>NC_090921.1:381453406-381759031 GCF_040938575.1 Ambystoma mexicanum | reverse complement strand
GCCGCGCTTCACTCACCTGTTCCCGAGACGCCGCCCGGCTCCATCGTTGCTCTCAGCACCGGTCGCCACATCTCTGCACCCAGGGGAGAGAATAAGAGACAAAAGGTGAGCAAGGGAACACAAGAGGAAAGCCGAATTTTCAGCCATATTTCTTACCGGCTTTTCTTGGTGAACCATTCCACATCTCGGGTCCGCGCCGCATCTTTGGCAGGTACCGCACCCCGGCCCCTATGGGGAAAGGACAAAAGACATTACTGGGGAATTATAAAGACATTTAGAGGGGTCGCCCTCATCACTAACTCACCTTATTTTACCACCGGCAATTTAACCCCTCAACGCATCGCCTTTGTTCTGCACCTGAAATAAAGGACAGAAAAGACAACATAAAAGGAGGCTCACACTTGAACTTTTGCATCTTCATACTTACGGCGTATCGTTCAGAAAAGTCAAGTGGATGTGCCAGCGCCATTCTGAAAACCAGTGAAGTAACTGGACGAACGCGCGCCCCTGCACCAGAAGCAGGATGGAGAGTTCATCCTTCCAAACCATAAGGTGAGCTTAAACCGGGGGTTGTGGAGGAATCAGAGAAGAACGAAGGGGGAAAGGGAGGAGCAAGCACACTATTCAGCAGACAGTTAATCCCCTTTCTCATCTGCAGAAGGATATTCCTACGGGCCAGACAAGCAAGATTTGGGGGTCCTGTTCAATCGGTGGTCCGAATTCTGCGCATCACGCTTGAAGAGGCCACAGCAACCCAGACCAGACCAGCGCCTCCGTGGGAGCCAGGTGAGCATTACAATTCTCAAATCATCTTACTTGGGGACTTTAATCTCGGGTTCAACGATCCTAAGGACACTAACGCCCAAGACCTAGCCAACACCTTATCCAAACTCGGTCATACACACATTATCCACGAACCTACTCATATCAAAGGTAGAACACTAGACTGGCTCTCCCACCTCAACTGTCCTATCGACCTCCTATCCAATGACCCTTGCATCTGGTCAGATCATCACAAATTAACCTTCGCTATCAAAGCCAATTTACCCCCCGCGGTGCCCATCATCGCCCCTGCCACCTGCACGAGAAATAAGAAAGACATTACTCCTGACAATCTCCTACCTATATTACTCCCTATTTTGAATAATATCGATTCAGATGTTGATCCCACAGTCTTAGTGGATATCTACAACCAGGCTATACTCAAAGCACTGAACACCATTGCCCCTTTAAAATTGCGGAAACCTAAACCACAGCGTCACCTTAATACCTGGTTCACGCCGCAGTTAAGAGAATTACGCAAAACTAAAAGAACCGCCGAGGCTCACTGGAAAAAACACCCCACAGCATCCAATTCGATAGAGCTAACCCTAGCCTCTTCTAGTTACAAAGAGGCCATACTTCATGCTAAAAAAGATACCTACAACAAAAGGATTACACAAGCGGAATCGAACACAAAAGAACTCTTCAAGATTCTGAAAGAATTAGAATCCCCTATTGCCCCCACAGACAAATGTATTACTGACACACTATGGTGTAGCAATATTCAGTAGGCCTTATTAGACAAAATAGCTCGCCTACAAGCCAAAACTAACGCAAAAAAATCCTTTTACTAGCTGACCCTGACTATACACAACTACCTAACAGACCATCCACTTTTAAATCAACTTGTAAACCTTTCAGCTTTTCACCCCTTTCTATTTGGGAAGTGGAAAACATCATCAGGAAACTCAAACCTTCAAACTGCCAAGGTGATGCCCGCCCTGCCACGATCATCAAAGCGGCCGCGCACGACCTAGCACCTTTCATCACCAACCTCATCAATGCCTCATTTAAATCTGGAATAGTACCTGATAACCTTAAAGACGCCTGAGTCATTCCTCTCCTTAAAAAACCTACTCTTGACCCAGCCAACCAGTCTAACTATAGGTCTATAATGACGGTACCGTTCTTATTAAAAATATTGGACAGAGCAGCCTACTTACAAATACAGGCCTACTTAGAATCAAACAACCTCCTAGGACTTAGGCAATCAGGCTTCCGACCAAGACACGGCACGGAAACTGCACTAATAGACCTTACTACTCAGATCCATATCCTGAAAGACAATGGCAAACTCGCACTCCTTTTACTGCTCGACCTGTCAGCAGCTTTCGACTTGGTCAATCACCAAGCCCTCTGTCACCACTTGAAATCTGCAGCACACTTTTCAGATGCAGCCACGGCCTGGATTAGTTCCTTCCTGGCGAACAGAACCATGAGGGTCTTCTCTGCAACGGATTCAGCTGAACCCTCACCAATACCTTGTGGAGTCCCGCAAGTCTCTTGCGTGTCCCCGACACTTTACAATATATTCACAAAACCATCTTTGATATCCTTGATGCTCTGGGTGTCACGTATACTAATTACGCGGATGACACCCAGATGCTCATTCCTATCACGGGTGATTACGTAACTGACAGTACCACCCTTAATGAAATCTACTCAGTAATACAAGCATGGATGGCACACCATGGACTGTGTCTCAATGACGAAAAAACTGAGTTAATCATCCTGGGTACTCATGCCAAACTTAAAAATCTCAATCCCTGATTCAAAGCCTTTACCATAGATGGTAACCTCATCCCTGTGTCAAATAACACTAAAACTCTTGGTATCTACATCGATGCCACCTTATCCTTCTACAAACAAACCAATGCAGTAGCTTCCTCAGCCGCATACACCTGCAAGCTGATCACGGCATGTAGACCGTTCATCTCCACACCCAATTGCATTACTCTTGCCAGAGCACTAGTCCTATCCAAATTAGACTACTGCAACACGCTTTACTTGGGCACTAGTCACAAAAACATCAACAAATTGCAAGTAGTCCAAAACAATGCCATCAGGGCTGCCCTCAACATCCCCAAAAAAGCACACATATCCGAGACCAGACGTAAACTACGCTGGCTCCCTGTCGAGCACAGAATAGCTCTTAAATCATTGGCCCTTATACACAAAGCCAGGGCTAACCTTGCCCCAGCATACCTTACAAACCAACTTACACCCCACACCTCCTCAGGACCACTCAGGGTAGCACAAACTAATACCATGACCATACCGAGATTCAAACTTCATAACTCAGGTGGAGCTAGCTTCCCTGTTCAAGCTTCCAAATTATGGAACACTATCCCCGCGCCCTTGCGTGCAGAATCCTCATTCAACCTGTTCAAACATAACACGAGGTGCTGGCTCCACAATTTGGACTCCTTGACAGCCTATCCTCCGGATCCTAGCATGCTAGACTGATGCCGGCACACCATGTAATTTAATGTATATTTGTACGCACTTGCAATACTATGTTTGTACCTTCTGTAACTGTAACATAACTACTGTTGACTGCTTTTTATTGTAACTGTAACCACTGTTGACTGCTTTTTATTGTAACTGTAACCAGATCTAACTTACACGCCCATATGCCCCCGGGCCTGGCTGCGCTTTACAAATAAATAAATGACAAAATGACAAATGACGCATAATCCCAGCAAGCCACACAAAGGGGCTACATTAGATATGCGTACGCTGACTGACCAAAGAACAAAGTACATGCTGAGAATTGGCCTCTGCAAGGAGGAGCAGGATGTGGGGGAGGTTTCTCAGTGAACTTCAAAGGACTAGCCATCTGCTCACTTTGGGAAGCAAGAAAAAAAACCTGGACTGGATTTTGAATGGAAATTACTTGTTTTTGCCTCAGAACTTTATGACATTTAATATGACAGCCAAAATAGGTAGACAAGTGAAAAATACAAACTTATAAATCTGAAATCATGCTAGACAGTTGAAGATGTGGTAGTCGTTTGTACTACATAAGGAACCAAAGATACACTAAAACACTGATTGTGGCAAAACTATTAATGTTTCAAGCTTAAAATTGTATGTACATGATCCACTGATCAACGCCCAGAGCTGTATTGAATTAGAAATGATGAATCCGAAGTGTTCTGGGTAAAATTGATAAAAATCCATAAAATGACCAATACAGCTCTCACAAAGATGGAAATTGGATGTAAATGTAGACAATTAAATGTGAAAAATATGTGTTTAATTTGGTGAGGGTACATAATGGAAAAAATGTACATTTGTGCAAAAGTATGTTTTGGGTAAAAATCCAGGTGGGAGTTCCCAAATCCTGTCATAAAATGACAGCCCTGTTTAAGCTGCCAACCAAAACAAAGCGCACTCACAGATAGGGGTGTGTGTTCTGAAGCTCTGCCCATGCCATAAAATTTGTAATAGATAAATATAGAAAGGGCACTACACATTACATAGGACTCTACACTCTGCTTCCAGAACACCCTGCTTCCAGAACCCATCCAGATGTCCGCGCAGCACCTTATTCTAGAACTCTTCATTTTGTAGCTCACTCCAGAATTCTTTGAGAGATTCAGATTTCATTACAGAAGCAATACTCTAGCATTGCAAAAGTATTGCTAGCCTGACCCAATTGCAAAAATCCCAAACCTGAAGGGACTTAATTTTAATTCAGCTTGGCTGGTCACCATTAGGCTAGCCCGCTGAAAACCTGTAACTCGGCTATCTACCGCGTCCAGTCACCAGAAGACGCCCTTCCAAATCCAGTCTGAGGTGCAGTCGCAAACTTGACCAGAACCACGCCGCTGACCCAAATCCCTCCAGAGGTGCCTGCTTGCCGGTGGAGCTGCCCAATCCATGACCAGAACTGACGGTCCAATTTAATAACTTATTCTGTGAGTATTAATAGGAAGAAAAGTGACCCAAATATATCTGCATTGCCTGATCCCTATCTCAAACCCATCCCATCTATAATTCAGAACCATCATCTTGCTAGAACTATTTTTGCGCTGATTTCTTTTCTCATCTGAAGAAGTAGAGTATCCACAGCAGGCGGTTTAGGCTGATGACGTGACCGTAAGATCCATCCGTGGAATTCTCTTTTTCATAGTCATAATCTACTGTTATCAACCCATCTGTCTTTTCAAAGTGCATTTCTGTTTTCCATTCTTGCGCCTATTTTACAAAAACAACCTTTACTAAAACCTCTGTAACTCCCTCAGTTTTTATGATAGAAACGAAATTTCAACTCCTCCTTGTACCTAACATCCATAGCTATCCATTGCAAAACTGTATGATTCTCCCGTTATAGCGAATATCGCCCAAGGAAAAGTTTGCCGCAAATTACAATTCTGAAAGGTTGTTACACGTGTGAATTAGCTTTAAACTGCTTCCAACTTGGACTTTGAGATTTCAAATGTTTTCTTTGGATTAAATCATTGCTTATGATTGTGTGCAACTGTGCAAAGTGGCTCCCATAGGAAGTTATAATAATTTAAGTATGTTTGAGCACATTTTGTGTTTTTGCTCAGTCAATTCTAAAGACAATTTCAAAGCCATACTGACAGCTGAAAAGTCAATTCCGTTTTTCTCTTGTGTTTGAAGGGGGAAGGTGGAAGTGATATTCTGTTTGATTTGTGCTATTCCTGAATACCTGCTCTCTCCTCACATCTACTCATTGCCTATTGGGAGTTTGGGGGTGTTGCAGGGGAAACCCCTAACCATAGTGCCATCTATACCAAACCAACTCTAAAGTATTATTTTCTGTGCTGCATTTGTTTTATGTTCATTCCTTGATTCCTAGTGTATTAAAGATACTATTCAGTCTTCTGTCACCCCATTGGTGATTGTTGTTCACCTATTAAAATATACTGTGATTAGATTTTAAATGCATAAATAAATATTTACCTTTGCAAACTAGCCTGATTCCTGGTTCACTGTGACCGGGGGGGGGGGGTCTCAGGAGAAGGGTGTGATATGAGTGGTATATCGTTCAGAATATTGAATTTATAGACAAAAATAAATAAGGGCTTCAATTGCGCACTACATGCTGGGTGGGACTTGGGTGTGTGCCGGATTGAAATCACTTACAGATTGGGGGCTCGTCCGGGATCCTGAATTAGACATACCACTCATGACAGTCTAACACAGCGTGCTAGCCGATGGGGTACATACACCTTGTTGGGTTACCATACTCTGCTACACTGTACAAGCATCCCTCAAAATAAATACTCAAAGGAGTTGGGCCAGTTTGCAAAAGTAAAGTAACCCTGAGATAAAACAGAAGGAAATTAATATTTCCAGAATGGCGACCCCAGTGGAAATTAATATTGCTAGGGAACATCTACTGCACAAATTGTTTGTCAGGGGTGAATGGCCAGAACAGGACGAACAGGTATGGCTGCAGGGAATAAAACAGCAAATCACTGAAATCAATCTTGATACCTGGCAGGACAAGGGGCCATAACATCAAGCACTTAGCCAATTGTATATGACCCCTAAAATAAAAGAGGAGCAATGCAAAATTGCCAAAATATCGGCCTACCTTTACCTCCACATAGCAGTCATAAAGGAAAAGTATGCAGACCATGTAGATTTCACAAAGAGGCAAGGGGAAGCATTGCAGAAAATCCAGACTAATCTGTACTCTGCAGAGCAAAGGCTCCAGAGTAGCCAAGAATCTGAAACAGAGGCTAGGCAGTATGCTACCAAACTCCAAGAAGATCTGGCTCACTTACTGCAAAAGAATGCTGAGCAAGATGCCCAGGTACAGACACTGCAAAAACAGTGTCAAGAAAGGTTGGATTCTCTACAACAGAGTCAACAAAAGCTGGCACAACAGTTAGATTTTACCAGAGCCTGTGCAGAGCAGGTAGTCACCCTGAAAAACTGCCTAGAATCCTTAAAAGGGGAAAATAATAAATTAATTATCAAACACCTAGAATCCCAAAAAGAGTTGGATGAGGAGCGCCAGAAAGCTGGGGCACTTAATAAGCAGAGGGTCAACCTGGCTGCACAGAGGGGCACTCTATGTCAGGAGAAGGACGCCTTAGGCCAGGAAGTCAGCCATTTCAAATCAAAGTTGGAGGAAAGTAAGCTGGCCCTTCAAGAATTTGGGAAATTCAAAACTGATTATGAAAAGCTGTTAGAGCACACCAGGAGGGAAGAGGATGCTTTGGCAAAGAACAATCAGACTAATAAGAACCAAACTCAGGAGGTAAGTCTCCTGCAGCAAATATTGGCCTAATACTCTCAATCCAGGCAGGAAGCACAGAGAGACAATGAGGCTCTATGTGAAAAAAATGACAGGCTCCACAAACAGATAGACGTGCAAAATCAAATCATAGAGACCTGTAAGGCCTTAATAGAGGACAAAAGGGTCAGATTCTGGCATGTCACCAGGAAGTAAGGGCTGAAAGAGATGAGGTAAGATGGGAAAGAGAAACCCCTGACCATAACCTCTGAGTCAGAGGATGAATGGACGAGAGTGACCAGAACTAAAAAGGCCAACAAAACTAAGAGAGCCCTACTGAAGGATCCCCTGAAGCAAATCAAGGCTATTAGGAGCGTCATAACGCCCTACCATAAAAATGCCAAATATTCCGTTTGGGAGCACCTCGAATTGTTTGAGCAAATGATGGACAGGCAAAGCTGTATTCAGTATGTCAAGTGGACATTTTCACCTGAATACTCCAGCTTCTTTGGGGGACTGGAGGGATCAGAACCATTCAAGATGGTCCACCTATAGGGCGGCCATCTTAAAGCACTTCTCAATACACAGAAACCCTCAAGAGGCCCGCAAGGCGGCCTACAATCTGCAATGTGGGGAAGACCAGGCCCCACAAGAATTTGTCCAAGAGCTGAAACATGCCTTTGCGCAGACCACCAGGTGGGTGCGCATGGACAGCAGGGAGTTCATCAATACCTTCTTTCATGCACTCCCTAAATACATTATGACCCAGCTGGTGAGGAACTTTCATGAGAAAAGATCACTAGACTGGGTCATTGAACAAGCAACTCACATCTACGAAGTGCAGAAGCCAGTAGAAAATAAAAGTGCCAATAAAAGCCCAAAACCAACCAACACCCCTGCTGCTGCTAAGGTGGTGGAGGTGAAGGTTGCCCCCATTTTAGATCTGGAGATGGGGGGCCTAGGAACATTCCTGCGCAAAATCCCACTAACCAAAGACCCAGAAGGCCCTTGGGCCAATCCCAAACAGGGACTCAGGGAGGTAACCCCACAACTGGGACCCCTAACTCCCCTGAGTACATCAGCACCCGTTACAAGGGCAATAGATCCATCCTAGGCTATGTGTGGACTCCACAAGCTCAAGGGGGGGATCCAACCAGGCAGCTGCTAACCCAGGAAACTTCCCTCCTCACTTTCTCCAGGAGGGCAGTAATCCCCCAAATGCCGGGTTGAATTTCTTTCCCCGGTACCCGCCAAACACCAACTCCCAAAACAACCATTCTTCTTTCCCCACTTTCCTGAGCCCAGACAGCCCAATCCGGGAGAGGGGAGGCCAAGGGTGGAGGGATACCAAAACAATCCCAACCAAGGGTATTATGGGAGAAGGGACAGTTACCCTTCCCGTGATCAACCAAGGGTAGACCAGAGAACCCCGTAAAAGCCAGAGTGGGTGTCCCAACTGGAGCGTCAGGTCCAGAACTTGGCACATAATCTGGGTCGCATGCTGAGGGCTCAACTGAACCCTCAGATGAGCATGGTGACTCATAACCCCTCAAATCAAAGGTCTGGTGCTCCAGAGCAATGATGGGGAGAGAACCCCGACAACCCACTGGTTCCCAGGGAGGAGACAAAAGGGGAAGAGGGGGTGTAAAGCCTTAGAGGAAGCTTCCTTCCCCACTTGTGAAAAGCCCCTGGAAACCCAGGAACCGGAACCAAAATCTCCTGCCCCCGAAAGTCTGCAACCTAAGGAACAGAGGGCGGGTAGAAGAAATAAAGAGCTAAAAAGACCCATTTTGTGGAGGAGGTTAGAATCTTCCAATTTAAAGGAGAGGGGTCCTCAGAGGATTCTGGGAAAATGATCTTCTCCTTCAGGGATGGGGGAACTCCTCCCAAAGAAAAATGGGTCCCAAGAGATCCTGATCAAGACTGGGTAGATGTGGGGACCGAGTTAAAACCGCCCATCATCAAACCCGAGAATGTCCAGCAAGGAAATCACCTTGTTCAAACAGAACTAGGAGAGTCCAAAACTCACCCCATCTCCAACTGTCACCTTTTTCTTACAGGTGCCCAAGATCCCAAACAAAATCCTGCCCAAATTACCCCTCTGTCAGAATCCAAAGCAAAGAAATTGACCCACCAATTGGCCAAAAATACACATTATCTTTGCCCCCTTGAGGAAAAGGAGGGAAGATTTTATGCCCCGGTCCAAAAACAGGGGCAATGTACATTTTTGGCACTGGTGGACACTGGATCCCAAGCCACCCTTCTGTCAAAAAGGGCCTTTGATCATCTGAATTCGGGAAAGGGGGAGAAATACCAAATCCCTCTCACCCCTCTTCCTGGACAACTTCAGAACTTCGATGGGAATGAAATTCCTGTCGAGGGGACTGCGGATTTAGACATTACAATTGGGCGACACAAGGTAAAGCACCCGGTCATAGTTGACTCCAGAGGGCACACCATGTTTACTAGGGAATGACATCCTGCGTAGATTGTCTCCCCGCATAGATTGTGTAAACAAGGTCCTCTGGACCCAGACCAACCGACCAATAAAATTAAAACATAGTGTCAACCATGTTAGTATAAATGGCACATGCCACATGGTTGAACAAAAACTTGACCAAATTGAATTCCATTTCCAAAACAACCAAATCCCAGACGTGACAGTAATTGCAGTAGGATAACAAACTGGTGATGGGACTCCTCTCTATTTCTGAAAATCAACCTTCCTTCCAGTCTCAAGTGGCATTCCACACTAGAAGGGAAACTCGGAAATTCTATACAAATTCACAATCAGAAAATCTCACTCCTATAGTCCAAAATGATGAGACATCAGCTCAAAGCTTGGCTGACATTCAGAAAATAGGAGAGCAGTTGTTCATCCCTATTCAGTTAAAAGAGGGGAAGGACTCTGTTCTCACCCGAGTGTGCGTGAACAACTGTAAGAGCTTCATCAGCGAGGCCATGTTCCAAAAACTCCCAAAAGATCCAGCCATTCCCACATCCAAATTGATAGACAAATGGGAAATGGACCTGGAAACACCTCATTCCAGACATCTCCTGCCTAGCAAGTGTATGCTCAAAATGTCCATAGGTAACAAGAGCATAGTCCATAATTGTTGGGTCGTGCCAGATGTCCCTGCTGCATTTTATTTAGGCAGTGACATTCTCAATCGATTTTCCGTTAGTTTGGACCTAATAAACTTCAAAGCCTGGTACCGATTAGCGGCTAATCCCATGGACTTTGATGACCCAGAGAAAGCATTTTGGTCAGCTCAACTGCTGCCATATGCAGTTGAAATTCAGATTGGAAAAGAAGTCACCATCCCAGAACGGACCCGACTATTCCCACTTAAAGTAAAAATTTAAAGAGGACAGAAACTGAAAAATCCTGACGCCTATGTTCACCTCAATGCCGATTTTCAACAGCAAGGGTTGGGGTTAAACCCAACACCACTAGTCAATACAGAACATTACATCATTCCAATAGAGGTGGATAACAGTGACCTAAAGAGTATCACTCTGGGCGCAGGCACCTGTAACGCTCACCTGATTCCCACGGAGGCGCGGGTCTTGGCAGGAAGGTGTCTGTGACTCGAAAAGTGATGTGCAGGACTCGATTGGCTTCTGGGGTCGAACCTCTTCGCACTGTGTGTCGAACTCGAAGGGTGAGGTTTCTGCAGGTGAAAGAATATGGGGGTTAATGGTCTGGGTTGTTGAATGTCCCTCTCTCTCTCTCTCTCTCTTCCCAGCTTTTCTGTAGAGTCCCCCCCAGGTCACGTGCTCACCTTAGATAGGTGAATGCTGGGCTCTCCATCTGCGTCTGGTGCAGGGTGCCGTTGCCAGTTCCTTCACTGGTGAAACATTGGCCTCTTGACTTCAGAGGATGGTTACCGTCGTTATCTGCACGAGCGGTAAGTTTCTGAACACCTTTTGTCTTTATAGTCTTTTAAATGCGTGGCACGTTAATATTGAAGACTCTGTATAATGCTTTTCCCTTATGTATTGCAGGGCTCTTGAGATGGAAGATGGAGTGAAGCGCCTGGAAATTCGTAAGTATGGCAAGCGCTCTAACTGTCTCTTTCCTTGCAGCTTAGTTCGTGTTAAAGAGACGCCGGAGTATTCGCAGGCGTTTTATTGCGACGAGCTTGATGGGCGTGAGTAAATACCTGCTTAATGTCTTTCTCTTTATCTTTACAGGCGACGATGCAGAATGAAGAAATCCGGAATTCACAGCGTGCCGGTAAGTATAACAATGCTTTTGTCTTTGCAGGCGAAGATGCAGA
Organism: Ambystoma mexicanum; assembly: GCF_040938575.1. Classification (NCBI taxonomy): domain Eukaryota; kingdom Metazoa; phylum Chordata; class Amphibia; order Caudata; family Ambystomatidae; genus Ambystoma; species Ambystoma mexicanum. The sequence continues at coordinate 381,747,706 of NC_090921.1, read as the reverse complement.
ATGAAGAAATCCGGAATGCACAGCGTGCCGGTAAGTATAACAATGCTGTTGTCTTTGCAGGCGAAGATGCAGCGTGACACACGGCCGCTGCCGATGGATCAGGTGAGTGAGCACTGCGTGTAAAGTTCGTCTTGCTAACCTGTTGTTTCTTGTCTTTTGCAGGTGCTGATGTTGACTGGATACAGGAATGGTAAGTCTAATTCTTGCAGGTTCAGGATCAAAAGAAGAAAGGCTGGAACAGACTCGGTGAGCGTTCTGCTGCAGATGCAGAATAATGCGAAGCACGTTTCATCTATCGGGTGTGGTTAAAATAGCCTTGGAGTGATGAGGCGTCTTCTTCCACAGCCCCGCCTAGGTAACAAAAGAGTTCCAGTTTCCAGAAGAGTTCCAGTTCTGTATCCAGGGAGTGGAGCTGCCCCACCCAGGTAAGAAAGTAGTTCCTGTTCACAGAGGGCTTCTAAGTGGCTGGTAAGTAAGCAGCATGGTCTGCTGCAGGTAAGTCCACCCAAGCACATTCACACCAATTATGAGCCCGGCGCTTCCAGTGCCGGGACCGATGGTTTTGATGAGCCTGGTGCCACCGGCGCCAGGACAGGGTCCAAAAGGTCCCAGTAGGGACCGGCTGGTGCCTAGGATTAGGGTTAGGGGCCTGCTTCCAAGGACGTTGGGCTGGTCCTGGCTCCTTGGAAGCAGTGATCATGACAGCACCCCCCCTCAAGGCCCCTCCTAAGCGTGTATTCTCCGGGGGTTTTGGCTTGTTGGGGTGATTCAGATGGAATTTCTTGACCAGACGAGGTGCGTGGACATATTCTGAGGGTTCCCAAGACCTCTCCTGGGGGCCGTATCCTTTCCAATCAACCAGATAATATAACTTAGATTTGGAGATTTTGGAATCTATGATGTTCTTCACTTCGAATTCAATTTCTCCATCGACTAAAACCGGTTCTGGAAGTTCAGTCAATCGGGTTTCTGGTTGTACTGGTTTTAATAAGGAGACATGGAATACTGGATGTATTTTCATATGCGTAGGTAATTCAAATTTGACAGCCACCGGATTAATTATGGCCGATATGAGATAGGGTCCAAGGTATCTCGGGATGAAGGTGCGGGGTCCTTTTAAAGGCAGGTGCTTAGTGGATAACCAGACCTGATCTCCTACAGCGTAGTGAGGGGCCTCTTTACGGTGCCGATCTGCTCCTTTTTTGAATTGAGCTTTAGCTCTTTGCAGATGGGCAGTGGCTTCCTTAAAAGCACGGGTGATCTCCGAGTGCAAGTGATCCACAGCAGGTGCTTCAAATTCTTGGGGAGGATCCAGGTTGGAGGTTCTAGGATGGTGTCCGTATAATAGGAAAAAAGGAGTCTTCCCGGTTCCAGAATGAGTCGAATTGTTGTAGGCGTATTCAGCGATCCAAAGAATATCCTTCCAGGGGTTTTCTGTTTGTTGGAGCATGCAACGTAGATATTGTACTAGTGTCTGATTTGTCCTTTCAGTTTGTCCGTCAGTTTGGGGATGGTGACTGGTCGAAAGTCTTACATCGATTTGGGCTAGACGACAGCAACTGTGCCAGAAGTGGGAGATGAATTGGCTTCCCCTATCGGAGACTAAAACCGAGGGAAAACCGTGTAAGCGAACGATGTTTTCCAAGAATTCTCGGGCCAATACTGAGGCTGAAGGTAGACCCTTCAGGGGAATGAAGTGAGCCATCTTGGAGAATAGATCCACGACTACTAAAATGGTAGTATACCCCAAGCATGGAGGTAAGTCCGTGATAAAATCCATGGACAGGGTATGCCATGGACAGGGAGGGATGTCTAGTGGCTGTAATAGGCCGGCTGGTTTCTGCTTCTGACTTTTATTCTGGGCACACACACCGCAGGAGATTACAAAGTTTCTAATATCCTTTTTCCACGATGGCCACCAAAAATGTCTTTTAATCTTTTCCATGGTTTTGGTAATGCCAGGGTGCCCCTCCATTAGAGAGTCGTGATAACAGGAGATTACTTGTTTTTGTATTTTCTCACAGGGCAAGTGCAATCGTCCTCGGAAATATGGTAGGTCTTGATCCACTGAGAATTCTTTTCCCTTTAATTGCCAGTCCTGCAAATCGGCCGGAGTTAGGAGTGATTTAACCGTGGTCTTGATGTCTTCAAAAGATTGAGTGCTGACCAAACCCAAAATCCTTTGTTCTGGGATTATGGGTATTGGTTCTGGATTGGTCAAATGTTCATCTACTCCCATCCGGGAGAGGGCATCTGCTTTTCCGTTCTTACTGCCTGGACGATAAGTAATTATAAAGTCAAATTCAGCCAGAAATAGAGCCCAGCGAAGCTGTCTGGAAGACTGAGCTTTGGCCGTCTTTAGATATTGTAAATTGCGGTGGTCAGTCATTACGGTGACTGTATGTCTGGCTCCTAAAAGATAATGCCGCCATGCTTTAAAGGCCGACCTGATAGCTAAAAGTTCCTTGTCGGTAATTGAATAGTTGATCTCGGGAGCTGAAAACTTGCGGGACCAAAAGGCTACAGGGTGTAACTGGTGTGTGACCGGATCTCTTTGTGATAAAACTTCCCCCATAGCAAGACTAGAAGCATCCGTTTCCATGATGTAGGGGAGTTCTGGGCGAGGATGTTTCAGAACAGGTGCAGAAATGAATTTAGCTTTTAAGTCCTGAAAAGCTTGTTCTGCTTCAGAAGACCACTCAAAACGTTTGTTCTTTTTTAACAGAGCGGTGATGGGCTGGACTATCTGAGAAAATTCAGGAATAAATCTGCAGTAAAAGTTAGCGAAGCCTAACATGCTTTGAACTCCTTTTACTGAGGTTGGTGATGGCCACTTGATGATTGCATCAACTTTCTTTGAATCCATATGGACTCCGTTAGGTGACAATATGAATCCCAGGAACTCGACTTCCGTTACGTTGAAAACTCATTTTTCAAGCTTAGCAAAAAGATTATGCTGACGCAATCTCTCGAGAACTTCTTTAACGTGTCTCTGGTGTTCCTTTTCGGATGATGAATAGACGAGGATATCATCAATATAGACAACAACACACACGTCTATGAGTTATCTAAGGACATCGTTCATAAAATATTGGAACGCGGCAGGAGCGTTACAAAGTCCAAAGGGCATCACTTGATATTCGAATAGCCCGTACTTGGTGCGGAAGGCCGTTTTCCATTAATCGCCCTCTTTTATCCGTACCAAGTGGTAGGCTCCTCTGAGGTCCAATTTTGTATATATACATGCGTCTTTGACTTGGTCCAGGAGTTCAGGGATCAAAGGTAACGGGTATCTGTTTTTAACGGTGATTTGATTCAGGGCGCGATAATCTATGCAAGTCCTAAGGTCTCCTTCCTTTTTCGGAACGAAGAACAAAGCCGATGAAGCTGGAGATTTTGAAGGACGGATAAACCCGTTAGCTAGGTATTGGTCCAAATATTGTCTGAGGTGAAGATTCTCTGGCTCGGTGAGGGCATAAATCCTGATGCAAGGAGGAGTTGTTCCGGGTATCAAATCTATTTGACAGTCGTAAGACCTATGAGGAGGCAGGGTGTTAGCTTGATCCTTCCGGAAGACGTCTTGGAATTCCTGGTATTCGGGAGGTAATTTAGGAACCTCCTCAGAAGAGATTGCCGCCAGTGAAACATCAGGCCTAGGATAACAGGTGGTAAAACATTCTGGAAACTGAACCGTCTTTGCTCGCCAATCGATCTGAGGATTGTGTTTCTCTAACCAAGGGATTCCCAGAATGATCTGGAACTGAGGAGCCTTGATCACATCAAACACGATTCTCTCCCGGTGTCCATCTTGACTTACTAGCGTCACTTCTTGGGTGGCATGCGTTACTGGTCCGGAGGATATCTCCGTGCCATCCACAGTAGTAATGACGTCTTTTACAGCCTTAGGGACAAGGGGTAGATTCATCCTTGATACCATTTCACGGTCCACATAATTACCGATTGCTCCACTGTCGATGTAAGCTTCAATTGCATGCAAACGATCCGGACGGTCAGGACTAATGAGGACCATGGGTACCACGAAATGCGAGGTCACGGGACAGATCTTAACGCTCGGCAAGAGGACCTCTACTCTTGTCGGGCTAGGTCGTTTCCCTGCTCAGAATTTGTGGTACAGGTATCCGCGGCTCCTACAGCCTTCTTAGCTGGTTTCACTGGACAGTCCCGAAGAAAGTGTCCTGGGCTTCCGCAATAGAGGCATAATTGCAGCTGCCTTCTTCTTTCCCGCTCTCTCTGGGTTAAAGGTCCTTTCATGCCCCCTATTTGCATGGGATCCACCGTGTCAGCTCCCCTAGTAGAGGTTGGTGGTTAAGAAAACACTCGGGTATCAAATTTGGAACGATCTGCCTTCCTGTTCTGTAGTCTCTGGTCCAATTGGACAACTAAGTCAATATAGTCTGAGCATTCTTGTGGAGGATTCACAACTTGAGCTAACACATCCTTGAGCTCTCCACGCAGGCCTCTGTAGAAAAGCGTTATCCTCGGGCCATTGAGTTTCCACTATAAGTCTGTTGAATGAGGCTATATAAGTCAAGAGGTCTTGATTACCCTGTCGTAATGAAAGAAGTTCATTGTCCAAGGCCTGCCCTTGTGCATGTCTTGCGAACAGTTTCTCCATGCTGGACTGGAAGGCCTGGAAATCATGTAAAACCGGATCATCCTGGGTAACTAAAGGGATCGACCAATCTGCGGCGCTGCCACTGAGATAAGAAAGCACGAAAGCCACCTTGGTCTGGTCTGTTGGGAAAGCAGATGGTCGACATAAGAAGTGTAAGCGGCACTGGTTGATGAACACCGCGAATTTCTTTGGATCACCAGAAAAGCGTTCGGGCGGAGCCAAGGGCACATTACCGGGCAGATTGATTTGCACTGGATTTAAAGATGATGCAGAAGGATAACTTCCTCCTGGAGCGGGCAAGGGTGTCTGTCCTGCCTGCGTTTGTAGCAACTGCCTAGCGAGGTCCTCAGTTCGCTCCTTGGAAATTATCAGTTCTCTTCTTAAAGAGTTTGTTTCCTGACGAGCTGCATGTACCTCTGCTCTTAATTCCCCGAGCAACCGGGCTAGTTGATCAGTGTCTGAGGTTTTCATTGCGCCTGGGTAGGAGTTTTGTGGTGGGCTTCGCGTTCTGTAACACTCACCTGATTCCCACGGAGGTGCGGGTCTTGGCAGGAAGGTGTCTGTGACTCGAAAAGTGATGTGCAGGACTCGATTGGCTTCTGGGGTCCAACCTCTTCGCTCTGTGTGTCGAACTCGAAGGGTGAGGTTTCTGCAGGTGAAAGAATATGGGGGTTAATGGTCTGGGTTGTTGAATGTCCCTCTCTCTCTCTCTCTTCCCAGCTTTTCTGTAGAGTCCCCCCCAGGTCACGTGCTCACCTTAGATAGGTGAATGCTGGGCTCTCCATCTGCGTCTGGTGCAGGGTGCCGTTGCCAGTTCCTTCACTGGTGAAACATTGGCCTCTTGACTTCAGAGGATGGTTACCGTCGTTATCTGCACGAGCGGTAAGTTTCTGAACACCTTTTGTTTTTATAGTCTTTTAAATGCGTGGCACGTTAATATTGAAGACTCTGTATAATGCTTTTCCCTTATGTATTGCAGGGCTCTTGAGATGGAAGATGGAGTGAAGCGCCTGGAAATTCGTAAGTATGGCAAGCGCTCTAACTGTCTCTTTCCTTGCAGCTTAGTTCGTGTTAAAGAGATCCCGGAGTATTCGCAGGTGTTTTATTGCGACGAGCGTGATGGGCGTGAGTAAATACCTGCTTAATGTCTTTCTCTTTATCTTTACAGGCGACGATGCAGAATGAAGAAATCCGGAATTCACAGCGTGCCGGTAAGTATAACAATGCTTTTGTCTTTGCAGGCGAAGATGCAGAATGAAGAAATCCGGAATGCACAGCGTGCCGGTAAGTATAACAATGCTGTTGTCTTTGCAGGCGAAGATGCAGCGTGAGACACGGCCGCTGCCGATGGATCAGGTGAGTGAGCACTGCGTGTAAAGTTCGTCTTGCTAACCTGTTGTTTCTTGTCTTTTGCAGGTGCTGATGTTGACTGGATACAGGAATGGTAAGTCTAATTCTTGCAGGTTCAGGATCAAAAGAAGAAAGGCTGGAACAGACTCGGTGAGCGTTCTGCTGCAGATGCAGAATAATGCGAAGCACGTTTCATCTATCGGGTGTGGTTTAAATAGCCTTGGAGTGATGAGGCGTCTTCTTCCACGGCCCCGCCTAGGTAAGAAAAGAGTTCCAGTTTCCAGAAGAGTTCCAGTGCTGTATCCAGGGAGTGGAGCTGCCCCACCCAGGTAAGAAAGTAGTTCCTGTTCACAGAGGGCTTCTAAGTGGCTGGTAAGTAAGCAGCATGGTCTGCTGCAGGTAAGTCCACACAAGCACTTTCACACCAATTATGAGCCCGGCGCTTCCAGTGCCGGGACCGATGGTTTTGATGAGCCTGGTGCCACCGGCGCCAGGACAGGGTCCAAAAGGTCCCAGTAGGGACTGGCTGGTGCCTAGGATTAGGGTTAGGGGCCTGCTTCCAAGGACGTTGGGCTGGTCCTGGCTCCTTGGAAGCAGTGATCATGACAGCACCATTATTGGAATGGCAGTTGATGAACAACATTTTTCCATAGATTTAGGTAACGAACTGATAGGCCCGATCCGCAATGACTGCTTTGACAGTGATAGCGACAGTGAAACAACACCAGACAGGCTCTTCACCCGGCATAGGGGGAATTTCCTGGTGTACTCTTCCTGCCCTTATGGTAAGGAAGATGTGATTTGTGACTTCAGGAGGGATGAGGTGATCTTTCAAGTCCACTAGGACTGCCTTCCCCACCTGAAGCCATCAGTCCAAGTCAGTACTGTGACCAGGGACTTCTCCACCCAGCTGGAGGAGGCCGCTGAGATAGCCAAACCAGAAGCCTTTCCGGGCTTCAGGCAGATGGTCGAAGAGAGAGTCAGTCTAGCTGATGCCTGTGAGACTCTGGAGCAAAGGCAAAACTTGAAACAAGTTTTATTAGATTTTCAAGATCTCTTTGGGTGGACTCATATGGCTGTGGTCGCACCAACATCCACACAACAACAATTCTCACGGACCCTGGCATGACTCCAGTATTTGTGAAGCAATATCGCTTGCCTCTCGCATAAATGGAGTCCCTTACTGAAATAATTAAGAACCTTGAGTCCCGTGGGAAAATTCGTCCAGTCCACAGCACCTTCAATAAACCGGTGCTGGGGATTTTGAAACCAAACGGCCAGTGGAGACTTTGTGCTGACCTAAGGGAGCTCAACAAACGGGTCCATACTTCCCGATGGCCTCTTCCCTACATTGACCAAGGGCTGGCCCAGATCCAGGGGTCAAAGGTATACACTGCCATTGACCTTACCAACGGGTACTGGACTGTACCTGTCAGTAGGGAGGACCAATACAAGCTGGCCTTTACCTTCGAGGGGAGCAGTACACTTGGACCCGGACTCCCTTCGGATACATCAACTCCGGCAATTAATTTAACATCTTTCTGCATAAGGCCATTCCCGACTTGGGCGAAAGGGGTAACCTGGCCTACGTAGATGGTGTTCTAATCAAAAGCTCAACTGTGGAGGAACACATATCTGAGATCCGTTATGTTCTGACACAGTTGAGGGCTGCCAGAGCAAAACTCTTTTTCCAAAAGGCACAGTGGTGCAGGACCCCGCCAATTTCTTGGGGCATGAGATAACTCCTGAGGCGCTCTGTCCCCAGGAAAAGAAAGTATACGCCCTCCAGAAAATAAAAGAACCCACAACTCTGAGGAAACTAAGGAGCCTCCTTGGACTGACTAATTACAGCAGAAAGTTCACTGAGGATTACGCAGTGATCACGAGACCCCTGATCCATCAGTTGAAGGGGGGAGTCAAGTGGGAGTGGGTTCCAGAACAAGACAAGGCAGCAAGACAACTCAAAAGAAGCCTCTCACAAGTGTCTTGTCAAAAACAAGGAGTTCTTCCTGGAGATAGGGTTTTCAAATACATGCTTGACTGCAGTATTATATCAAAAGCCTGACAAGGTCAATAAAGTAATCTCCTATGCGAGTAAGACTTTATCCTCTGTGGAGGAAAAATTCAACGATTGTGAGAAGGCACTCCTGGCAACAGTGTGGGCATTGAAGAATTACCGCCCGTTTATCCAGGGGGAACACATCATAGTGGAGACTCCACACCAGCCTCTGTAATATCTTCAAAGTGACAGAATCGGTGCCGGAAATGTGAGTAATTCCCGAATTACTTCCTGGATTCTGTCAATGCAAGGCTTTCCTGTGGAAGTCAGATATGGCCAAAACAAGAAGAGTTCCCTCGCACAAGGTCTGGCTGACTTGCATGATTGTGCCAGAGAAAACTGACTCGATGATGAAAGTCTTAATATCAAGGACAACATGGAGGCATACCTTAATTCCCCACACAAAGTCTATGAAGAAGACAAGTGTGAGGGAATGCCCACTGTCTATGTGGATGGGTGCTCCTACCATGTTGACAACAATTGGGGAAAAGAACTTGTGGCAGGTGTAGGGAATGCATGGGTGAATGATGCCCCAGAACCCTCTACTGGGTACAAAATCGGTCCCCGAAGTAGTCAAGTGGCAGAACTGATGGCAGTGCATCAAGCCATCCTCACTGCCATCCAACACCAACTCCATGAACTGGTCATAATCACTGATTCAGTGATAGTGATAACGGGTAGTGGAGCACCTGGTTAACTAGAAAACCAGATGCATGCTATGTGCTAATAATAAACCCTTAAAACATGGAAAATTAATACAAAACATTGATGATTTGGTCACCTCGAATGGGATGACCATCTACTGGAAAAAGATCAAGGGTCATTCTAAAGTAGAGGGATCAGACAAAACTGGAAATGACCTAGCTGAGCAGCTGGCCAAAACAGGAGTCATCCAAGGGGATCTACTTGAGATCGAGTCCCTGTTGGGGGAAATCCAGGTCATTCATATCACTAGGTCCCAGACAAATGCTCACAATGAACTCTCAACTGCACAATGGAGTAAGGAGACCCCAGATGCTGATTTGATTACGGCTCAGTAAGGGGATCCAATAATTGATAAGTTTAATCAACACATTGAGGACCCTGAGAACTTTCCCCTGACAGATACCGATTACATTGGGAAAGAGGATCTCAGCGTGTTGATGAAATGTCCAAAAATGTTCTGAATCCAAGACGGTTTGTTGGTAAGAAGATCCATATCTGGCCATGACCAGGGGGTGGTCCCTACCTCATTCTGAACCCTGATGCTAAGTCACACCCATGATGCATCCACAGCCGGACATCGGGGGTTTCATACGACATTACAAATCTTGCGAGAGATTGCATACTGGCCACACATGGGGCAGGACCTCGACCAATACTTGAAGGGGTGTCTTGTGTGTGCACAATTTCAGCCAACATCACTCACACACCATGCTCCCTCCCCTCCAAAAGAGGGGGATGACACTGCCTTGGTCAGATTTACAAGTCGATTTTATCGGGCCGGTGATTCGCTCCTCTAGGGGGAACAAGTACATGTTGACCGTAACATGCTTGTTTACTAAATGGGTGGAATGTCTCCCGGCCCCAAATTGCAAGGCAAAAACAGCAGCTGCCCTGATGATCAATCACATCTTCTCGCATTTTGGACTATCCCAAAGGATTGAGTCAGACCGAGGTAGCTACTTCACTAGCGAAGTGATGACAAAGATGTGGGAGATACTTGGGGTCAAAAGGAAACTACACATTGTCTACTGTCAGACCTTTAGCGATTGAGTTGAGAGGTACAATAAAACTATTGTGAGCATATTAAAAAAAGTTTTTTTGGCAGATTCTGGGCCAAGTTGGGACATTCAATTACCCCTTGTCCTGATGGTCATCAGATCTACCGCTTCTTCTGCAACAAAAATGTCTCAATTTGAGATGATGACTGGACGAAGGATGGTGCTACCCCAGCATCTGTTCTACAGAACCCAAGAGCAGACCTTGATAAATGCCTCCACAACTCATGAGTATGTTGAGAATCTGAGAAAACACCTTCAACATGCTTTTGCCTATGCTCAGCGGAATCTAGAAAGATCTGCAGACAGTATGAAGACCAACTATGATCTCAAGTCAACTAAAAAGGAATATCAAGTAGGAGACTGGGTGTAACGCTCACCTGATATCCCCGGGGGCGTCTGGAAGCCTCTGGGATCTGTAACCCCGAATACGTAGTTGCCCAGCACAGAATAATGAATCTGCAATCACAGAAAGGAGGATTTGTGATAACTGTCTCTAATGGGCGAATCTCCCACCTTCCTCTGGCCAACCCCTCTCCAACTGAGCCTTCCTCACCTTAATTGTTTGTATGGTGAGCTATCCATCCTGCTTCTGGTGCAGGAGCGCTTCACGTTTGTTGGTGATCTGCCCGAGTTGCTTGACTGGTGCAGTGCGCCTTGCTCAGGGTCCAGGCCTGCTGTGACCCCCACTGCGCTGGTAGGCAGGTAGGTTGGTTAATTGTAAGTCTTAGTTCTGTTTTATGATGGAATCCCCTTAATGTCTTTTTCTCCCTCTTTTCAGGTGTGAGGGTCTTGATGCTGACATGCCGGATTGAGAGGCAAGTTTTTTAGGTAAGAGAAAGCGCGAAGTGCAGCACCTTTATTGTCTTTTAAAGCTAACCTGTGTCTTGTTCTTCTTCTCCTCACAGACCGCTGTGGTGCTGCGAGTGGATTAGAGCGTGATGAAAAACTGGCCCCCGGAATCCATTAAGGTAAGTAAAGCACTATGCAGCTGTTATATATTGAAAGCGAACCTGAATATGTCTCCTTTTCCTTTGCAGGATGTTGCTGGGGTGCTCCGTATAGAAGCGCAGCGTATCGTGATGGAATTCAGGTAAGACTGATGGAATTCGATGTTTTGGAAGCGCGCATGTTCTAATATTGCTTTTCCTTTTCTCGTTATTGCAGGTCGCGTATTCGGGCAGCAGCAGTGGTAGCGGTTCGCCAGAAGTCTTTAAGCCAGTTCTCACAGGTGAGTGATGTTTCTTCTCTCGGTTTCCACAGATTGCAGCCCGGTTGAAATGCTGAGTGCTGGATGGTGTATCCTCAGGTAAGACAGAATCATCTTGTTCTTGTTCTTGCAGGATTACAGGAAGATGCTGAAGACCAGGAGCTGGACACGGTGAGCATCACGCTGCTAGTTTCAGAATAACACGAAGCATGTTCTGCAGTCAGGGTGTGGTCTATATAGCCCAGGTAAAGTAGTACCAGAGAAAGTAGTTCCAGGGCTGCCACACCCAAAACACTAGACCGCATGGCTTGGTTCTTAAGAACTAGGCTGTGTGGTTGTTTCCATGTTGGATTTAAAGACCCATGTAGTCAATTGAAAGTAAGCCTGGTAAGTATCTTCTTACAGTATATGAGCCTGGCGCCAAATGCGCCAGGACTGACTCCGGGAGCCTTTTTGCAGAAGTCTTGAGGCCTTTAGAGTAAATGTGGGAGCTTGCTTGTGGCACAGCTTGTGGCCGCTGATAGTGGGCATGACACCGGGTCTACTTGTACAATTTCCAAACGAACCAAGCCAAAGATCACAAATTCCTCCCAAGTTGGCGTGGTCCTTTTGAAATTGTGGACAGAATGTGGGTCCACATCCCAGGCATACGTTGTGGCAAATAGAGGAGTCGACCAGAAACCCAGAGGGGGGAAAATCCGGAAACATAAAAGAATTACTAAATGTTCACTGTGTATGTGCGAGAAGAGTGTTAAGGCCATGATTAAACATAGGCGGGGAATATTGAATATTGTAATTCAATGCATGCACCTGCCCCACTACATCCCTCGGGTAGTGGTAGTGGGGAAATTTCCATAACCATGCTATGTTCTGTTTTATAGCACTGGAACTAAGGATCATGTAATCACCAAGGAGGACTCCTCGGGGACCAGAAAAAGAACGAAGAGCCCCGAGTGTCGCTCCATACTCCCAACCAGAACCAGCATGGAGAGCGTTTTGCATCTATCGCTGATGGGAGAAGCAACCAGATGTTTTACATGGACCGGAAGAAAAATAATACCACTTGCCCAACACCCCCATGACCAAAGGTCACGATGGAGTCGGGGGGGATATGTGGAGTATTTTTATCCAAGCCACTCTGCCACACTGCCCCCCTTTGTCAATGGGGAAGGGAAATTGCCAAGAATGGAGGCACTAATCCCTCTGCGCACTAAGTCTGCAAAATTGCACAGAGTTCATAACCCATCAAAAGAGCTGCCTGCCCTGCCAAAAACACCCTGGAAAAGTGGTGTAAAAGCAGGAATCACTGCTGTCATCTGTCACTGGAAACAAGCCCACAGAAAGGCAAAAATGCCCCTAAATACAGTTTCCTAATCAAGGGCAACCTTTAAAGTGCTGTTTTGGCGCTAAATTCAGTTGTGTTCCCAGTGAATTATTGAAAGGAGAGTGTGCTGGAATCATGGATCCTCAAGGCAGTTAGAGGAATCCAGGCATCACAGCCTGACAGCTGCCTAAAGAAATTGTCTGTCAAACTTATCTTAAAAGTATTTCTGTGTCCTGAAAAGTTGCAAAATCCACTATTTGAAGTATGTTGGTGAAGGGCTAATTCTTTTAAAATGGTCAAATCCTCTATACTTTGTACTTCTATTTTATATCTGAACTGAAAAGATTTGAATGTCCAAGAGCGCAATCTGAAGCCAATCCACATGTGAATTCTGATCTGACAGGGCCTGGTCTGGGAAAATGGACATCTCCATTTAACACTCCTTTGAGAACAGGAAGACTAATGGATGTTAATGGGTCACGCATAATCCCAGCAAGCGACTCAAAGGGGCTACATTAGATATTCATCTGCTGACTGACCAAAGAACAAAGTACATGCTGAGAATTGGCCTCTGCAAGGAGGAGCAGGATGTGGGGAAGGTTTCTCAATGAACTTCAAAGGACTAGCCATCTGCTCACTTTGGGAAGCAAGAAAAAAAAACCTGGACTGGATTTTGAATGGAAATGACTTGTTTTTGCCTCAGAACAGTTGAAGATGTGGTAGGAGTTTGTACTACATAAGGAACCAAAGATAAACTAAAATACTGATTGTGGCAAAACTATTAATGTTGCAAGCTTAAATTTGTATGTACACGATCCACTGATCAGCGCCGAGAGGTGTATCGAATTAGAAATGATGAATCCAAAGTGTTCTGGGTAAAATTGATAAAAATCCATAAAATTACCAATACAGCTCTCACAAATATGGAAATTGGATGTAAATGTAGACAATGTAATGTTAAAAATATTTGTTTAATTTGGTGAGGGTACATAATGGAAAAAATGTACATTTGTGCAAAAGTATGTTTTGGGTAAAAAGCCAGGTGGGAGTTCCCAAATCTTGTCATAAAATGACAGCCCTATTTAAGCTCCCAACCAGAACGAAGCGCACACCAGATAGGGGGGTGTGTTCTGAAGTTCTGCCCATGCCATAAAATTTGTAACAGATAAATATAGAAAGGGCACTACACATAGGACTATACACTCTGCTTCCAGAACACCCTGCTTCCAGAACCCATCCAGATGTCCACGCAGCACCTTATTCCAGAACTCTTCATTTTGTAGCTGACTCCAGAATTCTTTGAGAGATCCAGATTTCATTGCAGAATCCAGACTCTAGCATTGCAAAAGTATTGCTAGCCTGACCCAATTGCAAAAATCCCAAACCTGAAGGGACTTAATTTTTATTCAGCTTGGCTTGCTACCATTAGGCTTGCCTGCTGAAAACTTGTATCCGGCTATCTACTGCGTCCAGTCACCAGAAGGGGCCCTTCCAGATCCAGTCTGAGGTGCAGTCCAAACTTGACCAGAACCGCGCCGCTGACCCAAATCCCTCCAGAGGTGCCTGTTTGCCAGTGGACCTGCCCAATCCATGACCAGAACTGACGGTCCAATTTAATAACTTATTCTGTGAGTATTAATAGGAAGAAAAGTGACCCTAATATATCTGCATTGTCTGATCCCTCTCTGAAACCCATCCCATCTCTAATTCAGAACCATCGTCTTGCTAGAACTATTTTTGCTCTGATTTCTTTTCTCATCTGAAAAAGTAGAGTATCCAAAGCAGGCGGGTTACGCTGATCACGTGACAGTAAGATCCATCTGTGGCATTCTCTTTTTCATAATCATGATCTATTGTAATCAACCCATCTGTCTTTTCAGAGTGCATTTATGTTTTCCATTCTAGCGCCTATTTTACAAAAATGACCTTTACTAAAAACCTCCATAACTCCCTCAGTTTTCATGATGGAAACGTTATACCGAATATCGCGCAAGGAAAAGTTTGCCGTGAATTTCAATTCTGAAAGGTTTTTAAACGTGTGAATTAGCTTTAAACTGCTTCCAACTGGGACTTTGAGATTTCAAATGTGTTGTTTATGATTGTGTGCAACTGTACAAGGTGGCTCCCATAGGAATTCATAATAATTTAAGTGTTTTTGACCACATTTGGTGTTTTTGCTCAGTCAATTCTAAAGACAATTTCAAAGCCATACTGACAGATGAAAGGTCAATTCTGTTTTTCTCTTGTGTTTGAAGGGAGAAGGTGGGAGTGATATTCTGTTTGATTTGTGCTATTCCTGAATACCTGCTCTCTCCTCACATCTATTCATTGCCTATTGGGGGGTTGAGGGGTGTTGCAGGGGGAACCCCTAACCATAGTGCTATCTATACCAAGCCAACTCAAAAATATTATTTTCTGTGCTGCATTTGTTTTATACTCATTCCTTGATTCCTAGTGTATTAAATATACTATTCAGTGTCCTGTCACCCCATTGGTGATTGTTGTTTACCTATTAAAATATATTGTGATTAAATTTTAAATGCATAAATAAATATTTACCTTTGCAAACTAGCCTGATTCCTGGTTCAGTGTGACCGGGGGGGTGGGGGGTCTCAGGAGAAGGGTGTGATATGAGTGGTATTATAGACAAAAATAAATAAGGGCTTCAATTGCACACTACATGTTGGGCGGGACTTGGGTGTGTGCCAGATTGAAATCACTTACAAAGCATCTCACATGTGGTGGCAGTATACAAACAAGGGTCATGTGACAGAATTCCTCTGCGTGTGGAAACACGACAAGCTACCAAAGCAATTGAACGTGAACGACATACTGGTATGCACATGGATGACATGATTAGCTTAATGAACGGAGCCAAATTATTCACCAAGCTTGATTTATAAAAATGGTTGTGACCCACAAGGGTTTATTTTGATACAAAAGATTAAATTTCGGGATATCGCCTTCTGCCCAAATCTTTCAGGAGAGCATCAGGAGGGTAATTCGGCATATAAAAACTGTTTCAATTATAGCAACGATATTTTAGTATTTGCAGTGAATGTTGAGCAGCACAATCAAACTCTTCATCTGGTGTGTCTGGCACTCTCTAAGGCTGGACTAACATTACATGCCAATAAGTATGCATTTCACAAGAAACACCTCAAGTTCTTTCGACATGCGTTCTCCCAAGATGGAATCAGTCCGGATCCTGGAAAAGTAACCACCATTGCAGGCATTTCGACTGCGCGAGACGTGAATGAGGTGAGGTCATTTCTGGGCATGGCCAGCTATTGCAGTGGGTATTTGAAAGACTTTGCCACCACCAGTGCGCCACTCAGAGAGCTCAGCAGGCAGGGAAAGGAATGCCACTGGGACCCCCATTGTGAAAAGGCATTCGCACACATAAAGAACTAAGTCCACTGAATTAACGGTAGATGCCAACCCGGTAAAGCCAGGAAAGGAGTACAAGCCGTCTGATTTCATGTCTCGTCACCCACTCCTGAAACAGGACTGTGACCCGTCCATAGCTGAAGAATACATCAATTTCCTGACTCAGCAGGGACCTCCAAAGCCACTCAGTGTGTATGGTGAGAGATCACACCATGAGTGACAAAATACTACAGAAGGTGTAAGAACTTGTAGCGTCTCAAAGGTGGAGAGACAGTAATTTGGAGTATGCCCGTGAAAACCAAGAGGCTTTCAAGCAAGAAATACAGACATTCTGACAAGTGAAGGATGAGCTCTCAACGACTGCAGAAGGTCTTGTTTTGCACAGGAGAAGCATAGTGATACCTACGGATCTATGCCAACAAGTAGTGGACCTAGCGCATGAAAGACATTGAGGCACGGAGGCCACAAAGAGACAAATAAGAGATACCGTGTGATTCCCAGAGGTCGACGCAAGGATGGAAAGCACAGTAATAACATGTCATATGTGTCAATGCACATCAAAACCGGACAACCCGTAACCACTCAAGATGTCTGAAATGCCTGAAGCTCTATGGACGCATGTGGCGGTTGACTTCTTCAGACTATTTGGAGGTGGAAAATATTGGATGGTGGTGATGGATGAGTTAGCCGTCTGGAGTTTGCACGATTTATGAGTCAAATGTGCATATGGTATTGGAAGATCACCAGCTATGGCTGCAAGCCAACGGGATGGTTGAGAAGTTCATGAGGAGCCTCAAGAAAGTACTTCAACAAACTGAGCTAGTCAGATGCTGCTGAACCAAGCAGTATGCTACATGTTCAGGGATTATAGAAACTAGCCGCATGGCACGATAGGAAAGTGTCCCTCAGAGCTTGTGTTTCAAAGTAAAGTAAAAACGAGACTTGTGCACAGAGAAGAATCTAGGGAAAATGACCTAATGGTGCTGCAGATTGAAGATGCGATCAAGAAACGGGAATGAAAAGATACGCTGATGAGAGACGGAAGGCAAGGACTTCAACACTTCAAACGGGTGATAAGGTTCTCGTGTGTCGGAGACAGGAGTGGAAGTCAGAGTAAAAATGGGATCCCGTTAATCTAGTTGTTATGCAGATAAAGGGATCTATGGTGACTGCCCGATCTCCTGAAAGGGTGATCACACAGAAGGTATCACAATTTAAACTATACCGAGAGGGAGAAAAAGAGAATGAAGAGGAGGAGAATGCTGAGGAAGACGGCCAGGACGGGTCCCGAAATGATGATGCAAGAGCAATGGAGTCTGGACCTGATGTGGAGATGCATGCGAGACCAAAGTAATATATCACAAGGCCTGTGAGACTGATTGAAGAGATGTACATCAAACGGTGAGTAATGTATTTTTGTTTGACGGAGAGGGGGAGATGTCGTGACCAGCAAGGACATAGTTAAGACAGCATGTCGAGCAGCCTTGTCACGCTGGACATGGACAAGTAGAAAGTAAGCATGCTCGCGCATGCGCACCGGGTTCTGCATTGTTTGGGGGGGAAAAGTGAATAAAGAAAAGAGGGGCACTGTTTTCTCTGTCTCTGTGTTCCTTATTTTGCATGCGCTTTTTCCCCAACAGCAGCCTGAGTTACCAGCAAACCTGTGGGCATGTGAGACATGAACCCCACCTACCAACTACAGATTGGGGCCATTTGTTCCTGGGTCATGTTTCCATGGTTTGCCTTTGGTGGATACTGCGTATCAGTCCTGATCTTTACGGAGTGGGTCCCTGCCTATGTCATTCATACGCAGGCCTAATCCTCCTTTGAATTCCTGGTCTGCAGGCTTTCTATCTCTCCTGGCCTCTCTCTGACTGTGGCCACCATCTACAGGCCAACGGGCGTGGTTGCCCGCTTCCTCCCAGTGTGGACTGACCTCTCCCCTTCTCCTCCTCTGAGACCTCAACATCCACCTGGATGCTTATAATCCCTCCCCTAGGCTCTTCCGCAACCTCTGCGACACTCTCTCTCTTTCCATTCTATCCTCTGGTCTGGCACACTCTGCCAGTCACAACCTGGATGTTCTCATCTCTTTAGACATCCCCCTCTCTAACCCTCTCACCACTCATCTCTCTTGGACTGATGACTTTCTGCTCTCCTCTCACCTAAAACTCTCTGTCCCGCAGGCTAAGCCTTCCCCAGCACTGCCACCTACCTTCTCGGTCATTCGACCCATGAAGTGTGTGTCAGTGGATGCCTTTGCCACAACTTTCTCTGCTCCTCCTATGCCTGCGGCTGACTCACACTCTTACAAAGCCCTCTCTAACCTTCATATTTCCATCTCCAACACTCTGGACGTCCTTCGCCCTGTCATATGAATCCATCTGAAGCCTACCTCCAAGTGCAACTCTTGGTATGACTCTGACCTCGTCGCCCTGAAATGCAAGTGCAGGTTGGCTGAGAGGAAATGGAAGGTTTCGGGCGCATCCTCTGACAAACTGGCCTGCCGTCTGCTACAAAGGCAATACAAACTCTTTGTCATGTCCAAGAAGAGAGTCCACATCCAAGCCCTCATCTCTGTGGTCTCCAACACAGCCAAACTGTTTCAAATCTGCAAGGAGCTGGCCAATCCTTCTGCAGTTCCTACCTCTCCTGTTCCCTCCCAGCCCCTCTGTATGGCTCTGGCTTCTCACTTCAGCACTAAATATCAGGACATTCTGTCCTCTCAATCCTCTTCCTCTACCTCTACCCCTCCTGGCCCCCCTCTGGCCGCCTCTCCCTCTCCTACTCCTTTCTCCTCTTTCTCTCTGACAACACCTGATGATGTTTCTAAATACGTCTGATCTAAGAAAGTGTTGTCCAAACAGGTGCTTCCCTGCTCCTCCAGAACCATCAAGGACCACATTGACACCCTCGCTCCAGCCTTGGCCAATTTCTGCAATCATTCTTTCACCACGGGATCCTTCCCCTCCCTCCTCAAGCACTCCCTTGTGCATCCCCTCCTTGACAAAGCAGCCAGAGGCATGGAAACTGCTCTCCTGAACACCTGTGAAGATCTGCTCACTAATCTTGACTCTAGCCTTCATTCTGTCCTCATTCTCCTTGACCTTTCCTTTGCCTTTGACACGGTCAATCACGCCATCCTGTTCAAATCGCTCTGTGAGAACCTGGGCATCACAGATCATGCCCTGGAGTGGTTTACCTCTTTCCCCCTGGTCCGACCCTCCGAGGTCCAACTTAGGTCCTTTCTCTCCACCACCTCTCTGTCCACATGTGGTGTTGCCCAGGGCTCTATCCTCTCTCCCTGGCTCTTCAATGTCTACTTGGCCCCTTTGGCCCACTTGATCTCTACCGTCTGCTCTGACTTTCAGTGTTATGCTGATGACACTCAGCTCTCCTTCAGGCTCTCATTCCTCTCTTGCTCATTCCTGGCTGTTTATCCACTATTCAGGATTGGTGCACCTCCAATTATCTCTGACTTAATTCCAGTAAGAGAGAGATCCTCTCTTTGGGACCCCTGCTCCCACGTTCCCTCTCTCACCCTGGCTGCCCTCCTTGGGCCCTCTTCCTTCGCCTTCCTGTGAGGCTAGACACTTTGGTGCATATTTGACTCCACTCTCTACTTCTCTCCTCTCCTCACATCACAGACTTTGCAAAAGAAGGCCCACTACTAGCTACACCTTCTCATAGATAGGCTTCCTGTTCTCACTTTCCCCAGAAGCTCAATGTCCCCAGAGCCCTGGTTCTCTCTACGCTGGACTACTGCAACAGCCTCTTTCTCAATCTGCCTTCCTCTACTCTCTGCCCTCTGCAACTAATCCAGAACAAGACTGCAAGATTTGTCCTTGACTTCAAGCCCGGGGACCATATCTCTCCAGCCCTGAAATCTCTCCACTGGCTGCCGGTGGCTGCAAGGGTCAAGTTCAAGACCCTCTGCATCGCCCACAAGGCTTTCTGGGACAGGGCCCCCACTACATCCAACTTTCTCTACCAAAATACCTTCCTTCTTGAGTCCTTTGCTCAGCTACCTCAAACTCTCTGAGCGTCAGAGGCTTCTCCAGGTAGAGTGTGGGTGTAGATCTCTCTCCTCTGCAGGTGCCTCCACCTGGAATGGCTCCCCTACCCCTCTCAAACTTGAGCCAGAACACCTGAAGTTCTGGAAGCAGCTGAAGACCTTCCTTTTCTCCTCTGCTTTCTCCCCTGCTGACCTACCTGTCTCCTGCGCCGAATAGTTGCTTGGCTACCCTTAGTCTACTGGGTTCCAGGTTCCTCCATGATCAGTCTCCCCTGCACTGCCTCAGGGCCTACCGCGCACTTAGGGGCTGTAACTGTTTACCCTTAGTCCCCTGCCTCCTTGCACTTACCCAGAACTGTGCTGCCCTGGCTGCTCTTACCCAGAGCAATGCTGCCCTGATTGCACTTTACCCCTTCCCTCTCCCTGTCACTTCCCCCTCCCCCCTGCACTTTACGTCGTCACACTTGCACGACCTGAATGACACAAGGCCTAGTAAGATTGTTTGTCTTGTCTTTCCTCTGTCTTCCCTCCCTTGTCTTGTCGCGCCTCGAAACACTTGTGTACAGGCGTGTTATAAATGACACATCATAGCACTGCTTTTTGTAGCCATGAAAATCTTATGCATTACCAGTAAAACAAATCTGCAACAAAGAAGTCACCCAGTACTACCATGTACTACCATCTCGAGTGGTGGTGGGGTATGTGCCACCAGTACCAGAGGAATATCCCATCAAATGTGCTTCAATCCATCTGACTCCAGTCTGGCGCAGTGGTGCACAACTTAAGGCCTGCGGGCAGAATGCACCCCTTCATGAAATGATTTATGGCCCTCCATGTCACCTTAGTTTAATGATGAACTGTTGCCTGGCCTAACGTCAGTTTGTGTCTTTGCATCCTGAAAGCTGCAATTTTACTTCTATTTAAAACATGATTTCGGTCCCATAATACAAATAAATCAAAGTGGTAATGCCATTCCAAGGCAATGCATCAAAAAGGTCAAAATAGAGCAATCACAAAAACCTACAACGCAAAACCCATGTTTTTAATTTTATTGAAATTCACGCACCAACGCCCCCACCGCTTGCTCGGCCTCATACAGCCCGTCCCACTGGATGTGACTTGTGAGATACTTGCGGCCCTCCAACTAAGTCAGTTGTGAACCCCTACTCTAGTGGCTACTCAATACCACAAGAAGCTTCAGAAGAGGAGTGCTCTCCCGGAGGGGATTGGGAAACTCCTACAGAAAGAAACAATCTATCCTGTTCCCAGAGTGGAATGGGGAGAGGGGACATGCTGCATCATCTTCCTTGTAGCCCAGGATTCATGGGAGTGGTGTCTCATCATAAACCTGAAAATGGCCAACAGCTTAATCCAGGAGCCTTAAGATGGAGATGCTTCAATGATATCCAGAGGGGCCTTCCTGACATCCATTGACCTCGTGGACACATACTTCACCTCATAATCTTCCAGAACACAAAAGATTCCTACAATTTGCAGTGGGCGACAGACCATTACCAGTTCTGCTGCGGCCATCTGGTGTGATTCGCTATCAGAGTATATTTTTAAAAAAGGCCCTTGCCTGAGAGGTAGCAATGTTATACTCCCAGGACATCAATGTGCAACACTGTCTGGATGAGTACTCCTTCCGTGCATCATATCGACATCATGCATGGATATTGTGCGCTGCCTCCTACAGAGGCTCAGATGGATACTGAACATAAGGAAGACCCATCTGTCCCCAAAAAGACTTTGTCATTTGTTGGGGGGCTCTCTTCAATGCAGAGGAAGGAACAGTCTCCCTTACAGCTCACAGAGAACACAAGCTACCGACGAAGTTCATGGCCCTTCTGAAGGACTGGATCCCAGCATGCCATTGATTGACAATATAGGGGTATATTGCAGGATCAATGTGTGTGGGTGCGCCTTCTGACACACTCTGCCTCAGTTAATTACTCCAGGAAGATCAGAGTGGCCCCCCACATCAAATAAGTAATGGCAAAATGTGTAATGCCTCCTCAAGGGCTTTCCCATAGACCCACTCCAACCTCTGATTCTCAGGATAGATGCCCGTCATCTGGGGTGAGGTGATATTCTTGGCCACTTCTCCGTGCAGGGCGAAAGGACTGGGGGAATCGAGACGCGATCCTTGAAATGGAGAGAGCAGCCCACCACCCTGAAGCCTTTCTGTTGTCCTCAGGGATCAAGGAAAATGTGGTCTGGACCTGCATGGACAATCAGTAGCCAAATTCTACATCAGTTGACAGGGGGCCTGCAATCTCATATCCTGCAAGTGGTGGCTGGCAACATAATCTACAGAACAGAGGCCAACCTCTTACTGTCAGAATGCCCTCGTATTGCAGCCGACGGATTCTTCCCAACAATATAACCTACTGTCTGAATGCCAAAACCAGACAGCAGGATCTATTCTTTGAAAGAATAGATCCCACTAACAAAGGAAGACAGCAGCCGGAACACACAGATAGACCTACAGGAGGAATGACGCTAGTTAATACTGCGTAGTTCCAAAATTGATGTCATGAACTGTATAGTTTCAGCACTAACCTTAACAATACGATAGCACTGCCAAAACCAACTGCTGTTACTAGTCTTTCTTCCTGATGGGCTGTGATGACACTGTAGGAAATGTACCCCATTGTTAGCCAGAGAAATTCTACTTGAACTGTGAGTGTGTGTGTATCAGGACAGAATAGAGGTAAATCTCTTACCGTGGAATCCGGATCAATATAAGATGGAAATTCCCTGATGAGAACAATCCGCGGGGTGCTCCGACTCCAGTTGATGGCTCGTCCAGGTACGTGGAAGTAAACCAAGTCCAAAAACAATCCAGGGGACGATTCTGAGTCAGTAGATACCAATGAGTAGAAAATGAAGGTGGGAGTGGGACATGAGAGGGACTTTACTCCTTGTGTGCCTGAGTCTATGGGTTGATCTGATCAGACGAGAGGAGCATGATGTATGGGCCGTAGAAGGAGGTGGATTCCTGACACTTACTCAAACAGGACTGAGGGTTGAGAATATCAGAGGTGACAACCTCAGCATAATCTTCCCATACTCCGAGTACCTCCCTCACCTTCTGAGGTACATGGCATAGTCTTCGACCCTAAAGTCATTGGCACAGACGCCTTTACAGCTTAATTGACAGCTCCATGGACAACATCTCTTCTCTTCACTTTTCTTCCATGCTGCCTCCTACAGAGGGTGCTGCTCCAAATCAGAAAGGTGAGGGTTCAAGTCACATTGATAGCTCCTCATTGGACAAAGAAACCTTCTGCATCTGGCGGCCTACTCTGCCTCTTTTATTCTAGGAACCTTCTCATTGGCTCCACCCTCAGGCATCTCCAGTTTATGGCTTAGTCCTGAAAGGATCGGGATAGGAAGAGAGTGCCCCTCTACAGATGGCCATCCAGGGGACTAGACATCCATCCACCGTTTAATGTTATGTCATTCATTTTCTAATTGGTGCACATGGGCCGGCCCCGAACCTCTTACCTCCAACCCAGTTGAATTGTTGGTTTTTATCCAGAAAGAGTCTTAGTTGGATCTCCACAACTGGAGCACAGCTAGCAGTAGTGAACGTCTTCAGGGCCTCCTGGGTTCCCATCCTCCCAGTAGATGTGCTAGGCTTCACCTCATCAGCGAATACAAATAGCTCACTCTATATGAGGCTTATTCGAGAGGGTCTCATGCTGCCTCTTCTCTTTAAGACTGAGGTCTTCTCAGACTTCCATCTGCATGGGGAACTGGTGCTTCACACCCCCATCGAGTCCTTTGAGGCTTTTGAATCCTTCCTGCATTACCCCCTGGACAGCAAGCACTAGACCGTGTTAAGAGCTTTTTGTTGCTTTCTGCTTGGGTTGCTCTGGGAGGAAGTCAAACACTGTGACTGTCAACCAGCAGATCAGCAGTATCAGGAGCATGGCTTATGACGCTGCCAGTCTCCCTCTCCCTGGTGCATTACAGGGTAGAACGACTAGAGCTATGTCGGCCTCCTTGGCAGCACTCCAAGGTGTTCCCTTGGGACACATTTTCAGGGCCATCACTTGGGTCACTCCTGAGACTTCATGAACCACTACAAGCTATACATTGAGCTACCAACGCAGTCATTTCAATCAACCGTTCTGTCAAGTGGAAATAACTGAATAACACATTGACTTATTTTCTTCTGTATCACAGTCCTAGGCCCACCAACCCCGCCGGGGTTGTGACTGCGGAGGTTTGTCGCTAAGGTATGAATAGGTGAAATGCTGGACAAAGCCGGGAGGATAGCTCAGGAGCAACGCGTCTGTCTTGGAAGCAAGACAACGCAGATCAACAGAGGTGTTCTGCACTTAGAAACTAGTCTCCTGTATTAAGTGTGTTATAAAAGATGAATAAATTACTTAATAAAGGATGACATTGACCCCCTAACCCCCTGGCAAAGGGTCATAAAAAGTAATTTAAGTAAGGAGTGTGGCTGTAATGGAAGCCAGACGGCTCATACACTGAGGACTGCGAAAAGGAAGACAAGAGGCCTCATTATGGGTCTGGCAACAAGCGTGCTGGTAAAACTGGCAGGTTGCCGCCGGACCCATAATGAATTACCGGCGTCCGACTTACCGGTGCCACAGGGCTATTCCGAGTCCGGCGGCTGGGAAGTGAGGTGCCGGGAATTTTGTAATTCCCCATTTCCATTGAGTCCCATAGGAATGGGAATGGGGAACACGGAAGCATTGGCAATGTTAATAACGGCACCAGTGCTTCCGTGAAAGTCCGCGGGCGGGTGCCATTCCAACTGCCAGGTATGACATGGCGGGCGGAACGACACCCGCTCGCAGAGTCGTAGTGTGCCAGTCCGGAAACAACGGTGCCGGTAGGCTTACTGGCACTGTTGTTTCCGAACCGGCACACTCAAAATGAGGCCCAAGGGTTCAGATTAATGGGATTACTTATAAATAATCTTGTCATTAATGTTAAAAAGAGTTCGGATTAATAATAGCATCTATTATTGAAAGCGCCAAGAAATAATGATGCTTGTTCTCTGCGCTATACTTGGTTATGAGCATCATGATTATTATTGCTATTCTTATCATTGCTATTATTATTATTAGTAGTAGTAATAGTATAATTTTTAGTATATTATTAGTATCTTCATTGTAATTGCTATTTAGCAAGCCTGATAGCTTTGGGTTAAGTGATTGCTATTTTTGTGCCACGCTTACCGGTAGAAGTCTTAGCGTCTCCAATTCAGAGTTATTTTACTCTATACATTGAATGCCATTATATTGGATGATAGAAAAAAACAGCCGCTGCATTAGCCAGTTAACTCTTTCTTAATTAGCATTTTATTCTCAAGGCATTCTTAAGGCTATCATGCCTCCTACTGGACATTTTAGGAATTACTCAGGCTTTACTCAAACCTTTCTACAAAAGTGGAACTTTGCCAGACAGATTGACAGGGAGTTTGATCGTACATTGATGGCAGGACTGCAGAACAAATTCCTCTACGTGTCATCCATCACCTGGCATTAACCTAACTTAACAGAATTATCAAGGATCTACAAAATATATTCAGCAGGGACGAAGAACTAAAGAACATTTTTCATGAATTAAGCAACCCAAAAAGGGATCACAAACCCTGACCAGAAGTGCCCTTCTAATGGATAAGGAACACATGAGATCTGGAATGTACCCGTGCAATACAAGGAGATGTAAAACCTCCCAACACATCTGCACTGAATCTGCTACAACAACCCCACATAAGCGAACAATACAGATAGAACTGCAAATCATCCAACATTCTGTACCTCATCCAATTCAAGAAATGTCCACTAGAGAAGTATATCGGCGAAACCTGTCAGGAACTGTGCAAAAGAACGCACATACGCAGACTCACTATCTCAAACCACAATAAAGAAACACTGGTAGGACATCAATTCACTCAAGTTGAAAACATACTGAATGATGTGTCAGATTTGGCATTAAAGGGAGATCTCCCAAACACTACAAGACACAGAAGAACATGGGAGCTCAAGTGTTTGAAGACATTCATCCTAAATACCATAGGTTTGCATTTCATGTACTATTAGTATTGGTACTTCTTTGTCTAAAAATTAGAATTTACACAGTGCTTGTCCTTGCCTAAAAAAACAACAAACCACTATGTATTATGTATTGCATTGTAAAGTCCTTTATGTAAATTATTAAGTGTTACAACCACAGCAGTCAGCCAGCAGAGCCTTTAGAACAAGCAGTCAAGATTTGTAAATGTACATTTTTGTTGCAGAGTTTTTCAGCAATGCAGCCGTACCTGTAACAGGAATGCTTTATGAAATCTGCTTTTTTTCGAGAAATTTTTAACATGAAAAGGAATATATATTTTTCAATTTCACTAGGCCTCCACATGTTCCATATATGTTTACTTGCGGGTACGAACTATGCCATGGGGAGAGGGAGACCAAAGGAGACACAGGCCACGGAGCACACAGCCATGGAGCCCACCGTCGACTGCAGGACCATTGTCCTGCTGCCGATTTGCGACCGCAACTGATCTGATCGAGACCAGCCGTGACAGGCCTACCCCGCGGCTATCCTGGTGAAGCTGCATTCATCTTCGCCACCAAGGCATCGGAGATGTGCCCCAGATTCAAGTTTGCTATTTCTTAATTAATTGTAGCAATTTGATTGATGCTACGTTCTCATTTTCTAAGATGGCCGCCGCCCTGATAGTCCAAATCAGCTGAATGCCGCGCACCATCAATTATTCCTGATCCCCGACCGGAGGCGGAAGCCGGCCGTTCCAATCAAGGGCCGTGAGAGTAAGGGCCTGTCTGCAGCTGTCCACAGCAGGGCCGCGAAGGGGCCGTATCCTCCTTTCTCGAACAAAACTATACTCATACACCCTGTACTGTAACTAGAATGCAGACCAGTTTAAGTCCACAGTAAGTAAAACATGTTGGAAAGTACGACGAACGTTTGGATTGATATACCCAGGATATATTGTTCTTTTGTGTACTCTCAGTCAGTGTGTAAACCACTAGTAACTTCTCGCCATTCACAATACGAATGTCATTGATTTTTATATTTGTTTAGGACTCGATTACCTTAAAATGTTCAGAAATTATACATTACAGCTATGATTATCATGCCAGCGCCAAATCATCACGCTTTCTATGAAATGTCTGCAATACATCGCCCATTCTATTTCTACTCTCGCTACTATGGGTCCAACTACTAAGATTTGCATAAGAACATGCTAGGATTACAAAATTATATTTAGCAACTGTACAAAGTGTAACCAAGCAATCTAGGCCATCCTATGCTATGTGCAATTACCTATCCTGACTCAGAACGACTGTATTAGTAAGTGGCCCCTGGTATATTGCTAGTCCTCTACCAACAAGTAGTTATGCCAGCCTGGTTTACTCTCATCATGTTTCCCTTTTGTATTGTACCCTTTGATCTGCCTTGCACAGGATCTCATTTCGTTTCCCATTTAAATGGTTTTAGTAGACCAGCGTGCCCCAGACACTACCCTATCCCCTGTCCTACGCCATTCCTTCCTAATATAAGCCCATTCCATCCCTGCCATGACCAGAAAAATCCCTCTATGGACTTGAGTCGCAGCCAAAAAGTGAGAACATCCTCCATCCCATGCATTCTACCACGAATAACAAGCCCACAAGGAGATCCTACCCGAATTTAGGCACAGCGAGAAGCGACCGACTTAGATCACAGACGCACACCAACCACCTTATCCTAATATAGACCATACCAAAAAAGAACTATGTAAACTGAACCTAACACAGCTCACCACCAGAAATCAACGGCTCAGGTCGCAAACCTTTAATTGCCCAGTTACCAGTGCCACCACTCAATGTAAGACTACTCCCACCATTCCTACAGTGGATCTCCCACCCAAATCTCTACAAAAGGCCATCACAAACACTAGCCAGCATCAGGTCACCCTAAACAAAGTCTCAAAGTCCCACTCAATACCTAGACCACAGATTCAACCCATTACTGAACTCAAACCAGAGCTCATTAACGCACGATCCATAGCTGCCCATTCCCCAGAAATACATGATTATATAATTGATCAGGGACTTGACATGCTCATAGTGACAGAAACTTGGCTGCACCAAGCCTCTGGACCTATTCTTACCATTGTCATTCCACCTAGTTACACCATCTTTAGAACGGATAGAACCAAATCAGTAGGTGGGGGAGTAGCCATTATTGCAAAAACCCACCTCAAACTAAGAGCATGCCCCCTAGATAATCCAGAGGGATACGAAATTCTGCTCACAAAACTTGCTACCAATCATAAAACCACTATTAATTTAGTAACAATATAAAGAGCACCTAATAATAATTCTCAGCCAGACGTAGACATACCATTACTACTAACCCCACTTATCAAACCAAAAACAAAATGTATCGTCCTTGGCGACTTGAACCTCGGATTCAATGACAGCCAAGATCACAAAGCAGAAGCTTTATATAATGCTTTCAAAGATATGCTATTCACACAACTTGCGAATGCACCTACCCATAATAAAGGTAGAACAGTGGACTGGGTATTATCCCTCAATACCCCAGTCTCCATAGAAACGATCACCTCACTGCCCTGGACAGATCACCATGGCATTAATTTCTCTATCTCATGCATACAAACCTGATCCACCCAAGCCTACCACTTTGGATTCCTATGTAACTAGAAATATTCACAAACTTTCAGCTGAAAACCACAACCCAATTCTAAAGAATACCCTCACAGACAAGATGATTACAAATGACAACCCTTGCGCCCTTGCAGATACCTACTGTAA
This sequence comes from Ambystoma mexicanum, assembly GCF_040938575.1. NCBI lineage: Eukaryota > Metazoa > Chordata > Amphibia > Caudata > Ambystomatidae > Ambystoma > Ambystoma mexicanum. The sequence goes on along the minus strand of NC_090921.1, from coordinate 381,719,134 downwards.
CTGCCTCACAAATACAATAGATACCTTAGCACCCTGTGCCACTAAAAGTAGACGATCGGATAAAAAAACCTCGATCTGGTTTGACGAGGAACTAGTAGCACTTAGGTGAATCAAACACTTGTGTGAACATCGCTATATCAAATCTCAAACTCCTGAAAAAACTGACGCCTTCAACTCTGCAAATAAAAATTATAAAGCAGCCATCATTGCACATAAAGCAAATGTGATCAATACCAGGATCAGTAATGCATCCTCAGACTCAAAAGAATTATTCTCTATCCTCAAAGAGTTGAAAAGCCCCAGCCCGATCATCAACACTGTTCAACCAAGCAAAGAATGGTGCACTATCATTCAAGATGCTCTTGCCGCTAAAATCCAACTATTACAAAATGAAATCATCACTAAAAGGAAAATACTAGCAGAAAAACATACTCTGGTGGACTCCAACTCCAGTCCCACAGTATGTAATACCCCAGCCTTCCATTTCTCTCCAGTTTCCCAAGAAACAGTGCTTAATAGCATAGATAAACTAAAGGCCTCCAACTGCAAAGGAGACAATTTCCCAGCACATTTAGTCAAACTATGTGCTACCACCCTCACCCCTGTCATCAGCAATATTGTCAATGCATCCTTCAGCTCCAATCTGGTCCTGGCCAGCATCAAAGAAGCTTGGGTCACACCATTACTAAAAAAGCCTTTGCTGGACCTGCTAATTCAGACCAACTATAGGCCTATAACTATGGTCCCATTCCTTCCTAAAATTATAGACAAATAGCATGTAACCAAATACAAACCCATCTCGAGCAGAACAAACTCCTAGGAGCTAGACAATCCGGCTTCAGACCGAACCATAGTACCAAAACCGCTCTCACCAACCTTAAAATCCAAATAGACACCATCAGAGACTCAGGTAAAATGGCCGTATTGCTGCTGCTGGACCTATCAGCAGTGTTTGACCTTGTAGACCATGACAAAATTTGCAACACATTATCCAAAGATTTCAGTTTCTCTACCAATGCCACCCTCTGGATCAAATCTTTTCTAGCTGAACGGACATCCAGAGTCGCCATTGGGAAAGATGCGGCTGACCCCATAGCGGTTCCCATCGGAGTACCCCAAGGATTATGCCTCTCCCCTACCTTGTATAATGCCTATACCAAACTCCTTTTCTCAGCATTAGACGATATGGGTGTCATCTACACAAATTTTGCAGATGACTCCCAGATCCTTATCCCTATCACCGGGGATTACGCTGAAGATACCCAGTCCATTAACGAAATCTATGCTATCATTCAAAACTGGATGGCACTCAACAGTCTCTGTCTCAATGATGAGAAGGCTGAGGTTCTCATCGTAGGATCCCAATCTAGAATAGGCTCTCTCCACCCTGACTTCACACATATCCATATCGACGGCACCTTGATACCAGTACTCAAGCAAGTCAAAACTCTTGGCATTTATCTAGATGCCAATCTCACCATGTGTAAACACATTTCAGCCCTTTCATCCTCCACGGCATACACAGCCAAACTCATTGCTCTGAGCCATCAATTCCTTACACCCGCCAATTGCTTAACCCTACCCAGAGCGTTGATATAAACCAAGCTCAACTACTGTAACATCCTACTTCTAGGAAATTCTAATGCCCATACATTATTCCACCAGGCTGAGCAGGTGAAGATCTTGATGTGTGTGCCCCCCTGGGCTGGGAAATAACTCCACTGCCTGCCATTGATTGCTCTTCCCGTGTCCCCTGTTCTCGGGCTCCCTTCTTCCCTGTGGTTATCCTCCTCCCGCCCGCTCCCATTCCGCCCAGACTCCCCCTGATTGGCTCTATGGGGCCGTGTGTTTGCTCCTACTGTAACGCTGCTCACCACGCTCACCATTCCACCAGGCTGAGTGGGTGAGTGCAGCGTTGTGAAGATCTTGCTGTGTGTGCCCTTCTGGGCTGGGAAATAACTGCATTGCCTGCCATTGATTGATCTTCGCGTGTCCCCTGTTCCTCCGCTCCCTCCTTCCCCGTGGTTCTCCTCCTCCCGCCCGCTTCCCATCCCACCCAAACCCCCCCTGATTGGCTCTCTGGGGCCGTGTGTTTGCTGCTACCGTAACGCTGCTCACCACGCTCGCCATTCCACCAGGCTGAGCGGGTGAGTGCAGCGTTGTGAAGATCCTTCAAACTGTGGTGTGTTTTTACTGCTGTTTTATAATATGCACTATATCTGGATCTGTATTTAAAATTGCATTCTGAAACCTAGACCCTTTCTGCTCTCCTCACTAAATCTGGTAGGAAGAAGTTTAAAAAGGATATCCTGGTCTCCAACCCAGGCCTCCCTATCGCTGATACCTACACCAGTGCTTCCGCCAAGGAAACTCTCACCGACATCCTCTTTGTCGTTCCTTCGCCTGACATATGGACCCCTCATATGGTCTCTGTGCTCTCTCCTTTCTCCTCTTCTCCCATTAATGTTGGCACCCATTGGGATGCCCTACTGGCACCCTTCACTCTTCCAATGTCATTATTAATGTCTACTCTAACGGTACCGTCTTGGTCAAAGGCCCTCAGGCTAACCTTCACCTCTTTGATAGACGCTTCCTGCGCCTCATCAATTTCCTTTCTTCTCCTGCTGTCCCCACCCCCCTTCCTCAGCTACCTCGCCTCCCCCTTCTGCCTCCTCCAGGGCTACCTTACCTTCTCCCTCCCTCTCTGCCCCCTCTCGGGCTCCCTCTACACCTCCGAAGGCCATACCCCTGATCTGTACCCCTCCCCGGAAGTCCCGCAAGGATGGCAACCTTCTCCATATTGCCACTCTTAACTCTCGCTCTGCTGTCAAACACTCCTCTGATATCTGCCGCCTTCTGGAAGAACTTGACCTTGATGTCCTCGGTCTCACCGAGACATGGTTCACGGCCAGCTCTGTCACTAGCTTTGACACGCTCCTACCTGATGGCTACAAAATCCTCTCAGTGCCCAGGTCCAACCGCTCTGGAGGTGTTGTAGCTCTGATCTTCCCAGAATGGATTCATGCCTCTGTCATTCACACGCAGGCCTACTCCTCTTTCGAATGCCTCATCTGCAGGCTCTCTCTCTCCTAGCCATTCCCTTACTGTGGCTACTATCTATCGGCCACCTGGTCAGATCTCCTCCTTCCTCTCTGAGTGGTCAGACCTCTCCTCCTCAATCCTGGCCTCGCCTACTCAACTCCTCCTTCTTGGAGACTTCAACATCCACCTGGATGCCTCCTGTGCTCCCTCCAGACTCTTCCGTGATCTCTGTGACTCTCTCTCACTCACAATCCTCCCCTCAGGCCCGACTCACTCTGCAGGGCACACTCTGGACGTTCTTATCTCCTCTGACCTTTTCCTCTCTGTCCCCCTTACCGCTCCGCTCTCCTGGAGTGATCACTTTCTCCTATCCTCTTACCTCACCCTCCCTACACCTCAGGCCAAGCCACCTCCATCACAGCCACCCACCTTCTGGGTCATCCGACCCATGAAGCGCGTGTCAGTTGAGGCTTTCGCCACCACCTTCTCACCCCCTTCACCCTCTTTGGCTGACTCTCACCCTGACGCAGCCCTCTCCATGCTCCACTCTTCTATATCTGATACTCTTGATATCCTTGCCCCTGTCATGAGAATCCGTATGAAGCCCAAAGCCAAGTGTAACTCCTGGTATGACTCTGATGTTGTCACCCTAAAACGCAAGTGCAGGGTGGCCGAGAGGAAATGGCGGGCTTCATGTTCATCCTCTGACAAACTGGCCTGCCGCCTGCTGCAAAGGCAATACCGGCTCTCCATCCTCACCAAGAAGAGAGCCCTTATCCAAGCCCGCATCTCTGCGGCATCTAACAACTCGGCTGAACTCTTTAAAATCTGTAAGGAACTTGCCAATCCTGCCGCAGTCTCTACCTCTCCTTTTCCTTCCCAGGCCCTCTGCATGGCACTGGCTTCTCACTTCATTTCTAAAACTCAGGACATCCTGTCCTCACTCTCCTCCTATCGCCTCCCTACTCCCATTCCCTGCCCCTCCTCCGGCTCTCCTGCAGCCACCCCACCTCCCTCCTTCTCTGCCTTTCCCTTTTTCACTGCAGACAAGGTTTCTAGACAAGTCCGATCTATGAAAGTCTTGTCGAAACAGGTTCACCCCTGTTCCTCCAAAACTATCAAGGACCATATCGATTCCTTGGCTCCTGCCCTGGCTGAGTTCTGCAATCACTCCTTCGCCACTGGAGTCTTCCCATCGCCCCACAAGCACTCCCTTGTGTGCCCTCTTCTTAAGAAACCCTCTGCCGACCCCTCCTGCCCAGATAACTATCACCCAATCTCCATCACTCCCTTCCTGGGCAAGCTCCTGGAGAAACTGGCCATCTCCCAGCTTAATCTCCACACTGAATCTGTTAGTTGTCTTCATGAAATTCAGTCTGGCTTCAGAGCTGCCAGAAGCATTGAAACTGCTCTCCTGAACATCCGTGAAGACCTGCTCTCCAACCTCGACTCCAACACCCCATGCGTCCTCATCCTGCTTGATCTCTCCTCAGCCTTTGACACTGTCAACCATGCCATCCTGCTCAACCGTCTCAGTGATAACCTGGGTATCACTGGTCAGGCTCTGGTGTGGTTGTCCTCTTCCCTCTCCGACCGACCCTCCCAGGTCCAACTCGGGTCCTTCCTCTCCGATATCTTTTTCTCTACCTCTTGTGTCCCCCAGGGATCTAACCTCTCTCCCTGGCTCTTCAACCAATATCTGGCACTCCTTGCCCACTGCATCGCCGCTCTTTGCCCCAACTTTCAGTGCTATGCGGATGATACTCAGCTCATTTTCAGGCTACCCTCGGCCTCCTCCTCTCCTTCCCTCTTCTCTGACTGTCTATCTGCTATTCATGAGTGGTGTGCTGCCAATGACCTCTGCCTTAATGCCAGTAAGACTGAGATTTTACTCATTGGCACTCCCACTCCCTCCTTCCCTGCAGCTCTCTGGCCGGCCTCTCTTGGCCCTCTTCCTGCTCCCACCTGCAAGGTTAAAAACCTCAGGGTCATCTTCGACTCCACACTCTCCTTCTCCGCTCACATCTCTGATGTCACTAAGTCACACTACCAGCTGCGCCTCCTCAGAGGTATTCTTCCCTTCCTCTCCTTCCCCCAGAAGCTCACAGTCTTCAGAGCCCTGGTTCTCTCTAGGCTGGCCTATTGAAACAGCCTCTATCAAAATCTGCCTGCCTCCACCCTCCGCCCTCTGCAACTTATCCAGAACAGGACTGCGAGACTTGTCCTTGGCCTCAAGCCCAGGGATCATATCTCTCCAGGACTGAAATCTGTGCACTGGCTCCCAGTGGCTGCAAGGATTAAGTTCAAAACCCTTTGCATTGTCCACAAGGCCTTCTAGGGACTGCGGCCTCAATACCTTCAAATCTCTCTTCCCAAATATCTTCCTTCTCGAGCTCTACGCTCATGCACCTCCAACTCCCTCAGGGTCCGTCGCTTCTCCAAGCAACGAGTTGGTGGTAGATCTCTCTCCTCTGCAGGAGCCTCCCTCTGGAACAGCCTTCCTGCCTCCCTGAAACTTGAGGGGAACCATCTCCGGTTCCGGAAGCACCTCAAAACCTTCCTCTTTGCTTCTGCTTTTTCTCCCCCTCCCCCTGCTAAACTCCTGGCTGAATCTGCACTGGCTACCTGGCCGCCCTTTGTGACCTTGGGTCCAGGCCCCGCCATTTGCACACCTGCACTGCCTCCCTGGCAACCCTCGCACTTGGGAACTGTATTCTGTATCCCTACAGTCCCCCACCAGCACTTATGCCTGCTCTTACCTTGCACTTGCCACCATCCGGCCGTTATTTATCCTAATATTCTACTATCCCACGTACTGCACTTTCCCCTCCCACATGTACTGCACTTTCCACCCTCCCTTCCCCTTCCCCCTGCACTTGCGCGATCTGAATGACACCTGGCCTAGTAAGATCGTTATCTGTCTTCCCTCTGTTCACCCTCCCTTGCCTCGTCGCGCCTCGAAACACTTGTGTATAGGCGCGTTATAAATACCTTATCATATCATATCATATCATATCATACAAGTAAACTACAATTGCTGAAGAATAAAGCTCCTAGAGCGGCTTTAGATATAAAGAAATCAGACCATATCTCTAACATTAGGCGAGAAAATTATTGGCTGCCTGTCAAAGCCAGAATCATTTTCAAAACCTTATGTGTTGTATATAAATGCCTCACTAATAAAGCCCCCAGATACCTTAACAATGTTATAAAAAAAAAAAAAACACCAACAGAGCCCTCAGATCGAATAATAAGGCACTACTAGAAATTCCACCTCACAAAAGCACCAAAGCAGGAGGGAGCAGTTTCAGAGTCCTGGCCCCTACCCTGTGGAACTCCCCGCCATTGCCAGCTTCAAAAAATCACTGAAAACATGATAGTTTAACAAATACTAATTGAACTAGGCCTTCCCACCTTCATATTCCCAGTACTGATTCACCTTATTAACTAAATGACTACCCACGAACTATGCAGGACCTCATTCGGAGCTACTTTGTTTATCCAAATTGTAACTACACTGTTTTTATGAGCCACTCGTAGTACTGTTATTCTAATTGTTTTACTGTAACATTGTATAAGAAACATGATAAGCTGTCTGTAACCTCGCCATGATACCCAATGGTCTGAGCGTGTAACAAATGAAATAAATAAAATAAATAAATAAATGGGGGAGCTCAGTACGTGAGCTTATAACGAAAGATAAAGCCGACGTTCCGATGTCCCTGATTGGCTAGTGCCCCCAGCCATGGTGCTAATAAGCATTATATGGTTGGCGGTAGTGGTGAAACATTCAGTATTTTGGAATACCAGATGTTTCATCACTCTACCAAATTCTGAGTTTCATTGCTGATATTGTTCAAAACCGGCTGATTTTGTACAAAGAAACCTGTCTCCACACAAAAGCGTTACTGCACGCAGTATTACCACATATGGTAATATTGCCTGGAGACTGCCCTTGGGTGGTAACGGTGCACAGTATAAATCAACATAACATGTCCCCAATGGAGTACAATTAAACTCAAAATTGGCAAATAATAGAAGGGTTTTATGATGTTGAATTATGCATACTCTTCCCATTAACACGTGCTTACTGCATGTGGTAAGGGCAAACAAGCCACATGCCACACAGAGGAAATATCCAATGTACAGCTGAAGAGGAGTCAGCACCTCACGCTCACGGAATTCTCAAATGCTGGAGGCTGTGATAACTTTTAGTAAAGTTATTGCGTAGAAGCTGCAAATTGTGTCCAGAGGCAAACTGGACTTTAGGGCAATTAGCAGAACTTTCAACAGGCCAGTGCCTCTGAAAGGTTGGCAGGACATAATCCTGAGAAGGTGATTGATTCCTCCAGGACTAAACAGGAAGGAAGTGGCACCTTCTAGTAAATGAGACACCTCCCTGAAACAATTGGGTTTGCACTTTGTTCTGGTAACACTGAAGCTCTGAAGGAACGCTGACAGCTTTTCCAGACCAACCTGTGGGTATATATGTACTGTTGGGTCCCCTAACCACCCCATATGGAAACTCCTAAGTTGCCTGTGCAGGCGCAGAGCAGGGATCACAGATTTTCCAGTATCACAGATTAAGATAATGGGCTTCATTACAAGTTTGGTGGTGTGGGTAAAGGCAGCTGCTATGTGGCAGTAAATCGAATAACATAGTTGTTTTCTAGCATTTAAAGAATTCCCAGCCTCGTTTCTGTCTTTGTATGGAGTATGACTGGTGATAACGGATCTCCACATTCTGTTTATGCACCACAATGCAATTATTTCTTTGATTGAAGCTGACACAGTATATGTTAGTATATGTTGTATGAAGTTGGTCCTCATTTTATATTTTTGCCAACATGCATGTTTAGATGTGTCTGTTCTACCTACTGAGACAATCCGCCCTGATGAAGGACCTACGGTCCGAAATGCATTGGCCAAGTTCGCATCGGTCCCTATGCGACTGTTCAAGGTATAGGGCCAATTCATGGAATTCTTTGCATGGTTGAAAGTGACTTTGCGCTGCTGAAAAGTGACTTTGTGCAGCCGACATAAACCCTGATTCATGGAACTGTGCAAAGTGTATTTTTGCAGTGCAAATTCAGTGCAAAGTCATTTTGTACTGCGGAAATGACCACCTTCACTGACTTTGCACTGCAAAAATACACTTTGCACAGTTCCGTGAATCAGGGTGTATGTCAGCAGTGCAAAGTCACTTTTCAGCAATGCAAAGTCACTTTGAACCGTGCAAAAAAGTCCATGAATCGGGCCCATATTTTATAAAACGACCATTAGAGTATCCATATCGTCTCATGTGTTAATACGAGGTTGAAAATGAATGTTTAGTAACTTTCAGCATTACATATGTGCTTCAGTGTGCAATTAGATCTGAGGAATTGTTTCCAAGTGTTATCCTCATAGTAATTCCATTACCACCTTGACCACCACTTTACCTCTTTGTCGAAAACTTACTTTGGATATAAATCCTCCAAAAGCAGAAAGTTGGAGGTCCAAAACTTGACAGATTTACAGCAGCAGATGTATAATTCATGGCACATCTGTCAAAATCCCTTGAGAGTTCTATGGACTCCAAAAATGGGGACTAACTCTGCTGTCACCCTCACTCGTAATCCTGCAGTAGATCTGTGACGGTAGTGGTAAACAAGCATGGCAGTAAAACTCGAAATGAAGCCGAATATCCTTCTGCCAGCGGGAGTGCTACAACTCCTCTGTGTCACTAACTACGTGGATGACACCCAAGTCCTCCTCCCGCTATCGGGTGATTATGACGACGACTCCTGCATGCTTAAGAAAGTCTACACCACCATCCAAACGTGGATGGCTGCCAACTATTTATGCCTCAATGATGAAAAGACTGAGATCTTATTAGTATGCTCACCAACTATGCTAAAGAACCTGAGCCCACATTTTTCATCCTTCAAGATAGACAGTGTGGGATGTTATTACACCACTAGTCCAGGCCCTGCAACATTCCTGTGCATTGCTTGCATTAGAAACATCAGAAATGGCCGCTGGAAAGCATGCTGCTCACTAAAAATCACCCAGAAGTGCACAGGAAAAATCTGAAAAATAGGCCGCCATCCACTTTTGCCTATGTCAGTTGTAACACAGGAGATCACTGCCAAAACCCATCATTTGGCTGCCCACAGAGCAAAATGACTGCAAAAGAAACACAGAGCTGTGTGGAAATCTGTTTTTTCTTGGTTGTCGAATTTGCAAAAATCATGGCTCACAAACCACCCAAAAGATCCAACCTCCTTGTGGGGTGTTGAACATCATTCTACTTCAAGAATCCGCAGAAATATAATGTCGGCAGAAGTATATGTTATCAGAACAAAATTCAATTTTGAAGATGGTTGCTGGAAAGAAATATGTCAAAAATGGGTGCAATACCGTTACTCGCCTCCGTCAGATGCTGGCGATCTCTAAATCTGACAGGTGAAACGTGTGTCTCCAAAGCTGAATATGCCAAAGAAAGGACTTCCATCAAAGACAATGTAGGGTGCTACACATTGATTTTCATGTTGAAAAAGACTGGAATTGAAGATATGTTTGCTTATTTTAAATTTGTAATTGTAATTTTTCACAAGGAACAATGTCACAATTGACCATAAGGTAACCTGATTCAGCTGAACTCCAAGAGGTTTCCCACACTGAGCTTCAAACACTTTCCACACCTTCTCCCTAAACAAAGGAATCTTTTCCCCTGTGCTCTGCTGAGTATCTGACAGGCAGGTGTGAAAGGAAATGGGAGGAGCACTCTGGCATGTTGCTCTGAGTGAAGAGAAAGGACTCGTTTCAACTGAATGGGAATGCTAATTCAGGTGTGAACAGAAACCAGCCGTGGCAGGAAGACAAGCCCATGTGACTCTCTAGCCCAGCCAAGACCTTGGAGGCGGGCCAGACTCAAAATGTGGATTTGAAACTGGAGTAAATATATGTTTAAGAAAAAGACTTATAACAAATTGTACTGAACTGATAAAATATGGAATTTAGAGGTTATTAAAATGAAAATATCGCTCACAGTTTAAAACTAATCTGGAATCTGTGCGATGTTCTGAGACGGAACCATGACATTTTTAATGTTGTAGCTATTGTGATTATGCTATGAAGATGAAAATTTACAGAAGTATGCCCAGATGGTATGTGCATGTATGTGTAAAAAATTGTACAGATCCAAAAATATGTAACCAACCAAAAGCGCGAAAAACTGTCATTTGTGAACCAAAACTCCTAGGAATATGAGACTTTGACAGAAGCATACCTTAAGTAATCTGTAATGTAAATATGCATTATCAACAAGTTTGTGACATTGGAAATATGTTTTTTATGAAAAGTAGATTTTCCTGTTAGACACAAAGGGGAGGGATTTTTTCTGGACCCTACACATCGTGTCACTCTGACACATGATGACACATTATGACAAACTGTTCCCTTCTGAAATCAGGAGAGGGGGAATTCTCTAACCTATCAGATCCTTAGAGGGTTGGGCATTGTATAATCAGCCTCCCCACCCCTTTGGAAGATGGATAAATAGGGACTGTTGAGGACCCAGAGACACACACACATTCACTCATCACTGAACTACCGGCAAAGCGCTCTGCAGGGAGAACCCATTTTTAGACTCCAGACTCCAGAACCAGACTCCAGAACCAGACTCCAGATCCCTAACCCAAAAATCTGAACCCTTTTCAGCAGGCCTTTAAAATCTAGCAACCTGATTCAAGCCCTAAACTTCCACGGGGCCTAAACCATTCAACAGCCTGGCTGAGCTGTTTTGCTGCTTCTGGCCAAGAACCCTAGCTAGAACCCAAGATTCAGATCAGTCCAGCAGAGTTGTAACCCAGAACCCGTCAGATCCAGTCCAAGAGGCCGTGCCAACCAGAGTGCCTTGCTGAGAGCAGAGTCCAGGTGCCCTGAATTCTGTCCGGTGGCTAGCGAAGTCCAGTCCAAACCTTTGACCAGATCTTTGACGGGCCCATTACATTCCAAAGCCATAGTAGTGAGTATTTAGCATAGAACTGTCCATAGTCTTCTCTTAGCTTAAGGAATCTCATCCAAACCATTCCAACACATCCATAACTGCATTGTAGAATCTCTTGTGTCTATCCTGAATCCTTCTCTCATTCATATAATTCTGTGATAATTTTAGTGATAATCATCTGTGCACTAATATTTTTCTGAAGAAAGTCAAGTGTCCTGGCGGACAAAAGTCGGAGCGGAGGCGCCGTGTTCTGGTGGCTGACTGTTGGGTATCTTGCATCTTCATAGCCCCTTGTATAAGCCCATCCTTGTTTGTAAATCTTCAAAAGTGCAATCTCATTTGTAAAATCTTGACCCTTTTTGAGAAAAATCGACCTTCATTAAAACCTCTGTAACTTTTGAACCGTACGTCCTAGAAACAAAATTTAAATTCCTTATAGTTTTTCCATAATCGCATTTCTCGCACGCTGAAAAGTGGCTGCAAATTTGCATTTGGCCATTTCTTGCATTCAACTTCTGAATTTCGTTTTCAATCTGCCAACCATTCAACAATCATTGTGTCATGATCCCTGCTTCCAAGGGGTCAGGACTTGCCCCACGACCTTGGAAGCAGGCCCATGACTCTGATCCCAGGAACCAGCCAGTCCCTATAGGGACCCTCTGGACCTTGTCCTGGCGCCAGTGGCGCCAGGCTCATGATGGTGACTGGTCCCGGCACAGGAACGGCCGGGCTCATATTAGATAAGAGTGCTTGGTGGACCTACCTGTAGCAGACCATGCTGCTTACTTACCAGCTAACTGGTCTCCTGATCCTTCTCTGCCTGGAACTACTTTTTCTGTCTGGGTGGAGCAGGAGCCACTCCCTGGAAGCAAAACACAGGAACTCTTTTAGAAATCTGGAACTCTTTTCTTACCTGGGTGGGGCCGTGGAAGGAGACGCCTAAGCACTACAGAAGGCTATTTAAACCACACCCGATTGGTTTCACGTGCTTCGCGTTATTCTGCATCGGCAGCAGGACGCTCACCGTGTCAGCTCCAGGAAACCTCCAGCTCCAGATCCTGTGAACACGAAATAACCTGCTGGAATCCAATCTTCAGACTTCTTCAGTCTTCTGCAGCTCCTGCAAAACAAAGGCACAGGTTAGGCTAAAGTAAAGGCAGTGAATCTACTTACCTAATCCAACGGCAGCATCCAAGGCGCCTTTTTCTGCCTTTCTCTTCCGGCATCCGACATCTGCAAAGAGAGAGAACATCGGTCAGTAATATTCAACTACAAGTTCTGCTTACCTGTGTTACGCCCGTTCCAACTCAGTTCGCGCTGCATTCCGGCACCTGCAAGGCAAGATACATCGGTAGTAACGCTTAGTTACAAGACTGCTTACCTGTGTTATGCTCGCTTTCAATCTGTTCGCGCTGCACCTCAGCACCTGCAAAGACAAAAGAGACATTACGGAGCATTCTCCAGCGCTAGTGCAGTCTTTCTACTTACGTGCCATTAGAAGGATAATCTTCATCGTCACAGCATCTGGAAAGGGAAAGACATAGACTTTACAGACTTAAGACTTTTGAAAGAGAAGAGAACAATGCAAAAGGAACTTTAATACTTACAAGGCACGCTCGTGCATTAACGGCGTCTTCGCTCTCAGCAAATCCTCTGCTATCAAGAGGCAGAGCTCGCATCCAGTGAAGCAACTGGATCCAGCGCCCCTGCATAAGACGCAGGATGGAGAGCCCGGCATTTACCTATAAAAGGTAAGCGCAATATCAAACCAGTTCCACGGGGAAAGAAAGGGCGAGAGGGGCTAGGAACTTTCCGAACCTTCCAAACACTAATACCTTGGTTTACCCTTGCAGACATCTCACTCTTCAGCTTAAACTGTCGGTGGGAAGGGGGCCCAGTCCGGGAGCAAAAAGAACCCAGCGCCTGACACTGAAGACAGTATCCTCGCCAGATCAAGACCTGCGCCTCCGGGGGAACCTGGTGAGCGTTACAGAACGCAAAACCTTACCACAAAATTCCCGCCCAGGCGCAATGGAAACCTCAGACACAGACCAGTTGGCCCAATTACTCGGGGAGTTGAGGGCGGAAGTACACGCTGCACGTCAGGAAACAAATGCCCTAAGGAGGGAGTTAGTGGTCTCCAAAGAGCAAACAGACGATTTGGCTAGACAATTGCTGCAAGCCCAAGCTGGACAAACTCCTTTACCAACCCCAAGTGGGGGCCATGCTCCTCCAGCTTCCTCGAATCCGGTACAAATCAATCTACCAGGAAATATACCTTTGGCTCCGCCCGAACGCTTTTCAGGTGATTCAAAAAGGTTTGCTGTGTTCTTCAATCAATGTCGCTTGCACTTTTTGTGCAGACCCGCCGCTTTTCCAACGGACCAGGCTAAAGTGGCCTTCGTGCTCTCTTATCTCAGTGGCAGTGCCGCAGATTGGTCTGTTCCTTTAGTGTCTCAAGATGACCCCATTCTCCATAACTTCCAGGACTTCCAAGCCAGTATGGAGAAACTGTTCGCAAGGCACTATCAGGGACAGGCCTTGGACAATGAACTTCTTTCACTACGACAGGGCAATCAAGATCTTCTGACTTATATTGCATCATTTAACAGACTAGTGGTGGAAACCGGATGGCCGGAGGATAAGAGGATCACACTGTTTTACAGAGGTCTGCGTGGGGAATTAAAAGACGTTCTGGCTCAAGTGGTAAATCCTCCACAAGACTGTTCCGAATATATCGATCTGGTAGTGCAATTGGATCATCGACTACAGAATCGGAAAGTCGATCGATCCAGATTTGAAACCCGACCTTTTTCAAGGCCGCAAAGTTCTACGAAAGGAACTGATTCCGTGGAACCCATGCCAATAGGGGGTGTAAAAGGACCTTTAACCCAAAAGGAGAGGGAAAGGAGGAGACAACTGCAATTATGCCTCTATTGCGGAAACTCAGGGCACTTTCTTCGAGATTGTCCAGTGAAGCCCAAGAAGAAGATAGTAGGGGCGTCTGATAAAGGTACCGAGAATTCTGAGCCGGGAAACGATCTCGCCCGGCAAGTGTAGAGGTCCGCTTGCCGAGCGTTAAAACCAGTTCTTTGACCTCGCATTTCATCATGCCCATGGTCCTCGTGAATCCTGAACAACCTAATCGTATGCATGCCATTAAAGCATACATTGATAGTGGCGCAATCGGGAATTACTTGGACTGTGAGCTGGCCGCCAGGATGAATCTATCTCTTTGTCCAAAGACGGTGAAAGACGTCATTACCACCGTGGATGGGACGGAAATAGCTTCCGGACCCGTAACTCACACCACCATGGAAGTAACGTTAGTAAGCCAAGATGGGCATCAAGAGAAGATCGTGTTTGATGTGATCAAGGCCCCTCAGTTTCAAGTCATCTTGGGAGTTCCTTGGTTGGAGAAACACAATCCTCAAATTGATTGGCGAGAAAAGACAATCCGGTTTCCAGAATGCGCTTCTACCTGCTACCCTCAGCTCTCCACCAAACTAGCTGCAACTGTTTCTGAGAGTCCGCAACTGCCTCCTGAATACCAGGAATGTCTTTCGGAAAGACCAAGCTAATTCTTTGCCTCCCCACAGATCATACGACTGTCAGATAGACCTGATTCCCAGATCCACTCCTCCGTGCAGTCGGATTTATGCCCTTACTGAACCTGAAAATCTCCACCTAAGGCAATATTTGGACCAGTACCTGGCTAACGGATTCATCCGTCCTTCGAAGTCCCCGGCCTCCTCAGCTCTGTTCTTCGTGCCAAAAAAGGAGGGAGACTTAAGAACGTGTATAGACTACCGTGCCCTGAACCAGATTACAATCAAGAACAGGTATCCATTGCCATTGATCCCAGAAATACTGGACCAAGTCAAAAACGCCTGCATATATACTAAGTTAGACCTCAGAGGAGCCTACCATTTGGTGCGAATAAAGGAGGGCGATGAATGGAAGACGGCCTTTCGTACCAAGTATGGACTGTTCGAGTATCAAGTGATGCCCTTCGGGTTGTGTAACGCACCGGCCGCATTCCAGTTCTTTATGAATGACGTGCTCCGTGAACTCATTGATGTGTGTGTAGTTGTATACATTGACGACATTCTGGTTTATTCGTCCTCTGAGGCAGAACACCGAAAACATGTAACCGCAGTACTGGAGAGGCTCCGCAAACACAAACATTTTGCAAAATTAGAGAAGTGCGTCTTTCATGTTACTGAGGTCGAATTTCTGGGATTTATTTTGTCACCTAACGGAGTTCACATGGACTCGAGGAAAGTAGATGCAATAATCAAGTGGCCCTCACCATCATCTGTAAAAGGGGTTCAAAGTATGTTGGGCTTCGCCAACTTCTATCGCAGGTTTATTCCAGACTTTTCTCGGGTAGTCCAACCCATTACAGCTCTCCTCAGAAAAAACAAACATTTTGAATGGTCTACCGAGGCAGAACAAGCCTTTCAGGAGCTAAAGACTAAATTTACCTCCGCCCCGATTTTAAAACATCCCCGCCCGGAACTACCTTACATCGTCGAGACCGATGCCTCCAGCCTTGCTATGGGAGCAGTGCTTTCACAAAGAGATCCAGAAACCAACCAGTTGCACCCCGTGGCGTTTTGGTCTCGCAAATTATCAGCCCCAGAAATCAATTACACCATTACCGATAAGGAACTGTTGGCTATTAAGTCCGCCTTTAAGGCCTGGCGGCATTATCTCTTAGGAGCCCGACACACAGTCACTGTCATTACTGACCATCGTAATCTACAGTATCTTAAATCAGCCAAAGCTCAATCCTCCAGACAACTTTGCTGGGCATTATTTTTTGCCGAATTTGATTTTATAATCACCTACCGACCAGGCAATAAGAATGGTAAAGCGGATGCCCTCTCTCGAATCGGAGTAGAGGAACACATGGTTAACCCCAAGCTCGTACCTATTATTCCTGAACAAAGAATCCTGGGTTTGATCAGCATGCAATCCATTGAAGAAATTGAAACCCAGGTTAAACAACTTGTAACTCCAACGGACATACAAAAATGGCAACTTCAGGGGGAAGACTTCACAGTAAAGAACGACTTATTATACTTCAAGGAACGACTTTATCTACCCTGTACCAGCTTACAAACTCAAGTCATCTCTTTTTATCACGACTCCTTAATGGAAGGACACCCGGGTATGGCCAAGACCTCGGAAAAGGTCAAGTGTCACTTTTGGTGGCCATCTTGGAGAAAAGACATCAGAAACTTTGTCATGTCCTGTGGAGTGTGCGCCCAGAACAAGAGTCCTAAGGAAAAACCAGCAGGCCTCTTACAACCACTTGAAATTCCACCTCATCCCTGGCATACCCTTTCCATGGACTTTATCACCGACTTACCTCCCTGTTCCGGATACAATACAATCCTGATAATCGTAGACTTATTTTCAAAAATGGCACATTTCATCCCACTAAAGGGGTTACCGTCAGCAGCAATCCTGGCTCGAGAATTTCTTGAAAACATCGTTCGGTTGCACGGCTTTCCTTAAGTTTTAATCTCAGACAGAGGAAGTCAATTCATCTCCCACTTCTGGCGGAGTTGCTGTCGGTTAGCTCAAATTGATGTGAGGCTTTCCACCAGTCACCACCCACAAACCGATGGTCAGACCGAAAGGACCAATCAGACTTTGGAACAGTACCTACGCTGCATGCTGCAACAGACAGGAGGAACTTGGAAGGACATCCTTTGGATAGCCGAGTACGCTTACAATAACTCAGTCCACTCTGGAACCGGAAAGACCCCGTTTTTTCTTTTGTATGGTAATCATCCTCGAACCTCTAACCTGGATCCACCTCAGGATCTTGGAACACCAGCAGTTGACCACCTACATTCAACCATCACCCAAGCCTTCAAGGAAGCTACTACCCACCTTCAAAGGGCCAAGGAACAATACAAGAAAGGAGCAGATCAACATCGAAAGGAAGCCCCTCAATACCAAATAGGAGATCAAGTCTGGTTATCCACCAAATATTTACCCCTAAAGGGACCACGCACCTTTAACCCAAGATACCTGGGACCCTACTCTGTTACTGCCATAATAAATCCAGTAGCGGTCAAGTTGGATTTACCCCCTCGCATGAAAATGCACCCAGTCTTCCATGTTTCACTACTAAAACCTGTTCAACCAGAAACCCGATTGACTAAATCTCCTGAACCTATCCTAGTTGACGGAGAACTTGAGTTTGAAATCAAAAATATCCTGGATTCCAAGATCTCCAAATCAAAACTACACTACCTGATTGACTGGAAAGGCTACGGCCCCCAAGAAAGATCTTGGGAACCTGCAGAACATGTACACGCTCCCCGACTAATCAAGAAATTTCATCGGACATTTCCTAACAAACCAAGACCTCCGGAGAAGTCAACCTTGGGAGGGGCCTTGAGGGGGGGTGCTGTCATGATCCCTGCTTCCAAGGGGTCAGGACTTGCCCCACGACCTTGGAAGCAGGCCCATGACTCTGATCCCAGGAACCAGCCAGTCCCTATAGTGACCCTCTGGACCTTGTCCTGGCGCCAGTGGCGCCAGGCTCATGATGGTGACTGGTCCCGGCACAGGAAGCGTCGGGCTCATATTAGATAAGAGTGCTTGGTGGACCTACCTGTAGCAGACCATGCTGCTTACTTACCAGCTAACTGGTCTCCTGATCCTTCTCTGCCTGGAACTACTTTTTCTTTCTGGGTGGAGCAGGAGCCACTCCCTGGAAGCAGAACACAGGAACTCTTTTAGAAATCTGGAACTCTTTTCTTACCTGGGTGGGGCCGTGGAAGGAGACCCCTAAGCACTACAGAAGGCTATTTAAACCACACCCGATTGGTTTCACGTGCTTCGCGTTATTCTGCATCGGCAGCAGGATGCTCACCGTGTCAGCTCCAGGAAACCTCCAGCTCCAGATCCTGTGAACACGAAATAACCTGCTGGAATCCAATGTTCAGACTTCTTCAGTCTTCTGCAGCTCCTGCAAAACAAAGGCACAGGTTAGGCTAAAGTAAAGGCAGTGAATCTACTTACCTAATCCAACAGCAGCATCCAAGGCACCTTTTTCTGCCTTTCTCTTCCGGCATCCGACATCTGCAAAGAGAGAGAACATCGGTCAGTAATATTCAACTACAAGTTCTGCTTACCTGTGTTACGCCCGTTCCAACTCAGTTCGCGCTGCATTCCGGCACCTGCAAGGCAAGATACATCGGTAGTAACGCTTAGTTACAAGACTGCTTACCTGTGTTATGCTCGCTTTCAATCTGTTCGCGCTGCACCTCAGCACCTGCAAAGACAAAAGAGACATTACGGAGTATTCTCCAGCGCTAGTGCAGTCTTTCTACTTACGTGCCATTAGAAGGATAATCTTCATCGTCACAGCATCTGAAAAGGGAAAGACATAGACTTTACAGACTTAAGACTTTTGAAAGAGAAGAGAACAATGCAAAAGGAACTTTAATACTTACAAGGCACGCTCGTGCATTAACGGCGTCTTCGCTCTCAGCAAATCCTCTGCTATCAAGAGGCAGAGCTCGCATCCAGTGAAGCAACTGGATCCAGCGCCCCTGCATAAGACGCAGGATGGAGAGCCCGGCATTTACCTATATAAGGTAAGCGCAATATCAACCCAGTTCCACGGGGAAAGAAAGGGCGAGAGGGGCTAGGAACTTTCCGAACCTTCCAAACACTAATACCTTGGTTTACCCTTGCAGACATCTCACTCTTCAGCTTAAACTGTCGGTGGGAAGGGGGCCCAGTCCGGGAGCAAAACGAACCCTGCGCCTGACACTGAAGACAGTATCCTCGCCAGATCAAGACCTGCGCCTCCGGGGGAACCAGGTGAGCGTTACACATTGCTAGTGTTTACCCGAATCGATCCAAAGCAACTCTCACTAGTTCTGAATCCCATTTATCGAATTAAGAATCATTTTTAGCATTTTTCCCATTCAATTCAAACCACATTAAAAGCAATTGACCTGTTTTAAAATCATTACTGTTCTCTCTAAGCTTACTGGGGGGAATCGGGATTGAAACTGTAATTGTTGATTGTTATTCCTGAACCTGTGTGCACTCATTCCATCTCTTCATATTGCATATTGGGGGGAGTGAGTAGTAACAGGGGGAAAGAGTGATCACCTTGTCTTTACTGAATTCCTATCAAGAGTTATGTCTGTGTGCATTCTTTCCTATCATTGCATTTCCTTGAACCCATACAAAATTATTCTCTGCTACATTATTCATCCTATTCCTATTCCTAATTGATTAAAGAGATTGTTGATATTGTAATATTACCCATTGCTGATCAGTGCCTAAATATTCCTAAGTGTGATATTCAGATATTATTCATATATATAAAAATGTGATATATATTGTTCAACTCATCAAATAAATATTTTAATTTGCAAAAGAAACCTATTTCTTGGTTCAGTGAGACCGGGGCGATTCAAAGAGAGGGGCGTTATATAAGGGTACATCATCCAGAAATAAAAGAACTTTTGACATAAAAATATATAAATAAGGGTTTCCATTGAGCATCCCATACTAGGCATTGACTTAGGTGGAGTGCTGGGTTGAAACCGCTTACAACGGAATACAGATCCCAATCTCTAAGTTGATCAAAAACTTGGGCATACACCTGGACACATCGCTCTCCTTCACCAGACAAGTAAGCTCCATCGGCCTAAACCGCCAAGCTGATTAACTCGGCAAGACAATTCCCCATCCAAGAGAACTTCCTGACCAATGCCAGAGTAATAACTGGCGTGAGATTAGACTATTGCAATGCCCTACTTGCAGGAACCTCCACACGGAAACTAAGTAACCAAGTGTGTTGACTGCTCCTTTACCAATATGATTACCCCCCACAAATCTGTCGAAATGTAAATTGTTCTGAAACTTTGTATGAAATATGTAATTGGTTTGCAACAGCGCCCTGATGCCCGAGGGCTTAGGCTCTTTACAAATGGAAAAAATTAAATAAATTAAATAAAAGGTCTGAAATCATGGGTTCGCCATGAACACACTGAGGAAGCCCCAGATGACCAGAGGCAGCCAACCAATGGAGGACGTGCGCAGAGAGCAGTGTTCGCTGTAGCATGCCAGATGTCTCAACTAACAACAACCTAAAGGACAAGGGATCGTCACCAGCAGCAATCAACATGATTTTGAAAACAGCGCTGAGTGACACTTTTGAGGGGCTCTTTTTCTCATGGCAGCTGTAACCAGTTCATTTTGCTTCAGGTCTTGTACAACACACAACTGAGTGTTGGCAGAAAAAGCCGGAAACCCAATGATTATGGATGCAGTTTTGGTACGTTGGTGGAACCAAACCTTGCCTTCCTGACTGTAATCCAGAAGTATCCTGCAAGGAAACCACTTGGAAAGCAGTCTCAGGGGTTGGTTGATGCTCAGTGCGTAGTTTTACATTGATTTCAATCCATTTCTGGCCTGTTTTAGGTGCTTTTGTGGAGGGATTTGTGTGCTTTTTGCAATCGCTATCTGTCTAGTTTGTGGTCTTCTGTGGGGTTTATCTTGTGGTTTCCGTGGTCTCCGACCACGTTTTCTTAGCTGGTCTGCATCTAGGGTATGAATTAGTTGGACTGTGAGCTGGCCGCCAGGATGAATCTATCTCTTTGTCCAAAGACGGTGAAAGACGTCATTACCACCGTGGATGGGACGGAAATAGCTTCCGGACCCGTAACTCACACCACCATGGAAGTAACGTTAGTAAGCCAAGATGGGCATCAAGAGAAGATCGTGTTTGATGTGATCAAGGCCCCTCAGTTTCAAGTCATCTTGGGAGTTCCTTGGTTGGAGAAACACAATCCTCAAATTGATTGGCGAGCAAAGACAATCCGGTTTCCAGAATGCGCTTCTACCTGCTACCCTCAGCTCTCCACCAAACTAGCTGCAACTGTTTCTGAGAGTCCGCAACTGCCTCCTGAATACCAGGAATGTCTTTCGGAAAGACCAAGCTAATTCTTTGCCTCCCCACAGATCATACGACTGTCAGATAGACCTGATTCCCGGATCCACTCCTCCGTGCAGTCGGATTTATGCCCTTACTGAACCTGAAAATCTCCACCTAAGGCAATATTTGGACCAGTACCTGGCTAACGGATTCATCCGTCCTTCGAAGTCCCCGGCCTCCTCAGCTCTGTTCTTCGTGCCAAAAAAGGAGGGAGACTTAAGTACGTGTATAGACTACCGTGCCCTGAACCAGATTACAATCAAGAACAGGTATCCATTGCCATTGATCCCAGAACTACTGGACCAAGTCAAAAACGCCTGCATATATACTAAGTTAGACCTCAGAGGAGCCTACCATTTGGTGCGAATAAAGGAGGGCGATGAATGGAAGACGGCCTTTCGTACCAAGTATGGACTGTTCGAGTATCAAGTGATGCCCTTCGGGTTGTGTAACGCACCGGCCGCATTCCAGTTCTTTATGAATGACGTGCTCCGTGAACTCATTGATGTGTGTGTAGTTGTATACATTGACGACATTCTGGTTTATTCGTCCTCTGAGGCAGAACACCGAAAACATGTAACCGCAGTACTGGAGAGGCTCCGCAAACACAAACATTTTGCAAAATTAGAGAAGTGCGTCTTTCATGTTACTGAGGTCGAATTTCTGGGATTTATTTTGTCACCTAACGGAGTTCACATGGACTCGAGGAAAGTAGATGCAATAATCAAGTGGCCCTCACCATCATCTGTAAAAGGGGTTCAAAGTATGTTGGGCTTCGCCAACTTCTATCGCAGGTTTATTCCAGACTTTTCTCGGGTAGTCCAACCCATTACAGCTCTCCTCAGAAAAAACAAACGTTTTGAATGGTCTACCGAGGCAGAACAAGCCTTTCAGGAGCTAAAGACTAAATTTACCTCCGCCCCGATTTTAAAACATCCCCGCCCGGAACTACCTTACATCGTCGAGACCGATGCCTCCAGCCTTGCTATGGGAGCAGTGCTTTCACAAAGAGATCCAGAAACCAACCAGTTGCACCCCGTGGCGTTTTGGTCTCGCAAATTATCAGCCCCAGAAATCAATTACACCATTACCGATAAGGAACTGTTGGCTATTAAGTCCGCCTTTAAGGCCTGGCGGCATTATCTCTTAGGAGCCCGACACACAGTCACTGTCATTACTGACCATCGTAATCTACAGTATCTTAAATCAGCCAAAGCTCAATCCTCCAGACAACTTTGCTGGGCATTATTTTTTGCCGAATTTGATTTTATAATCACCTACCGACCAGGCAATAAGAATGGTAAAGCGGATGCCCTCTCTCGAATCGGAGTAGAGGAACACATGGTTAACCCCGAGCTCGTACCTATTATTCCTGAACAAAGAATCCTGGGTTTGATCAGCATGCAATCCATTGAAGAAATTGAAACCCAGGTTAAACAACTTGTAACTCCAACGGACATACAAAAATGGCAACTTCAGGGGGAAGACTTCACAGTAAAGAACGACTTATTATACTTCAAGGAACGACTTTATCTACCCTGTACCAGCTTACAAACTCAAGTCATCTCTTGTTATCACGACTCCTTAATGGAAGGACACCCGGGTATGGCCAAGACCTCGGAAAAGGTCAAATGTCACTTTTAGTGGCCATCTTGGAGAAAAGACATCAGAAACTTTGTCATGTCCTGTGGAGTGTGCGCCCAGAACAAGAGTCCTAAGGAAAAACCAGCAGGCCTCTTACAACCACTTGAAATTCCACCTCATCCCTGGCATACCCTTTCCATGGACTTAATCACCGACTTACCTCCCTGTTCCGGATACAATACAATCCTGGTAATCATAGACTTATTTTCAAAAATGGCACATTTCATCCCACTAAAGGGGTTACCGTCAGCAGCAATCCTGGCTCGAGAATTTCTTGAAAACATCGTTCGGTTGCACGGCTTTCCTTCAGTTTTAATCTCAGACAGAGGAAGTCAATTCATCTCCCACTTCTGGCGGAGTTGCTGTCGGTTAGCTCAAATTGATGTGAGGCTTTCCACCAGTCACCACCCACAAACCGATGGTCAGACCGAAAGGACCAATCAGACTTTGGAACAGTACCTACGCTGCATGCTGCAACAGACAGGAGGAACTTGGAAGGACATCCTTTGGATAGCCGAGTACGCTTACAATAACTCAGTCCACTCTGGAACCGGAAAGACCCCGTTTTTTCTTTTGTATGGTAATCATCCTCGAACCTCTAACCTGGATCCACCTCAGGATCTTGGAACACCAGCAGTTGACCACCTACATTCGACCATCACCCAAGCCTTCAAGGAAGCTACTACCCACCTTCAAAGGGCCAAGGAACAATACAAGAAAGGAGCAGATCAACATCGAAAGGAAGCCCCTCAATACCAAATAGGAGATCAAGTCTGGTTATCCACCAAATATTTACCCCTAAAGGGACCACGCACCTTTAACCCAAGATACCTGGGACCCTACTCTGTTACTGCCATAATAAATCCAGTAGCGGTCAAGTTGGATTTACCCCCTCGCATGAAAATGCACCCAGTCTTCCATGTTTCACTACTAAAACCTGTTCAACCAGAAACCCGATTGACTAAATCTCCTGAACCTATCCTAGTTGACGGAGAACTTGAGTTTGAAATCAAAAATATCCTGGATTCCAAGATCTCCAAATCAAAACTACACTACCTGATTGACTGGAAAGGCTACGGCCCCCAAGAAAGATCTTGGGAACCTGCAGAACATGTACACGCTCCCCGACTAATCAAGAAATTTCATCGGACATTTCCTAACAAACCAAGACCTCCGGAGAAGTCAACCTTGGGAGGGGCCTTGAGGGGGGGTGCTGTCATGATCCCTGCTTCCAAGGGGTCAGGACTTGCCCCACGACCTTGGAAGCAGGCCCATGACTCTGATCCCAGGAACCAGCCAGTCCCTATAGGGACCCTCTGGACCTTGTCCTGGCGCCAGTGGCGCCAGGCTCATGATGGTGACTGGTCCCGGCACAGGAAGCGCCGGGCTCATATTAGATAAGAGTGCTTGGTGGACCTACCTGTAGCAGACCATGCTGCTTACTTACCAGCTAACTGGTCTCCTGATCCTTCTCTGCCTGGAACTACTTTTTCTGTCTGGGTGGAGCAGGAGCCACTCCCTGGAAGCAGAACACAGGAACTCTTTTAGAAATCTGGAACTCTTTTCTTACCTGGGTGGGGCCGTGGAAGGAGACCCCTAAGCACTACAGAAGGCTATTTAAACCACACCCGATTGGTTTCACGTGCTTCGCGTTATTCTGCATCGGCAGCAGGATGCTCACTGTGTCAGCTCCAGGAAACCTCCAGCTCCAGATCCTGTGAACACGAAATAACCTGCTGGAATCCAATCTTCAGACTTCTTCAGTCTTCTGCAGCTCCTGCAAAACAAAGGCACAGGTTAGGCTAAAGTAAAGGCAGTGAATCTACTTACCTAATCCAACGGCAGCATCCAAGCGCCTTTTTCTGCCTTTCTCTTCCGGCATCCGACATCTGCAAAGAGAGAGAACATCGGTCAGTAATATTCAACTACAAGTTCTGCTTACCTGTGTTACGCCCGTTCCAACTCAGTTCGCGCTGCATTCCGGCACCTGCAAGGCAAGATACATCGGTAGTAACGCTTAGTTACAAGACTGCTTACCTGTGTTATGCTCGCTTTCAATCTGTTCGCGCTGCACCTCAGCACCTGCAAAGACAAAAGAGACATTACGGAGTATTCTCCAGCGCTAGTGCAGTCTTTCTACTTACGTGCCATTAGAAGGATAATCTTCATCGTCACAGCATCTGAAAAGGGAAAGACATAGACTTTACAGACTTAAGACTTTTGAAAGAGAAGAGAACAATGCAAAAGGAACTTTAATACTTACAAGGCACGCTCGTGCATTAACGGCGTCTTCGCTCTCAGCAAATCCTCTGCTATCAAGAGGCAGAGCTCGCATCCAGTGAAGCAACTGGATCCAGCGCCCCTGCATAAGACGCAGGATGGAGAGCCCGGCATTTACCTATATAAGGTAAGCGCAATATCAACCCAGTTCCACGGGGAAAGAAAGGGCGAGAGGGGCTAGGAACTTTCCGAACCTTCCAAACACTAATACCTTGGTTTACCCTTGCAGACATCTCACTCTTCAGCTTAAACTGTCGGTGGGAAGGGGGCCCAGTCCGGGAGCAAAACGAACCCTGCGCCTGACACTGAAGACAGTATCCTTGCCAGATCAAGACCTGCGCCTCCGGGGGAACCAGGTGAGCGTTACACATTGCTAGTGTTTACCCGAATCGATCCAAAGCAACTCTCACTAGTTCTGAATCCCATTTATCGAATTAAGAATCATTTTTAGCATTTTTCCCATTCAATTCAAACCACATTAAAAGCAATTGACCTGTTTTAAAATCATTACTGTTCTCTCTAAGCTTACTGGGGGGAATCGGGATTGAAACTGTAATTGTTGATTGTTATTCCTGAACCTGTGTGCACTCATTCCATCTCTTCATATTGCATATTGGGGGGAGTGAGTAGTAACAGGGGGAAAGAGTGATCACCTTGTCTTTACTGAATTCCTATCAAGAGTTATGTCTGTGTGCATTCTTTCCTATCATTGCATTTCCTTGAACCCATACAAAATTATTCTCTGCTACATTATTCATCCTATTCCTATTCCTAATTGATTAAAGAGATTGTTGATATTGTAATATTACCCATTGCTGATCAGTGCCTAAATATTCCTAAGTGTGATATTCAGATATTATTCATATATATAAAAGTGTGATATATATTGTTCAACTCATCAAATAAATATTTTAATTTGCAAAAGAAACCTATTTCTTGGTTCAGTGAGACCGGGGCGATTCAAAGAGAGGGGCGTTATATAAGGGTACATCATCCAGAAATAAAAGAACTTTTGACATAAAAATATATAAATAAGGGTTTCCATTGAGCATCCCATACTAGGCATTGACTTAGGTGGAGTGCTGGGTTGAAACCGCTTACAACGGAATACAGATCCCAATCTCTAAGTTGATCAAAAACTTGGGCATACACCTGGACACATCGCTCTCCTTCACCAGACAAGTAAGCTCCATCGGCCTAAACCGCCAAGCTGATTAACTCGGCAAGACAATTCCCCATCCAAGAGAACTTCCTGACCAATGCCAGAGTAATTACTGGCGTGAGATTAGACTATTGCAATGCCCTACTTGCAGGAACCTCCACACGGAAACTAAGTAACCAAGTGTGTTGACTGCTCCTTTACCAATATGATTACCCCCCACAAATCTGTCGAAATGTAAATTGTTCTGAAACTTTGTATGAAATATGTAATTGGTTTGCAACAGCGCCCTGATGCCCGAGGGCTTAGGCTCTTTACAAATGGAAAAAATTAAATAAATTAAATAAAAGGTCTGAAATCATGGGTTCGTCATGAACACACTGAGGAAGCCCCAGATGACCAGAGGCAGCCAACCAATGGAGGACGTGCGCAGAGAGCAGTGTTCGCGGTAGCATGCCAGATGTCTCAACTAACAACAACCTAAAGGACAAGGGATCGTCACCAGCAGCAATCAACATGATTTTGAAAACAGCGCTGAGTGACACTTTTGAGGGGCTCTTTTTCTCATGGCAGCTGTAACCAGTTCATTTTGCTTCAGGTCTTGTACAACACACAACTGAGTGTTGGCAGAAAAAGCCGGAAACCCAATGATTATTGATGCAGTTTTGGTACGTTGGTGGAACCAAACCTTGCCTTCCTGACTGTAATCCAGAAGTATCCTGCAAGGAAACCACTTGGAAAGCAGTCTCAGGGGTTGGTTGATGCTCAGTGCGTAGTTTTACATTGATTTCAATCCATTTCTGGCCTGTTTTAGGTGCTTTTGTGGAGGGATTTGTGTGCTTTTTGCAATCGCTATCTGTCTAGTTTGTGGTCTTCTGTGGGGTTTATCTTGTGGTTTCCGTGGTCTCCGACCACGTTTTCTTAGCTGGTCTGCATCTAGGGTATGAATTACTTGGACTGTGAGCTGGCCGCCAGGATGAATCTATCTCTTTGTCCAAAGATGGTGAAAGACGTCATTACCACCGTGGATGGGACGGAAATAGCTTCCGGACCCGTAACTCACACCACCATGGAAGTAACGTTAGTAAGCCAAGATGGGCATCAAGAGAAGATCGTGTTTGATGTGATCAAGGCCCCTCAGTTTCAAGTCATCTTGGGAGTTCCTTGGTTGGAGAAACACAATCCTCAAATTGATTGGCGAGCAAAGACAATCCGGTTTCCAGAATGCGCTTCTACCTGCTACCCTTAGCTCTCCACCAAACTAGCTGCAACTGTTTCTGAGAGTCCGCAACTGCCTCCTGAATACCAGGAATGTCTTTCGGAAAGACCAAGCTAATTCTTTGCCTCCCCACAGATCATACGACTGTCAGATAGACCTGATTCCCGGATCCACTCCTCCGTGCAGTCGGATTTATGCCCTTACTGAACCTGAAAATCTCCACCTAAGGCAATATTTGGACCAGTACCTGGCTAACGGATTCATCCGTCCTTCGAAGTCCCCGGCCTCCTCAGCTCTGTTCTTCGTGCCAAAAAAGGAGGGAGACTTAAGAACGTGTATAGACTACCGTGCCCTGAACCAGATTACAATCAAGAACAGGTATCCATTGCCATTGATCCCAGAACTACTGGACCAAGTCAAAAACGCCTGCATATATACTAAGTTAGACCTCAGAGGAGCCTACCATTTGGTGCGAATAAAGGAGGGCGATGAATGGAAGACGGCCTTTCGTACCAAGTATGGACTGTTCGAGTATCAAGTGATGCCCTTCGGGTTG
Source organism: Ambystoma mexicanum (assembly GCF_040938575.1). Classification (NCBI taxonomy): domain Eukaryota; kingdom Metazoa; phylum Chordata; class Amphibia; order Caudata; family Ambystomatidae; genus Ambystoma; species Ambystoma mexicanum. The sequence continues at coordinate 381,691,256 of NC_090921.1, read as the reverse complement.
TGTAACGCACCGGCCGCATTCCAGTTCTTTATGAATGACGTGCTCCGTGAACTCATTGATGTGTGTGTAGTTGTATACATTGACGACATTCTGGTTTATTCGTCCTCTGAGGCAGAACACCGAAAACATGTAACCGCAGTACTGGAGAGGCTCCGCAAACACAAACAATTTGCAAAATTAGAGAAGTGCGTCTTTCATGTTACTGAGGTCGAATTTCTGGGATTTATTTTGTCACCTAACGGAGTTCACATGGACTCGAGCAAAGTAGATGCAATAATCAAGTGGCCCTCACCATCATCTGTAAAAGGGGTTCAAAGTATGTTGGGCTTCGCCAACTTCTATCGCAGGTTTATTCCAGACTTTTCTCGGGTAGTCCAACCCATTACAGCTCTCCTCAGAAAAAACAAACGTTTTGAATGGTCTACCGAGGCAGAACAAGCCTTTCAGGAGCTAAAGACTAAATTTACCTCCGCCCCGATTTTAAAACATCCCCGCCCGGAACTACCTTACATCGTCGAGACCGATGCCTCCAGCCTTGCTATGCACAAAGAGATCCAGAAACCAACCAGTTGCACCCCGTGGCGTTTTGGTCTTGCAAATTATCAGCCCCAGAAATCAATTACACCATTACCGATAAGGAACTGTTGGCTATTAAGTCCGCCTTTAAGGCCTGGCGGCATTATCTCTTAGGAGCCCGACACACAGTCACTGTCATTACTGACCATCGTAATCTACAGTATCTTAAATCAGCCAAAGCTCAATCCTCCAGACAACTTTGCTGGGCATTATTTTTTGCCGAATTTGATTTTATAATCACCTACCGACCAGGCAATAAGAATGGTAAAGCGGATGCCCTCTCTCGAATCGGAGTAGAGGAACACATTGTTAACCCCGAGCTCGTACCTATTATTCCTGAACAAAGAATCCTGGGTTTGATCAGCATGCAATCCATTGAAGAAATTGAAACCCAGGTTAAACAACTTGTAACTCCAACGGACATACAAAAATGGCAACTTCAGGGGGAAGACTTCACAGTAAAGAACGACTTATTATACTTCAAGGAACGACTTTATCTACCCTGTACCAGCTTACAAACTCAAGTCATCTCTTGTTATCACGACTCCTTAATGGAAGGACACCCGGCTATGGCCAAGACCTCGGAAAAGGTCAAGTGTCACTTTTGGTGGCCATCTTGGAGAAAAGACATCAGAAACTTTGTCATGTCCTGTGGAGTGTGCGCCCAGAACAAGAGTCCTAAGGAAAAACCAGCAGGCCTCTTACAACCACTTGAAATTCCACCTCATCCCTGGCATACCCTTTCCATGGACTTTATCACCGACTTACCTCCCTGTTCCGGATACAATACAATCCTGGTAATCGTAGACTTATTTTCAAAAATGGCACATTTCATCCCACTAAAGGGGTTACCGTCAGCAGCAATCCTGGCTCGAGAATTTCTTGAAAACATCGTTCGGTTGCACGGCTTTCCTTCAGTTTTAATCTCAGACAGAGGAAGTCAATTCATCTCCCACTTCTGGCGGAGTTGCTGTCGGTTAGCTCAAATTGATGTGAGGCTTTCCACCAGTCACCACCCACAAACCGATGGTCAGACCGAAAGGACCAATCAGACTTTGGAACAGTACCTACGCTGCATGCTGCAACAGACAGGAGGAACTTGGAAGGACATCCTTTGGATAGCCGAGTACGCTTACAATAACTCAGTCCACTCTGGAACCGGAAAGACCCCGTTTTTTCTTTTGTATGGTAATCATCCTCGAACCTCTAACCTGGATCCACCTCAGGATCTTGGAACACCAGCAGTTGACCACCTACATTCGACCATCACCCAAGCCTTCAAGGAAGCTACTACCCACCTTCAAAGGGCCAAGGAACAATACAAGAAAGGAGCAGATCAACATCGAAAGGAAGCCCCTCAATACCAAATAGGAGATCAAGTCTGGTTATCCACCAAATATTTACCCCTAAAGGGACCACGCACCTTTAACCCAAGATACCTGGGACCCTACTCTGTTACTGCCATAATAAATCCAGTAGCGGTCAAGTTGGATTTACCCCCTCGCATGAAAATGCACCCAGTCTTCCATGTTTCACTACTAAAACCTGTTCAACCAGAAACCCGATTGACTAAATGTCCTGAACCTATCCTAGTTGACGGAGAACTTGAGTTTGAAATCAAAAATATCCTGGATTCCAAGATCTCCAAATCAAAACTACACTACCTGATTGACTGGAAAGGCTACGGCCCCCAAGAAAGATCTTGGGAACCTGCAGAACATGTACACGCTCCCCGACTAATCAAGAAATTTCATCGGACATTTCCTAACAAACCAAGACCTCCGGAGAAGTCAACCTTGGGAGGGGCCTTGAGGGGGGGTGCTGTCATGATCCCTGCTTCCAAGGGGTCAGGACTTGCCCCACGACCTTGGAAGCAGGCCCATGACTCTGATCCCAGGAACCAGCCAGTCCCTATAGGGACCCTCTGGACCTTGTCCTGGCGCCAGTGGCGCCAGGCTCATGATGGTGACTGGTCCCGGCACAGGAACGGCCGGGCTCATATTAGATAAAAGTGCTTGGTGGACCTACCTGTAGCAGACCATGCTGCTTACTTACCAGCTAACTGGTCTCCTGATCCTTCTCTGCCTGGAACTACTTTTTCTGTCTGGGTGGAGCAGGAGCCACTCCCTGGAAGCAAAACACAGGAACTCTTTTAGAAATCTGGAACTCTTTTCTTACCTGGGTGGGGCCGTGGAAGGAGACACCTAAGCACTACAGAAGGCTATTTAAACCACACCCGATTGGTTTCACGTGCTTCGCGTTATTCTGCATCGGCAGCAGGATGCTCACCGTGTCAGCTCCAGGAAACCTCCAGCTCCAGATCCTGTGAACACGAAATAACCTGCTGGAATCCAATCTTCAGACTTCTTCAGTCTTCTGCAGCTCCTGCAAAACAAAGGCACAGGTTAGGCTAAAGTAAAGGCAGTGAATCTACTTACCTAATCCAACGGCAGCATCCAAGGCGCCTTTTTCTGCCTTTCTCTTCCGGCATCCGACATCTGCAAAGAGAGAGAACATCGGTCAGTAATATTCAACTACAAGTTCTGCTTACCTGTGTTACGCCCATTCCAACTCAGTTCGCGCTGCATTCCGGCACCTGCAAGGCAAGATACATCGGTAGTAACGCTTAGTTACAAGACTGCTTACCTGTGTTATGCTCGCTTTCAATCTGTTTGCGCTGCACCTCAGCACCTGCAAAGACAAAAGAGACATTACGGAGTATTCTCCAGCGCTAGTGCAGTCTTTCTACTTACGTGCCATTAGAAGGATAATCTTCATCGTCACAGCATCTGAAAAGGGAAAGACATAGACTTTACAGACTTAAGACTTTTGAAAGAGAAGAGAACAATGCAAAAGGAACTTTAATACTTACAAGGCACGCTCGTGCATTAACGGCGTCTTCGCTCTCAGCAAATCCTCTGCTATCAAGAGGCAGAGCTTGCATCCAGTGAAGCAACTGGATCCAGCGCCCCTGCATAAGACGCAGGATGGAGAGCCCGGCATTTACCTATATAAGGTAAGCGCAATATCAACCCAGTTCCACGGGGAAAGAAAGGGCGAGAGGGGCTAGGAACTTTCCGAACCTTCCAAACACTAATACCTTGGTTTACCCTTGCAGACATCTCACTCTTCAGCTTAAACTGTCGGTGGGAAGGGGGCCCAGTCCGGGAGCAAAACGAACCCTGCGCCTGACACTGAAGACAGTATCCTCGCCAGATCAAGACCTGCGCCTCCGGGGGAACCAGGTGAGCGTTACACATTGCTAGTGTTTACCCGAATCGATCCAAAGCAACTCTCACTAGTTCTGAATCCCATTTATCGAATTAAGAATCATTTTTAGCATTTTTCCCATTCAATTCAAACCACATTAAAAGCAATTGACCTGTTTTAAAATCATTACTGTTCTCTCTAAGCTTACTGGGGGGAATCGGGATTGAAACTGTAATTGTTGATTGTTATTCCTGAACCTGTGTGCACTCATTCCATCTCTTCATATTGCATATTGGGGGGAGTGAGTAGTAACAGGGGGAAAGAGTGATCACCTTGTCTTTACTGAATTCCTATCAAGAGTTATGTCTGTGTGCATTCTTTCCTATCATTGCATTTCCTTGAACCCATACAAAATTATTCTCTGCTACATTATTCATCCTATTCCTATTCCTAATTGATTAAAGAGATTGTTGATATTGTAATATTACCCATTGCTGATCAGTGCCTAAATATTCCTAAGTGTGATATTCAGATATTATTCATATATATAAAAATGTGATATATATTGTTCGACTCATCAAATAAATATTTTAATTTGCAAAAGAAACCTATTTCTTGGTTCAGTGAGACCGGGGCGATTCAAAGAGAGGGGCGTTATATAAGGGTACATCATCCAGAAATAAAAGAACTTTTGACATAAAAATATATAAATAAGGGTTTCCATTGAGCATCCCATACTAGGCATTGACTTAGGTGGAGTGCTGGGTTGAAACCGCTTACAACGGAATACAGATCCCAATCTCTAAGTTGATCAAAAACTTGGGCATACACCTGGACACATCGCTCTCCTTCACCAGACAAGTAAGCTCCATCGGCCTAAACCGCCAAGCTGATTAACTCGGCAAGACAATTCCCCATCCAAGAGAACTTCCTGACCAATGCCAGAGTAATTACTGGCGTGAGATTAGACTATTGCAATGCCCTACTTGCAGGAACCTCCACACGGAAACTAAGTAACCAAGTGTGTTGACTGCTCCTTTACCAATATGATTACCCCCCACAAATCTGTCGAAATGTAAATTGTTCTGAAACTTTGTATGAAATATGTAATTGGTTTGCAACAGCGCCCTGATGCCCGAGGGCTTAGGCTCTTTACAAATGGAAAAAATTAAATAAATTAAATAAAAGGTCTGAAATCATGGGTTCGCCATGAACACACTGAGGAAGCCCCAGATGACCAGAGGCAGCCAACCAATGGAGGACGTGCGCAGAGAGCAGTGTTCGCGGTAGCATGCCAGATGTCTCAACTAACAACAACCTAAAGGACAAGGGATCGTCACCAGCAGCAATCAACATGATTTTGAAAACAGCGCTGAGTGACACTTTTGAGGGGCTCTTTTTCTCATGGCAGCTGTAACCAGTTCATTTTGCTTCAGGTCTTGTACAACACACAACTGAGTGTTGGCAGAAAAAGCCGGAAACCCAATGATTATTGATGCAGTTTTGGTACGTTGGTGGAACCAAACCTTGCCTTCCTGACTGTAATCCAGAAGTATCCTGCAAGGAAACCACTTGGAAAGCAGTCTCAGGGGTTGGTTGATGCTCAGTGCGTAGTTTTACATTGATTTCAATCCATTTCTGGCCTGTTTTAGGTGCTTTTGTGGAGGGATTTGTGTGCTTTTTGCAATCGCTATCTGTCTAGTTTGTGGTCTTCTGTGGGGTTTATCTTGTGGTTTCCGTGGTCTCCGACCACGTTTTCTTAGCTGGTCTGCATCTAGGGTATGCAGTCTCTGAGGTGTAGTTCTTTGTTTATTTCTGGCTTTCTTACTGTCCCCACCCTCCCCCATGCAATTGGCTGAAACAGCCAGGTGTCTCTCTGCTTCTGTTCCTGGCAGCCCTTTCAACTTACCTTCCTGACTGTAACCCAGATGCATCCTGCAAGGAAACCACTTAAAAAGCAGTCTTAGGGACTGGTTGATGCTCAGTGAGAAAGCCTGCAGCTGTCGACCTGCTTCGACTGACAAATTGTGGACGGGGGCAGTAATCACTGCACCCCACCAAACTGACCCACCTCTCTTATCTCACCACCCATAAGCCTACTATCCAATGCATGCTCATACAATCATATCACAACCACACCTCTCATACTGAACATATGTGTTAGCTTCCCACCCTTATTGTTTATCAATTTCTCACAGCATAGTTCAGTCTATTGCTTAGTCTACTCTCACATTTAGGCACATTGTATTGCTTAGCCTTTTCTCAGAGCTAGGCACATTGTATTAGTTAGCCTTATCTCAAATCTAGGTGAACTGTGTTGCTAGTCTGCTCTCACATCTAGGCGAATTGTATTGCTTAGCCATTTCTTAAATCTAGGTGAACTGTGTTGCTTAGTCTACTCTCACATCTAGGTGAATTGTATTGTTTAGCCATTTCTCACATCTAGGTGAACTCTGTTGCCCAGACTGCTCTTACATGCAAGTGAACGTTGTTGCTTAGTCTACTCTCACATCTATGTGAATCGTATTGCTTAGCTATTTCTCACATCCAGGTGATCTTTTTTTCTTAGACTACTCTCATATCTAGGCGAACTGTATTGTTTAGACTACTTCCACATCTAGGCAAATTGTATTGTTTAGCCATTTCTCACATCTAGGTGATCTGTGCTTCTTAGCTTATTCTCACATCAAGGTGAACAGTATTGCTTAGACTACTCCCACATCTAGGCGAATTGTATTGCTCAGCCATTTCTCACATCTAGGAAAATCTTATTGCTTAGCAATTTCTCAAATCTAGGTGAACTGTGTTGCTTAGCCATTTCTCAAACCTAGGTGTGTGTTGCATAGACTGCTCTCACATCTTGGTGAATCATATTGCTTGGCCATTTCTCACATCTAGGTGAACTGTGATGCCTAGACTGCTCTTACATCTAGGTGACCTATGCTGCTTAGTCTACTCTCACATCCAGGTGAACTGTGTAGCGTAACCATATCTCACATCAAGGTGAACTATGCTTCCTAGCCTACTCTCACATCTAGGTGACCTGTGTTGCCTAGACCACTCGCACATCTAGGCGAATTGAATTGCATATTCACTTCTCACATATAGGTGAACGGCCTTGCTTTGACTATTCTCACATCTAGGTAAACTGTGTGGCTTAGACTATTCCTACATCTAGCTTCACTGTGTTGCGTGGACTGCTCTCACATCTAGTCAAATTGTTTGGTTAGCCATTTTTCAAATCATGGTGAACTGTGTTGCTTAAACCGCTCTCACATCTAGGTGAACTGTGGTGCTTAGCCATTCCCCACACCCAGGTGAACTGTCCCACTTAATCTACGCTCACAGCTAGGCGTACTATTTTCTCAACCGTTTCTCACACCCCCACCCCAATCCACCCAACAAACCAAGAAGACAGGACCCACATATAGTCTAACAGACAACTACTCCAATGAAAGAATATGGCCTCCCCTCCCCATCCAGCTAAGCCCACCCCCACAACCCCCCAAGCGAACCATCGGGTCCAGCTCCCCTAGACCCCAAAAAACAATGAGACTACAGCCAACCAAACCAACGACCAGACTAAGACATGCCTGATACCACACAACCCGACCACTAAAAGAAAACATGCAAGGAGGCAACCACTCAAAGGAACCTAACTCCAAGCCATAGAGGAGAACAATCACAGAGCAGACAGAAACACAAAACAACAACTCAGGATGTCAATCGCACCTGCAACCCCCGCAAACACCAACCACTGGAAGCGATTTGCAACCATGAGGCAAACAACCACTAACCACGGGAAGCCACATGCAACCGTGAGGCAAGCAAACAACTACCAACCATGGGAAGCCATTCGCAACCGTGAGGCAAACAACCACTAAATCACGGGAAGCCACTCACAACCAAGAGACAATCTCATAGACACCTGAAGAACAGACTGTGCCATGCCAAAGAACCAGCAGACTCAGGAGAAAGCAAGACAAAGAGACAACTTCAAGAGAACCACAACAGACCGCCACGCCGCCAAACTACAGAACGGCAGTAGAACGCACACCCGTAAACAGCACTAGAATAGGAGCAGCCCCCAAAAAAAAGAATAAAACACTCTACCTTACATCCTACCTCACAACAAATGGTGCACCATTACAAACGACCATACACGCAAGCGGGATATCGAATCCTCAAAGCAATAATTATGAAATGACTGAAAGATTGGGGAACCACACCCTCACGCCATACATCACCAAACACTGAAGGAACCTCTGCCAACACCGTCCTGAATCTGAGGAAGAACTAGAGCAGGCCATAAACCCAATAAGAAACCTAACTGACAATGAAACTAGAACAATTAAGCTTGCTCAACAGTCCAGACACACACCAGGGAGAACCACCAACAAAACCATCCAAAGACACAAGCCATAGCAAAACAAATTACATTAAACTGGAAAATACACTGCAACCTAATCAACGCCAGATTGATGCCTAAACACGCAACCGAGATCTAAAACCTACTCTGCGATGGGGGAATTGACATCCTATTCCTCATAGAAACCTGGCTAGCTGAAAACTACAAAGTGATCCTTCACAGCTTCGTACCAAGCAACATCAAATGCAAACAAGCGAACAGGAAAGGGAAAAGAGGAGGAGGACTTGCCGTAACCTACAAAGAACCCCTAATAATAAAAACAGCCGACCCTTTAATAATTCCTAACAGCGAGACCTTGTCCTTCAATTTACCACGGACCCACAATCAAACCTCACATTCATTGTAATCTATGACGCGACCTTCGCAAGACACCTCATAGAAGCAGTCACAAATCTAGCCATATAGCAAGAACATCTGATCATTCTCAGAGACTTCAACATATGGTTCGAAAATGAGAAACCCAACTCACAGAAAAGGTTAATCAAGAAACTCGAGACCATGAGCCTTCCGACAGATGGTTAAAGGAGTGACACACACAGCAGGGCACACCCTGGATGCAATCTTTGCCAATAAAAACCTGGTCAGAATGTCACCACCCATCCAAATACTATGGAGCGACGACCTCATTATCCCTTTCATGAAACAAATACCATCAAAGCCACCTAAAAAAACAAAAATACACACCTATTTGGAAAAGAAGCCGGATAACCATCAAGAACAGCAACTTAGTGGAGCGACTAGAAATCTCAAAGCCAGCAACCACATCATTGGACATAGATAAAAAAGCAAACCTAATCCAGAAAAAGATTGCAGAAACAATAAATTCCATCTGCCCAGAAAAACTGGTTGTCCCATCAAGAAAGAAAGCAATGGCACACCCCACCTAAAAGTGATGAAAAGAATGAACAGAAAACTAGAATAAGAATGGAGGAACAAACACAACCAACAAAAGAGAATAAAATATCTACTACAAATCTGAGTATAGAAATCCGAAATTCTAAAAGCAAAAAAGAAATACTATAACGAGCGGATTGAAAAAACCACCAACTTTCAAAAAGAATTATTCAACATCACAAATGAGATGAGAAATCCACCGGAAAGCAACAACAAACCGAAAGCCTCCCAAAAACTATGCGATTATCTCGCAGACCATTTTAAGATCAAAATCACTAGCATACAACGAATCATACAAAGCAGACCAATTGACCAGACATCTCACCAGCTACCACCAACCATCTAACAAAATGTACTGCTTCCAACAGATGAGAGAAAAACTATGACGTTTGGTAAAAAAGAGCAACAAGGAAGGTTCTCCGATCAATCCTTGCCCGCCAGACATCTAGAAATCTATCCTTGCACAGGACACACCAGCGGATTACTACCTAAACCTCTTCAATCAATCCCTTTCAACAGGTAAAGTACAAAGAGCTTTCAAAAAGGTCTACATCAAACCTCTACTCAAGGACACAACTGTCGATCTGGAAGACCTCTCAAACTACAGACCAATCTCTCACCCGGCAAAAATGCTAGAGACCTATGTCTACGAACAACTACTGGAGCACGTTGAAAAATAACCAACTACTGGATCAAGCGCAAGTAGGATTCAGACCTGTAAGAGGAACTGAAACAGCACTGAAACAGCATTAGTCTCAATATGGGATGACCTAAAGATGAACGCAGATTCCAACACCAAATCAGTACTGATGTTACTTGATCACTGAGCTGCCTTTGACACAGTCAACCACAAAATCCCAATAAAAAGAATGGAAGTAATATGGCTCACTGACACAGCACTGCTCTGGATCAAATCATGGATCACGGAAAGGACAGAAACAATATGGTTAAAGCCTTTTAATTCCATGTCAAGGGGTTCCTCCTGTGGAGTACCACAAGGCTCCTCACTATCCCTGCTTCTTTACAACAGCTACATGACACCACGATTCAACCTCATCAAAAGGCACGGACTAACATGCTACAACTATGCAGACGATACACAAATTATCTTCAAATTCAGGGACATACAACAAGAGAACGCACTGCGAGGAGAGTGTCTCAAGGAGCTCTACCAATGGATGAACATTAACAAACTCAAAATCAATCCTGACAAAACTGAAATCATGAGTACACCGGAGGACAAAGGAAATGGCCAGCACATACCATGGCCAATAGAGCTGGGAAAACCAACCAACGCCATACAAAGCTTTAAAAAACCTTCGAATCCTCATGGACAATGAGTTAACACTTGAATCTCAAGTGAATGCAATAATCCGGAAATGCTTCTTCGTCCTGCAAATGATAAAAAGAAGATCCTACCATTCCTCTCCTTCACACACAAAATACTGGCCATCATATCCCTCATTATGTCCAGGATTGATTATGCTAAAAGCATATACCTCGGAATGCCAGAATATCTAATTAAATGATATGATTTGATAAGTCATTTATAACGTGCCTGTACACAAATGTGTCTAGGTGCCTCAAGGCAAAGGAGGGACGACAGAGGGAGGACAATGACAAATGATTGTGCAAGTGCGAGAACGAGATGTGCAATGGGAAACGGAGGGGGGAAGTGCAAGGGAGAGGGGAAGGGAAAACAGGGCAGCAATGTTCCGAGTAATTGCAGCCAGGGCAGTGCGGCTGTGGGTAGTGCAGGAGAACAAAGGACTGTAGGGTTACAGTTACATCCCCTAAGTGTGTGGTAGGCCCAGAGGCAGTGCAAGGGGGACTGATCAGTAAAGAGCTGGTATTCAGTGAGACTCTGAGGGTAGCCAAGCAACCAGTTGGTACATCAGACAGATAGGTCAGGTAGGTCAGCAGGGGAGGAAGAGAGATAAAGCAGAGGAGAAGAGGAATGTTTTGAGCTGCTTCCGGAACTTCAGGGGGTCTGACTCAAGTTTGAGAGGGGTAGGGAGGCCATTCCAGAGGGAGGCACCTGCAGTGGAGAGAGATCTACCCCCCACTCTCTGCCTGGAGAAGCATCTAACCCTTAGAGAGTTGGAGATAGCTGAGTGAAGGGCTCCATAAGGAAGATATTTTGGAAGAGAGCATTGGATGTAGTGCTGGCCTTGGCTCCAGAAAACCTTGTGGATAATGCAAAGGGTCTTGAACTTGATCCTTGCAGCCACCGGGAGTCAGTGGAGAGATTCCAGGACTCGAGAGATACGGTCCATGTGCTTGAGGCCCAGTCCTGTTCTGGATTAGTTGCAGGGGGAAAGGCAGATTGGGAAAGTGCACAGCTGTTTCAGTAGTCCAGCCTAGAGATAACCAGGACTCTGAAGACAGTGAGCTTCTGGGGGAAAGTGAGAAAGGAAAGAATCCTTTTGAGGAGGTGCAGCTGGTAGTGGGACTTCTTTGCAACATCCGAGAAATGAGGAGAGGAAGAGAGAGTGGAGTCGAAGATGACACCAAGTTTTTTTGACTTGTAAGAAGGTAAAGGAAGAGGGGCCAGGGTGGACGGCCAGAGTGAGAGAGGGAAAACACAGGCAAGGGTCCCAATGAGGATCTCCATTTTACTGGCATTAAGGCAGAGATCATTGGAGGTGCGCCAATCCTGAATTGCAGATAGTCAGTTATGAGCAAGAGAGGAGAGGTGGCTGAGGGGAGCTTGAAGGAAAGCTGACTGGCATCTGCATAAAAATGAAAGTTGGAGGAGAGATCAGGTGGGCCAAAGGGGTTCAAAGTAGAAGTTGAAAAACCAGGGTGAGAGGATAGAGTCCTAGTGAACGGTAGAGAGAGAGGCGGCAGAGAGAAAGGGACCACGTTAGACCTGGAATGGGCGGTCCAAGAGGAATTAGGTCAGCCACTCCAGGGCCTGATCCGTAATGCCCAGGTTCTCACTGAGTCAATTGATCAGGATGGCATAATTGACCCTGTCGAAAGCACAGGAAAGATCAAGGAAAATGAGGACAGAAGGAATGCTGGAATCAAGGTTAGTGAGCTGTTCTTCACAGGTGTTTAGGAGAGCAGTTTCTGTGCCTGTGGCAGCTCTGAAGCCAGACTGATGGTCATGGAGACAACCAACAGATTCAGTGTAGAGAGTAAGCTTGGAGATAGCCAGTTTTTCCAAGAGTTTTCCAAGGATAGTGGGCGATAGTTTGCCGGGCAGGTAGGACAGGCAGACGGCTTCTTGAGGAGTGGTGCACAAGGGAGTGCTTAAGTGGAGAGGGGAAAGTTCCAGTGGCGAAAGAGAATTACAGAAATTGGCCAAGGCTGGAGTGAGGGTGTCAATATGGTCCTTGATGGTTCTGGAGGAGCAGGGGAGCACCTGTTTGGACGACACTTTCATAGATCAGACTTGTATAGAAACCTTGTCAGGTGGCAGAGAAAGAGAAGAAAGGAGGAGAAATGAGGAGAGGGAGAGATGGCCAAAGGGGGGCATAGAGAGGAAGAGGGAGAGGAAGAGGAGATGGAGGACAGGATGGCCTGAGCTTTAGCAGAGAAATTAAGAGGCCAGAGCCATACAGAGGACCTGGCAGGGAACAAGAGAGGTAGAGAATGCAACAGGATAGGCCAGTTCCTTGCATATTTTAAAGAGTTGGGCCATGTTGTTAGAGGCCGCAGAGACGCAAATTCAGAGAAGCAGCTGCATGCCTCTTCATGAATCCCCGCCCTCCCACCTCCCGTATGTTGGAAGCCTGAGATCGTGCCGTGTTTGACAGCAGCAGTTGTGCCAATACTGCAAAGTATGTTCGAAGATACCCATTGAGACAACCCAATCGAATATATCCCTGAGGCATGACAATATGAGGGAGGAACTCCCTGAAGGAATATGAGAAGGAGCAGAGAAAAGAAGCCTGTGACATCATAAAAAGATTATGAATGACATCTCAGGATACTGGTTGAAAAGAATGTATAGATCCTGAAGAGACTAATGGCGAAGTAAAGAATCAAGAGAACTTTTAAATACGAAAAAGAAAATTACACGTGCACAAGGTGCTGCAGAGAATCAACCATTGAATAATTGTACAGACGCTGAAACGCAAGTAGACTAAGTCATCATAGAAGCTAGCTATGTAGTGAATAGAATGCAGGCGAAGCTGCCATTATATAGAAGCTGGACATCGGTATTATGAATTTTAGTAGGCCAGGAACTATGAAGGAAAAAGCAAAAACTATGTTGCAGCAAGAATATACTGAATCGTGGAACTGCATGGCGAGGCCTGGAGTCAAGACTGAAGCAGCCAAGGTCAGCTATCTATTCGGGAAAGGAGCGAACGTACAAAGGATGAATCATCCATGGTTAAGATGCAAAGAAGGAACACCAAGAGTGCCAAGTTTAATTCATTTAAGAAATTTGAAAGCTGCAAAAAGGACCAACTAGTGGTCTCCTGTCACATGAGGCAAGGATGAAAATAGATTTCAAACTTGGAGTCCTAGAACACAATAGTGAGTCTCTTCACCCCCATATATTCTCAAGAGACAAGGATATTTTGCAAGGCCAAGTTCAGAGACAATCTTCATGGCAGAAGGCATGGGCGATGAGAGATGTTAGGCTAATTAGGTGTGGAGGTAGAGTCAGGCCCCATCTCCTTGCACCTGCGTCTGGGCTTATGTGCTACTAAGTGAACCGAATGTTCCAGACATGGCACAAGCGTGCCAACCAATTGTAGTGGTCCATATAATGAAGGACCTTATAGTTTGAGAACCAATGAGAAACAGTGTACCTACTGTTTCTGAAGATTACACGTTTTAGAGGTAGGTATATGTAGTCCACCTGACAGTCGGCAGCCAGTATGTTGGAATTGTGGAATGACAGGACATATTGTGCGCGTATGTTGGAGTCAAGGCAATGTACAAAATGGCCAACTTTCCAAAGCGGGGACAGCTTATCCTCCATCATACAGCACTCAGACCAGAGAGGGCTTTCCCCAATATTACACATTTTATCAGACGCAAGCGCTGCAAGTACAACAGGTGCAACAACAGGGACAAGTACAAATGAATCTGCCACACGGGCAGTCGCAACAAGCCCCTATGCAGACACAGCAGTATGCGAATACAGGACAAGTATTGACACCTAGAATAGGAGGTGACACTGTCGTCGGAGGAAATCCTTTCACAGGGACGGGGATCAATTTCTATACACAATAGGTCAGCTCACAGGGTGACTTGATGAGTTCAGTACTATCAATGACACCAGACCCCCAAGAGGAACCAAGGGTCGATGTGATGATAGGAGGCAAATCCTTTTCTTTTCTTGTAGACACTGGAGCAACTCGTTTGTGTATACGAGAGGAAAAATATTCAAGTTCAGGTACTTCCATGAATGATCAAGGGTTCTCTGGAGCTATGAGTCAAGTTCCTTTTACTGATAAATTACCAGTTTCATAGGAGAATGTGACATGTCTGTTCCTCTGTTATATTCACGACAGACACCAGTTTAACATTTTAGGAAGAGATTTAATGACAAAACTTAATATGGCGATTTCATTTATGAATCAAGGAATGGTGTGCTCCACTCCAGGAATACACTATTTTAATGTGGGAGAGTTTATATTTGTGTTCACTGGGCAAGTGGATCTGCAAGGCGTTTCAGTGGATCCAGAGATTTTTCTATTTGGGGTTAGCATTTCATTGACATGGCTACCTGGCTTGGTGAGAATGATTGTGATGAATTTTTGTTCAGACCACAGATACCTATGGATGAGGAGGGTGGACATAATATTCCTATAGAGTTGGAAGCAGCTATAGTACGGAAAGAAATGGCAATGCTAGACAATGAGTGTAGACCATGGAGAACAGTTATAGCTCTTGAGGAAGGGTACAGATTGGCTGACATAACTGAGGACGGAATGTTCAGAGAGGACCGAAGTGATGATGAAGTGGAGTTCTTCATGAGCATTACATACTTGATAAGGATGGAGAAAAGGGAAGCCCCACAGCGAATGGTGATAATGCGGCAGTGACCAGCATTTGTTCAGGAGGATCTTGAAAAAGTGCCAAGTGCCCTATGGACCACATGCCCTTATGACATAGATTTACTGAAGGGGATAGAGGAGGTTAAAATAAAGCTTAAGCCAAGAACAATTTTACCACGAGCAAAACAGTACTCTATGTCTCGAGAAGCTGATGAAGGTATATTTCAGACTATTTCAGCACTGATGAATCAGGGGATTGTGTAATACCACAGTGTATCCGATTAAGAAATCCTAAAGGAGGGTCTTGGAGACTTATCCAGGATTTGAGACCTCTTAACCAGATCGTAGATGCTGAGTTTCCTTTAGTTCCTAATCGGAAGCACTATTATGTAGTATCCCAGTAGAAGCTCGATACTTCATGGTGATCGATTTGAAAAATGCATTTTTCGCGATCACGTTACATAAGGACTCTCAAGACTTGACTTCATTTACATTTTGTCAAAAAAGACTAAAACATACTAAGCTGCCTCAAGGGTATTGTGTGTCCCCATTGATCTTTAACAGAGTCCTACAGATGGATCTAGGCAATATCGATCTCAAAAGTGCAATGATACAATACGTAGATGATCTATTGATTTGCAGTAAAACAGAGGATGAGTGCACACAGGGCTCCATTCAACGAATTACTATTTAAGCAGACAAAGGATATACGGTGGATAAGGAGAAGTTACAGTAGTGTCAAAAAGAAATGTTATACATAGGTCAATTGATTTTGCATGAAGGAAAGAAAGTGACTCCTGAGAGAGCTGAGGCATTCATGAAAACATCAAAACCAAAAGGTTTCTGGGTTTGTGCAATTACATTAGAGCATGGCTGTTTGATTATAACACGTACACAAGGCCACTTCTGCAAGCGTTAAAGAAAGCATATGTTGGTAAAACAAAACTAGAATGGACTGAAGAATTGGAAGAATTGAAAAAAGTTATCTGTACAGCCCAATTTATGGATTCCCAATTATGCTGAGGAATTATATTTATTTTCACACGTAAATGGGTCAGTAATGACGGCAGTGCTTACACAAAGAACCACATTGAGGTACAAACCTTTGGCTTATTACAGTGGGATTTTAGACCCACTCATGAGCGGACACTTGCCTTGCGAACAATCTTTGGCAACTGCCGCATTTGTAATTGAGAAGTCCACAAGTATTGTCATGGGCTGCTCTAAGACCCTTTACATGGAGCATGCTCTATTTGCTATTCTAGAGAAACTCAAGGGTACATTGACATCCCAAAGAGCTTCAGTTTATAAGGTAATGATTTCGAACCCAGCGATTAAAATTGTAAGATGTAAAACAGTGAACCCAGCCACATTTATAGTTGAACCCATAGAAAAAGGTGATCCTGTGCATGGCTGCGCCAATTATGTTGAATTTTATGATGATATACCCTGTGGGAAGGAGAATGCTTTAGCGGGAGGAGATATTCTTTTTATTGATGATTCCTCAAAAATTGATTTGACTAGTGGGGAAAGGCATTCAGGCACCGCAGTAATGAGACACAGATTACATGGAGAATTTGAAGTAGTAGCAAGTGCAAGACTACAGTCTTACTTTTCAGCGCAAGCAGCAGAATTAATAGCCCTTATTCTCACACTCGAAAAACATAAAGGACAGGAACTGACCGTGTACAGTGACTCTACCTATGTGACATCAACTGTACATGCAGGGTTGGCATGTTGGAAAAGATGGGGCTACCTCTATGCAGACGGCATTCCGGTGTAGCATGTGTCCTTATTGGAGAGACTCATTAAGCACTGAAACTCCCAGTAGCCATAGTGGTCGTTGAATGCGCAGCGCATACTAAGCAAACAGATTTTATCTCTTGCAGGAACTAAGCCGCAGACGCAGAAGCCAAAACGGTTGCATATTCTCCAGAAATTTTGAGTTTTGATACTGAAGATATTAAAGAAAATTCAGTTACCACCATGTTGGTACAGGAAGGGTTTAACAAGTTGTCAATAACCCAATTAATAGAGATTCAGGGAAGCGCAAGACAGGAAGAGCAAGAACTGTGGAAACAAAGGGGATGTTCTTTATCCCTGTGAGGGCAAGGACGTGAGTGCACTCGTGGCGTTGCAGCCGCCGGCTGCTTGGGGGCACCTGCACTGCAGGGAAAGCATGCTCAACAGAGCTCTGTGTCGGATATGAGTCTGGAACGTGGGACTCTCCAAAGCTCTTCCTGCCCCGTGCACACCCGATGTGAGGCTGACATTGTGGGGCGTCGGAGGGTGCGGGCTCTTACCTCTGTTGTTTGCTGATGCAGCATTCCTCACTGCAGGGACACGGTGTGGCAGCTCGAGTGGGGTGCAGAGCCAGACTCGTGCCTTCCACATGAATGGATGACCTGCTTGCTTGCAGTATGCCGGTGGCGGGGCTCACCCGTACCCAGGCTGATGGCATGCCCGACGCAGGCTCGATGGTCACGCTGGTGGTGGAGGCTAGAGGAGAGGCACTTTCCAAGGCTCGGGAGGGACAAATGCAAGGCACCAGACAGCAGCTCAAATAGGGGGAGGGCCCTTACAAAATGCACCCAATCAGTAAGGGGATGGGATGGACCAACCATCATTGGTCCAGAGTCAAGCTGGATGAAAGGGATAAATTGCCACACACTAACCCACCGTTTGCTGATGATTTCAGAGAGCTGAACAATGCGAGGATAGTGGAAGTGACAGCTGGGCCTACCTGGGCTCAAACAATTAGGAGGATGTAGCAAAGGATTAGCCTTACCCCAAGACTTTGAAAGTAAACTAACTGTCTAGGACTCCAAGTACTATCTTTAGTTTCATTGATTCAAAGGACTCTTTACAAATGAAAGTATCATTTTTGGCATCTAATCACTGACTCCTGTCCTGAATCTCAAAATCCCCCATGGAAGCTTTATGGCGACAGGACAGCACTGGAAAGCCATTGATACCAGTAACTTTATTGAAGGTTGTGCTTGAACAGCTACACTAATCTGCACATGTTACTAGAAAAAATCTTGCTGCTAGTATTGCAGAAAACTGGTTCATTCCTAATTTACTGTAACACATTGCACTGTTTATGGTGAATTGCATTGTGTGCTGGGCATACACTGAGAACGATTAGAAGAGTAATACATCGACCGAATGGTCAGTTTCAGCATCTACATTTTGACTATGTTGATATGCTGCAGACATGTAATGGATATAGGTATCTATTAGTGGTGGTGCGTCCCTTCTCTAGGTGGATTGAGGCAAGTCCGTGTACACACCCTGATGCCTCTTGCGCAGCAAAGTTTTTAGTGCATGGAGTATTTCTGAGGTGGGGTGTGTGTGCGAGGTACTAAGATCCGATAATGGGCCGCATTTTGTTAATGAGCTATTTGAACAAATAGGACTTCTATCAAGTATAAAACACAAGTTCTCTTTTGCTTATCACCCACAAGTGAACAGAATATGTGAGAGACTCAACAGCCTCCTCAAAGAAAGGATCGCCACGATTAAATTGACTTTGAAAAAGGGATGGCTGTATTGCCTACCCCTGGCATTATATGCCCTTCGGAATCAGCCAGGATGAGACCACCAACTCACTCCGCACAAATTAGTGACAGGGCAACGAATGAGAATGCCCCTTACACCTCTGTAGGAGTAAGAGTGATGACGAGAATGTGGCAAGTACTTTAGCTGATGAGATGCATGATTAATTTACATGTATGACTTGTAGTATTTTGTTAATTTCAGATCAAATTAAGCGCCAGGAGGGTTAGTCTAAGAGCAGGGAGGAAGATAATTTGGCAATCAATCCAAGTGAAATATTACCAGCACCTAAGTTATATGCTGGACACCTAGTGTTGATTCAAAATGCTACCAGGAAGTGGCATGAGCCACGTTTTCATGGCCCTTATATTGTTGAAGAAGTGTCCCCTTCTGCAGGTAATGTACAAGGAAGAAGAGTTTAGTTGCACTTGAGCGATGTGAAGATATATAAAAGCAAGACCTTCCCTCCCACTGTTGCTGATCCAGAAGAAAGACAAGAAGAAGAATTTCTGTTTGTGCAGACTCGATCGATGACTAAGGATGATAAAGCAACGAGTGATTAAAACATACTTTGTTTGGACTGGAATTCAAGAGACACTCCTTAAATTTATTTTAGTAGGGAGTGCGAGGACTTGCAGAGAATTCCAAGAATTTTGAAATGAACTTATAGAAATTTTACAGTTGCAAAATATAAAGGAATTTGATGATTGTATTGAAAATGATTAAGGAAGAAGATGGCATGATCACAGAGAATGAACAAGTTCAGCAAGCAGTAACATGGCGCAAAGAATGGTTGCCCAGATTTCTATGCATGAAATATATTTGCATGATTGTTCTCGTTGTCTTTCTGTTCCTTATTGTTCACAATCTTTATCATCGTAGTACTTCTGCTGAAGTTCCTATAGTTCTCCCCACTGTAAAACAAATGAAGACAAGCTCTTTGATTTCTATAAATATATTGGGAGACACAAAAGAGATGCAGAGGAAGATAATGAAGGGATAAATACCTATCTAGAAAATACTGCTCACCTGGGGAATAACATGTGGGACCAACACATGAAAAAGGATAGGGCAAAAGCATCTAATTATGGCTGCTAGGTCTGCTCTCTCATCCCTATGCCATGAATACTGTAAGAACTTTCATTGCAATGGAGGTTCCAGAGCATGATGCAAAGTGCCTGTCATGATCTCTGCTTCCAAAAGATCAGGACTTGCCCGACTCCCTTGGAAGCAGACCCATAACCCCGGTTCCGAGTGCCAGCCAGTCCCAATTGGGACCTTTTGGACCCTGTCCTGGCGCCAGTGGCACCAGGCTCATAAAGATGCCCAGTCCCAGCGCTAGAAGCGCCGGGCTCATAATGCTTGGGTGGACTTACCCGCAGCAGACCATGCTGCTTACTTACCTGCCAGTTGAACCCCTGATCCTCTTCTGTTTGGGACTACTTTTCCTGTTGGGTGGGGCAGGAGCCACTCCTTAGGTTCAGAACACTGGAACTCTTCTGGAAAGCAGGAACTCTTTTCTTACCTAGGCGTGGCTGTGGAAGGAGACACCTAAGCACTACAGGAGGCTATTTAAACCACACCCGATGGATGAATCTTGCTTTGTGTTATTCTGCATTCTCTGCAGCAGAACGCTCATCGTGTCTTCTGCTTCTGATCCTGGGCCTAAGGGAACAAAGGCTTACCATCCTGGAATCCAGTCTTCAGCAGCACCTGTAAAGACAAAGAAAGAACAGGTTAGCACTACGGTCTTCAGTGGCAGCACATCTCTTACCTGGTCCATCGGCTGTCACCAACGCCTCGCGCTGCATTCCGGCATCTGAAAGACAAAGGCTTACCTACTCTTCGCATGCTCCGAAGGTCTTCGCACTGCATTCCGGCATCCGAAAGACAAAAGCTTACCAGCTCTTCGCACGCTCCGGAGGCCTTCAGCGCTGCATCCCGCATCTGAAAGACAAAAGAAGGTGCGTTTAAAGACATTGGGCAACTTTATTACTCACATGCCATTCCTCCTTCCCACGCCGAATCCAGTGGGTATTCCAGCACCCTTCAGCTTCTCTAAAGCTCCGAACTTGTACCTGCAAGATAAAAGGGACAGTTAGTGCGCATCGTGAAGCAGGCTACAAGCGCTTACTTACGTGCTTCCAGGCGCTTCTATTCCTCACGCGGGTTCGATCCTCAACTCTCATCAGCCCGCCATCCTCCATCGCCGGAACCCTGCAAAACAAGAGATATCATTACAAAAGACTTTTAAGACATTTGAAGTGCCCAGAACTTACCGTTCGTGCAGTTAACGACGGACAGCAGTCCTCTGAGGTCAAGAGGCCTGCACCCTTATCCAGTGAAGAAACTGGTTACGGCACCCTGCCCCGAGGCAGATGGAGAGCTCGGCGTTCACTTACCTAAGGTGAGGGCGTTAACCTTTGGGGTTCTACAGGAGAAGAGAAAGGGAAGAGGAGAGAGGCACCCAATAACCCCAGTTCATTAATCCCATATTTTCTATCTGCAGACATCTTACTCTTCGAGTCAGACATACAGTGCACAGAGGTCCAGCCCAAAGAGCCAACCGTGTGTTACACATCACCTTTGAAGATACGGCATTCACCCAGTCAAGACCGGCGCCTCTGCGGGAATCAGGTGAGCGTTACAGAACACAAAGCCTACCGCAAAACTCCCACCCAGGCGCTATGGAAACCTCGGATACCTACCAGCTAGCCCAGTTACTTGGGGAACTAAGAGCAGAAGTGCATGCAGCCCGTCAGGAAACGAATGCTCTAAGAAGGGAACTGATTATTTCCAAGGAGCGAACAGACGATCTCGCTAGACAATTGCTACAGTCACAAGCTGGACAAACTCCGTTACCTGCATCAGGGGCAAATCTTCCTTCAACATCCTCTACGAACTCAGTGCAGATCAACCTACCTGGGAATGTACCTCTGGCTCCGCCCGAACGATTTTCTGGTGACCCAAAGAGGTTTGCAGTATTTATTAATCAGTGCCGGTTGCACTTCTTATGCCGGCCAGCAGCCTTTTCAACTGATCAAGCTAAGGTAGATTTCGTGCTTTCGTACCTTAGTGGCAATGCGGCAGACTGGTCGATCCCTCTAGTTAATCAAGATGATCCGGTTCTCCATGATTTTCAAGCTTTTCAGCTCAGTATGGAAAAACTGTTTGCAAGACATTCACAGGGGCAGGCCTTGGACAATGAGCTCCTTTCATTGCGACAGGGTAATCAAGACCTTTTGGCTTATATTGCGTCTTTCAACAGACTGATAGTGGAAACTCGATGGCCTGAGGACAAAAGGATTACGCTGTTTTATAGAGGTCTACGTGGAGAGCTCAAAGATGTGTTATCCCAAGTAGTGAATCCCCCGCAAGACTGTTCGGACTATATTGACTTAGTCGTTCAAATTGACCACAGACTGCAGAACAGGAAGGCCGATCGTTCCAAGTTTGATGCTCGAGTATTTTCCAAACCACCAACTCCTACCAAAGGAGTAGACTCCGGGGAACCCATGCAAATAGGGGGCCTGAAAGGACCACTAACACAAAAGGAGCGGGAAAGGAGAAAACAGCTGCAATTATGCCTCTATTGCGGAAACTCGGGACACTTTCTTCGAGACTGTCCGGTGAAACCAGCCAAGAAGGCAGTAGGAGCTGCAGTTACCAGGGTCACAAACTCCAAGCAGGGAAACGACCTCACCCAACAAGAATAGAGGTCCTCTTGCCGAGCGTTAAAACCAGTTCCGTGACCTCGCATTTTGTGATACCTATGGTCCTCATTACCCCTGAACATCCGGATCGATTACATGCGATTGAAGCTTACGTCGACAGCGGTGCCATCGGCAATTATGTGGATCATGAAATGGTTTTGAGGATGAATCTGACTCTTTGTCCAAAGGCTGTAAAGGACGTCATTACTACGGTGGATGGTACGGAGATAGCCTCCGGACCAGTAACGCATACCACCCAAGAAGTGACGCTAGTAAGTCAAGATGGACACCATGAGAAGATCGTGTTCGATGTGATCAAGGCCCTTCAGTTCCAGATTATTCTAGGAATTCCTTGGTTAGAGAAGCACAATCCTCAGATCGATTGGCGAGCAAGAACGGTTCAGTTTCCAGAATGTGTCTCTACTTGTCACCCTCGACCTGGTGTTGCACTGGCAGCAATTTCCTCGGAGGCTCCCCAGTTACCTCCTGAATACTTAGAATTCCAAGATGTTTTCCGGAAGGATCAGGCTAACTCTCTACCTCCTCATAGGTCTTATGACTGCCAGATAGACCTGATACCTGGATCTACTCCTCCTTGTAGTAGAATTTATGCCCTCACCGAGCCTGAGAATCTTCACCTCCGACAATACCTGGATCAATACCTAGCGAATGGGTTTATTCGTCCTTCCAAGTCCCCTGCTTCCTCAGCTTTGTTCTTCGTTCCAAAAAAAGAAGGGGACCTTAGAACTTGTATAGATTATCGCGCCCTGAACCAGATCACCGTTAAGAATAGATATCCGTTACCCTTGATCCCTAAACTCCTGGACCAAGTCAAAAAAGCATGCATATATACAAAGCTGGATCTTAGAGGAGCCTACCACTTCGTACGAGTAAAAGAGGGCGATGAATGGAAGACGGCCTTCCGCACCAAGTATGGGCTATTTGAATATCAGGTCATGCCCTTCGGACTTTGCAATGCCCCGGCCGCCTTTCAATATTTTATGAACGATGTCCTCAGAGAGCTCATAGATGTGTGTGTTGTTGTTTACATTAACGACATCCTCGTTTATTCTTCATCGGAAACTGAACATCGGAAACACGTGAAAATGGTCCTCGAGAGATTGCGTCAACACAAACTTTTCGCTAAGTTGGAAAAATGTGTTTTCAACGTGACTGAAGTTGAATTCTTGGGATTCATATTATCACCTAGCGGAGTGCGTATGGATTCAAAGAAGGTCGATGCAATTCTCAAATGGCCATCGCCATCCTCCGTAAAAGGTGTTCAAAGCATGTTAGGCTTCGCTAACTTTTCCCGCAGGTTTATCCCCGAATTCTCTTGAATAGTCCAGCCCATCACCACCTTGTTAAAGAAAAACAAACGTTTTGAATGGTCTACGGAGGCGGAACAAGCTTTCCAGAATTTGAAGACTAGATTTATCTCTGCACCGATCTTAAAACATCCTCGCCCAGAACTCCCCTACATCGTTAAAACTGATGCTTCGAGCCTTGCCATGGGGGCAGTTCTATCACAAAAGGACCCAGTAACCATTCAGTTGCATCCCGTGGCATTTTGGTCCCGCAAATTCTCGCCTCCTGAAATCAATTACACTATTACTGATAAGGAACTTCTAGCTATCAAGTCCGCCTTTAAGGCTTGGCGGCATTATCTTCTGGGGGCCCGACACACCGTTACTGTGATTACAGATCACCGAAACCTGCAATATTTGAAAACCGCAAAAGCTCAATCCTCTAGGCAACTCCGTTGGGCACTATTCTTTGCCGAGTTTGACTTCATAATTACCTATCGACCTGGTACAAAAAACGGTAAAGCTGATGCCCTTTCTCGGATGGGAGTGGAAGAACATTTGATCAATCCTAAACCTGTACCTATCATTCCCGAACAAAGAATTCTAGGTGTAATCGCCACACAATCCATAGAGGAAGTTAAGGATAAAGCCAGGCTACTGGTAACTCCAGCAGACATACAGAATTGGCATCTGCAGGGAAAGGACTTTACGGTGAAGGACAACCTATTGTATTTCCAAGAACGGTTATACCTGCCCAGCACAGATTTACAGAAAAAGGTAATCTCATGTTATCACGATTCTTTAATGGAAGGACATCCCGGTATGACCAAGACCTCGGAAAAGATCAAGCGCTACTTCAATACGATCCTAGTAATCGTGGACCTATTCTCCAAGATGGCGCATTTCATTCCACTCAAAGGCTTACCAACAGCAGCAACTCTGGCCCGAGAATTTCTCGAAAACATCGTCCGACTGCACGGTTTTCCTTCAGTTCTAATTTCGGATCGAGGTAGTCAATTTATTTCTCATTTTTGGCGAAGTTGCTGTCGGTCGGCTCAAATTGATGTGAGACTTTCGACCAGCCACCACCCTCAAACCGACGGACAAACCGAGAGGACCAATCAAACTCTGGAACAGTATTTGCGCTGCATGCTACAACAAACTGAAAAAACTTGGAAAGATATCCTTTGGATAGCCGAATATGCCTACAATAACTCTGTCCACTCGGGAACTGGGAAAACCCCGTTTTTTCTTTTATACGGTAGTCACCCTCGAACCTCGGAGTTGGATCCACTCCAAGATCTTGGAACACCAGCAGTAGACCACCTGCATTCTACAATCACCCAAGCCTTTAAGGAAGCTGTTTCTCACCTTCAAAGGGCTAAAGAACAATACAAGAAAGGAGCAGACCAACATCGGAAGGAAGCCCCCCAATATCAAGTAGGAGATCAAGTCTGGTTATCCACCAAATATCTACCTCTAAAAGGACCACGCACATTCAACCCAAGATACCTTGGTCCCTATTCCATCACTACCATAGTAAATCCAGTAGCGGTCAAGTTGGACTTGCCCCCTCACATGAAGATACATCCGGTCTTCCACGTCTCTCTATTAAAACCCGTGCAACCTCAAACCCGACTAACTACATCTCCAAAACCCATTCTAGTTGATGGAGAACTTGAGTTTGAAGTCAAAAGCATCCTGGATTCCAAGATCTCCAAATCTAAACTATTTTACCTGATTGACTGGAAAGGCTACGGTCCCCAAGAAAGATCCTGGGAACCTGCAGAATATGTCCACGTGCCTCGTCTAATCAAAAGATTTCATCGAACATTTCCTAGCAAGCCCAAACCCTGGAGAAGCCCGGTTTGGGAGGGGCCTTGAGGGGGGGTGCTGTCATGATCTCTGCTTCCAAAAGATCAGGACTTGCCCGACTCCCTTGGAAGCAGACCCATAACCCCGGTTCCGAGTGCCAGCCAGTCCCAATTGGGACCTTTTGGACCCTGTCCTGGAGCCAGTGGCACCAGGCTCATAAAGATGCCCAGTCCCAGCGCTGGAAGCGCCGGGCTCATAATGCTTGGGTGGACTTACCTGCAGCAGACCATGCTGCTTACTTACCTGCCAGTTGAACCCCTGATCCTCTTCTGTTTGGGACTACTTTTCCTGTTGGGTGGGGCAGGAGCCACTCCCTAGGTTCAGAACACTGGAACTCTTCTGGAAAGCAGGAACTCTTTTCTTACCTAGGCGTGGCTGTGGAAGGAGACACCTAAGCACTACAGGAGGCTATTTAAACCACACCCGATGGATGAATCTTGCTTTGTGTTATTCTGCATTCTCTGCAGCAGAACGCTCATTGTGTCTTCTGCTTCTGATCCTGGGCCTAAGGGAACAAAGGCTTACCATCCTGGAATCCAGTCTTCAGCAGCACCTGTAAAGACAAAGAAAGAACAGGTTAGCACTACGGTCTTCAGTGGCAGCACATCTCTTACCTGGTCCATCGGCTGTCACCAACGCCTCGCGCTGCATTCCGGCATCTGAAAGACAAAGGCTTACCTACTCTTCGCATGCTCCGGAGGTCTTTGCACTGCATTCCGGCATCTGAAAGACAAAAGCTTACCAGCTCTTCGCACGCTCCGGAGGCCTTCGGCGCTGCATCCCGCATCTGAAAGACAAAAGAAGGTGCGTTTAAAGACATTGGGCAACTTTATTACTCACGTGCCATTCCTCCTTCCCACGCCGAATCCAGTGGGTATTCCAGAACCCTTCAGCTTCTCTAAAGCTCCGAACTTGTACCTGCAAGATAAAAGGGACAGTTAGTGCGCATCGTGAAGCAGGCTACAAGCGCTTACTTACGTGCTTCCAGGCGCTTCTATTCCTCACGCGGGTTCGATCCTCAACTCTCATCAGCCCGCCATCCTCCATCGCCGGAAGCCTGCAAAACAAGAGATATCATTACAAAAGACTTTTAAGACATTTGAAGTGCCCAGAACTTACCGTTCGTGCAGTTAACGACGGACAGCAGTCCTCTGAGGTCAAGAGGCCTGCACCCTTATCCAGTGAAGAAACTGGTTACGGCACCCTGCCCCGAGGCAGATGGAGAGCTCGGCGTTCACTTACCTAAGGCGAGGGCGTTAACCTTTGGGGTTCTACAGGAGAAGAGAAAGGGAAGAGGAGAGAGGCACCCAATAACCCCAGTTCATTAATCCCATATTTTCTATCTGCAGACATCTTACTCTTCGAGTCAGACATACAGTGCACAGAGGTCCAGCCCAAAGAGCCAACCGTGTGTTACACATCACCTTTGAAGATACGGCATTCACCCAGTCAAGACCGGCGCCTCTGCGGGAATCAGGTGAGCGTTACAGTGCCTCAGCCATCTTGCAACATGTACTACTTGAGGACAGTTCCAAGGAAGTTGGGCGATGGAGATCAAAATGGTCGTTTCCATACCAGGATGACTACATCAAGAAATGGAAAAGGAGCCTGGATGGAAAAGCGAGATGCGTGTTTATCCTGCTGCAGGGCAGGATGAGGTGATCATTGAAGAAATGAAGAGGATGAATTGCCCTGATGTGACGGAAGGAGCCGGATCACCTGGATGTTGGGAACAAACTCAATTATTGATCTATGGATGAGTGAATTCCAAGAAGGGATGGGAAGAAGGAATTATGTCTTGTGCAGCTCATCTGCTGAAAACAGATTACGTACAAGAGGTGCAGAAGGTGAATGATGGATGCTTAAAGTCATGGGCCAAGCACTCCAAACTGTTGACATGGGTAGAAGACTAATCAGGCCCGGTAGTTGTAATCCCAATTGTCAATATGTCATTGTGCTTCCAAAGACACTGAAAGAACCATGTGGTATATTACAAAGAATGCAAAACCACAATTGGCGCCCAGGATGGGAGAAGGACAGCCGTTCTAATGGATTGATATTGGGCTTGTGGATCCAGAGCCTATATGAAGTTGCCCAAAGACTGGAACGGAGTGTGTTCCTTGGTGCTCATTCATGTCCTAGCATTAGTGACTCCTCAAAGCGACCTGAATATTGTTGAATTTCCAAAAGTGGATGCCCATTTGAGAAAAAGAAGATCACTTTAACTTCTCTGATGGACAAAAAGCAAAAATGATTTCTTAGCTAAATCGATAGCAGCATATGATACCATTCCTGAGGAGCACAGTTTGTTCAGCAAGACTGCTACGATACTGACGACTATATATTTATGCCTGGAATCCAAACATTGGCAAATGCCAAGTGGTTACAAATCACTAGATGGGAGCTTCTGCAGACAATCAATGCTACTATAAATGTATTCAACGGCATTAAATAAGAGCTATGGGCCATACGACCAATGACCCTCCACAATAGGTATGTTCTTGATATGATCACAGATATGATCACAGCAGTAGAAGGAGGAGTTTGCGCCAAAATGGCCCATCTTGTTGCAGATATATACCTTCTCACGATGAGCAAAATGGAACCTTGACAAAGGCCATAACATTGTTGACAGACCTTAATAACCAGATGGAAGATGAGATGGATGATATTGAAGATGGCAGTTGCTTTGCTTCCTTGTTTTCATGGATACCTCAGTGGTTGGTGAACATATTCATGGTTCTTGGAGTAATATTGGTGATTGTGATGTTTGGATTCTGCATAGTCAGGATCGTGATTGCCCAATGCAAGAAAATGGCAAAAAAGCTGGTAGGGATGAAGATCATGATCAATGTCAAACCTGAACCAAACGCCAAAGAGCTGACTGATGACACAGTCAGGAAATATATAGAGGCCAGCATCATAACACCTGAAGGACCGAAGTACCTGTATCCAAAGAATCATAAGAAGTACGTGGGACGATGCGTCTATTGTACCCCGAATGGACAATGTAACTACATGACCTGGAGTATAGATGAACATGTCCCTTTCTGTCTTCGGTGCGTTGCAATACTTATTACACTTTACTTACGGGTTTACATGCTTAGTTTTGTGTTACTCCTAGCATTTAGGCTTTGCCTCCTTCTCTTGTTCCGTCTCCCCTTCCCTCTGTCCTACTTTCCTGCCTTTGTTAATCTTCCACTGCAGTCCATTTCTCAAGTCTCACCCTGTTTTTGTCTGGCGGGATCAGCCTTCTTTCCTGTGGACTACTCTCCGATCTACCTTTCTTTGCTTTCTTCTCCCACTGTTTCTCACTTGTTTATTTTGTGCCGCCTTTGCTACGGCTACTCTTCTTTTCCATGTTCTGTTTTCACAGAGCTCTTTCCACTCCACTTTCCCTTCCTCAGAGCGATCTCTTGCTCCGATACCACTGCAGTTTCCACTGCAGCACTTCTACCGTGCTGCCAGCCTCGTCTCCATACGTGGCATCAGGGACCTCCTCTGTCCCTCAGACTGGGAAGTCTTGCTATCTGTTTAAGAGGAACGTACATCTTTATTATACCAACATTCTTTCCTCCTCGGATTTGTCCTTCATCCCGCTCCTCCCAGTGTTCATTCAAGAAGACTACTACCAAAGGGATTATTTTCGAAGGATTATTCACTTCTGCTTGTCCAAACCTGAGAAGACATCTGCAAGGACTAACTACTCAAGTGTTTTTGGGGGACGTGGCTAAGTAGCCATGAGAAAGGATGCGTCTTCACTGTGGCTTCTGATGATCTGTTCAACATCCTGACATTGCTGCGAGAATACGGACATGCAAGACTAATTATTTAAATGGCGAGAGTGGGACACTCAGAGGCAAGCTAGGATGCATTATCACGTTGCCTGCTGTAAGAATTACAGAGCTTGAAGCCCGAGAATATCCCGAGGCGTGCCCAATAAGGAAATGAAGATGGCCGCCGCCCATCGGACAAAGGAAACAAAGGACTTCGAAGAACTGTGACAAACTTACGGGGTGCTGCAAAGTGAGCATTGGAGATGGTGTTTGGCAGCGGCCGGGTGAGCAGAACCAGAGACACATGCTGATTTCCCTGATCAGAGCTCGGCATTAGCACAGCTTGCGGTGGAGCACTGTGTACAAAAACGGATGTGGGGGGCTGGCCCCTGATGTGACCTACGCGAGCATGAAGGACGCATAGGAAACTGCGGTGAAGCAGATAGAGCATTGGTTGTGGGTTACATGAGCACCGGAGACGACTATATGCGGGCCGGCCGCGGCTGCTCCACGATGCAGAGATCAGGAACAATATGCGGAGAAGATACAATGTATCCAATGGCGATCCTTCGGTGAGGCTGAATACAGTAATTGACATTGCAGCGAAACAAACGTGTTGTGAGCACCCCAAGCTACACTAAAGTGACGGGCAGCTGCGAGAGCTCACGTTTGCTAACAAGAAGAGCACAGGACATGCAGGCAAGCTTTGTTGACTGTGGGCAGTCGGACCAAGTTAACAACAGTGATCTGACAGTGTACAGCCTCCTAAGTACACATGGTACGTGCATGTACAGGCACTGACAACATCAGCTGCCTGTATATAAGTGCACATGGAGGAGACCAGAGCCTCTGGAGGAGTTCGTATCACACCCAGCTGGGGTCTATGTGTAAGAGCCCCCAGTGATCGAAGCGGGCTCAAGAGGATTGCATAGACCAGGGAGCCTGATCAGATAGAGGAGGGTTTGGGTGCCTGCCAGCACACTAGAGGTGGGGCGCTAGTCGCAGGGCCCCCTGGGACAGGAACTAAAGCGAGCATGTGCAACTACAGAAGGAAAGTGAACGACTGAACTCAGCCCCTAAAAGAGATGGCTAAAGAGTGAGCCCAGAAATACTGAAAGCTCAATATTGCATGGAGAGGCAAATAGGGCTTTAGAAAGGCATGGTGGATTTCAAGAGCGAAATGAACAAATAACACTGGGAAACCCAAAGTGTGCTGAACGCCGGCGCAGTGAAAGCAGCCCCGCGAGGTGCAATAATGGTAGCAGGATGGACTAACTGTGCACACGGTGAACTGCTGGCAAGGGTAACTTCCAGGGGGGAGATTGCACATGCAAACCACATAAGGCAGCTTAGGAGCCGCGCAGAAGAAGAGGAGTCAGCGCGGCCCACTGAATACATTTTCGCCCATAAGTACGTATGGGACCTGTAGCAAGACACTAACTGTGGCGGCTTTTAACCATTGGGGTTGCCAGGTGGGCACCCCATACAGTTTGAATCACACCATTGTGCTTGGAAAAAAGTGCTAGATGCCAAGGGGGAAGAAGAGGACTCCCCGCTTTGCCTGGGATGGATGCCTGAGTGGTTTCTCTGCCATAAGTACCATGGGGCCTCGAGATGGAGCAAAGGATCTCAAAGAGTGCGGGGGCTGTACACTGAGAGCTAATACTGGAGAGCACGAGGTACAGGGCTGAGCTAGGTGGCGGAGGGCACGAGAGCGGCCTCGGTGGACACAGACAGTGGTGCGCTGAGTATAAGGAGTCCAAGAGACAGATGGTCCAACCGGGACCAGTAGCAATCGACAAGAACCACTAAGGATAAATAGAAACGTGGGAGGACATAACCGACACGAAGACATAGCTCAGCGCATGAAAATCCATACGGGGTACTTCAAGGATAACAGCCTAGGTCTGGAGTGACTCACAAGCGTCACAGCGGGACAGCGAAACAGAATTGCCGCACCACGAACAAAGTAACCTCGGATACTAGACCAAGATCGCAAGATGACAGGGAGAGTAATCAAGGGCAAAAGCAAACAACCCATGATGGAAGCGTTTGCTAAGACACAGCAGTCTCCAGCGGCGTCCGCGCACAGTGGCGTAAATGCACCCACGGAACGTTCCCCGGGGACCGAAAACCACCAGATACTAATGGCTATAACGGAGGTAAGAGACTCATGGGGGATAGCAATGGCAGACCTGTGAACCACCTTGGAGGCTAAAATAGACGCAGTGGGAATAGACGTCAACCTGCTGCGACAAAACGTTAGGGCGCTGGCGGACAGGACGAGCAGTCTGGAGAGTGCGGTCAAAACTAACAAGGACACCTGCACTGATAACGCAAAGGAGGTCCACATACTAAAGCAGCAAGTGGCTAACCTGGAGAATCGTGTGGAGGAAGCCGAAGGAAGGGCGCGACGGAATAACATCCGTGTGGTTGGTCTGCCGGAAGGAGAAGAAGGCCAGGACCCTACGGATTATGTTGAGAACATGATCCTGCAGGAAGTAGGGGCCAAAAAACTGTCACAAGGATTCACAGTGGAGCGGGCGCATAGAGCCCTCATGAGAAAACCGAAGCCTGGAGCCCCTCCCCGCGCAATAATTGTCAAGATACTGAACTATAAAGATCGCAAGAAGATTTTGGAGTACTTTTGAAAAGGAAGAACGATCAAAAGAGCCTCGGCTACTATAACAGCGTATCCTGATTATACAATGCTAGTCCAGAGGCAGCGGTATAGCTATGTGGCGGTAAAGAGGAGGCTGCACATGGCCGGCATCAAATATATGCTTCTGTACCCTGCAAGATTGAAAGTACTGCACAAAATTAGAATGTTTTTTTTTGACACCCCGGAGGAAGCAGCGACATGGCTGGACCTACAGGGCTGCCCGGAACGAGATGTGGAACGGGCCCAAGAAGAGCACGATAAGTGATTGGGGTGCTACATGTATACTGGGTTGTCACATAGTGGGGTATCCCAGTAGAGACTTGGTAAAGACACTGATAGATGGGTACGGATGGCTAGTGTTGAAACTAGGCTATAGTATCCTTGAATTTGTCGAAACGTGATGGACTGGAATATAGAGCATTGAACACATGAGTAAACTGAATAGCAATGCGTGGTTGAATTGAAGCAAATAGGAGCGGCAGGGCACAGGCACCTTACCCCCCGAGTAGCAGTAGTAGTAGCAGGATAGCCATTAGGGCGACCTCACCCTGCTGAGCTTCGAGTACAGGCTATCGTCAGAAAGAGCTAGATGCTGGGGTGCCTGAGATCCAGGGATGGAGCTGGGCAACAGTTGGGGGGGTAATGTTGGGGAAGGGAAGGGAGGTGGGAGTGAAGGAGAAAGGGGTGTTTGGGGTGTTTGTAGTTAAGGGGAGTTTAAATTGGGAAACAAGCCTATATAGACTGAGATGGAGGCTAGATCTGGACTGCACTGGTGGGGGGTGGGGGGACTCTGATAGGCCATGGGGGACCTTAAAATAATCACGTGGAATGTCAGAGGGCTTAACAGTTATTTAAAGAGGAACAAGGTCATGTTGTACCTACGTAGACAAAAGATAGACATCGCACTGTTACAGGAAATTCACCTGGCACGGGAAAAGATGGAGATGGTTGCTAATAAATGGAAAGCGGTTGTGGCGGGCTCGTCATATTCTGCTTATGCAAGGGGAGTGCTTATCTGGGTGGCGCTGCATGTTCCATTTGAACTGTTGCAGGAAGTAGCGGAGACGGATGGGAGGATGGTCATAATTAGGGGACTGATAGAGAATAGGGAGATAATCATTGTGAATACGTACGCCCCAAATCAAAACACAGCGGCATATTTCAGAATGCTGTGTACCAACCTAAGCATGTGTATGGGGAGTGCAGTGATCTGGGGAGGGGACTTTAATTGCGTATTAAACCCTGGGGTGGATAGATCAGATGGGAAGATAGATAAACCCACCCCAGCTGCCAAAGCGTTGCAAACATTACTGGATGACTTTGGTCTGGGAGATGTGTGGAGGACGAGACACCCCCAGAAAGGCAATACTCGCATTACTCAGCCCCGCAGCAGCTACATACGAGGCTGGACTATGTCTTTGCTACATCAGAGGTAATAACAGAGACTACGCAAGCGGAATACAAAGCAAGGGTCCTTTCGGACCACTCGCCTCTGGTCCTCGGATGGCAATATTGCCCCCCGAGAGCAAGGATTCCGACATGGCGCCTCTGAGCGGAGGCACTCAGGGATCCCCTTTTTTAAGGAGGATATGAGGGAGGAGATTATAAACTATTTTGAATTGAATACTGGTAGCGTGGATTCGGCGGACACATTATGGGAAGCCTTCAAAGTTGTGATGAGAGGAGTAGCCATTGCAAAATCTAAAGGTCTGCTGGGGGGATTTTGGCTGACCTACAAGAAACAGAAAGGGAACTGGAAAAGGTATTGAAAAAAGGAAGTAACACTAAGGAAGACATGGAACTGATACTTAAACTGCAGCATAAATGTGAGGGGCACTGGGAAAGACTGTGTAACCTCAACTATAAAAGATATATTGAGAGACAGCATGTGGGAGGGGATAAAACAGGGAGACTCCTGGCATGGTTATACAAGAGCAAAACCCCCAGACCCAGGTTTAGAACAATAACGAGGGAAGACAGTAGTGTAGTCTTGACTGGGCGTATACCGTATCTTCAAAGGTGATGTGTAACACACGGCCTGCTCTTTGGGCTGGACCTCTGTGCACTGTATGTCTGACTCGAAGGGTAAGATGTCTTAGGTAAGTGAACGCCGTGCTATCCATCTGCCTCGGGGCAGGGTGCTGTAACCAGTTTCTTCACTGGATAAGGGGAGCAGGCCTCTTGACTTCAGAGGACTGCTGTCCGTCGTTTACTGCACGAACGGTAAGTTTCGAGTAATTCTAATGTCTTTAAAGTCTTTAGTAATGATGTTTCTTGTTTTGCGGGTTCCGGCGATGGCGGATGACGGGCTGAAGTGAGTTGAAGATGGAGCCCGTGTGATGAATAGAAGCGCCTGGAAGCACGTAAGTAAGCGCTTGTTGCCTGCTTCACGATGCGCGCTAACTGTCTTTTTATTTTGCAGGTATAAGTTCGGAGCGGCTGCAGGGTGCCGGAATACCCACTGGGTTAGATGTGGAAAGGAGTAATGGCACGTGAGTATTAAAGTTCCCCAATGTCTTTAAACGCACCTTGTTTTGTCTTTCAGATGCGGGATGCAGCGCCGAAGGCCTCCGGAGCGTGCGAAGAGTTGGTAAGCTTTTGTCTTTCAGATGCCGGAATGCAGTGTGAAGACCTCCGGAGCGCACGAAGAGTAGGTAAGCCTTTGTCTTTCAGATGCCGGAATGCAGCGCGAGGCGTTGGTGACAGCCGATGGTCCAGGTAAGTGAAGACCTGTCACTGAAGACCGTAATGCTAACCTGTTCTTTCTTGTCTTTATAGGTGTTGCTGAAGACTGGATTCAGGATGGTAAGCCTTTTTCCTTAGGCCCAGGATCAGATGCAGAAGACACGATGAGCGTTCTGCTGCAGAGGATGCAGAATAACGCAAAGCAAGATTCATCCATCGGGTGTGGTTTAAATAGCCTCCTGTAGTGCTTAGGTGTCTCCTTCCACAGCCACGCCTAGGTAAGAAAAGAGTTCCTGCTTTCCAGAAGAGTTCCAGTGTTCTGAATCTAGGGAGTGGCTCCTGCCCCACCCAACAGGAAAAGTAGTTCCAAACAGAAGAGGATCAGAGGCTCAACTGGCATGTAAGTAAGCAGCATGGTCTGCTGCAGGTAAGTCCACCAAAGCATTATGAGCCCGGCGCTTCCAGCGCTGGGACTGGGCATATTTATGAGCCTGGTGCCACTGGCGCCAGGACTGGGTCCAAAAGGTCCCAATTGGGACTGGTTGGCACTCGGAACCTGGGTTATGGATCTGCTTCCAAGGGAGTTGGGAAAACCCTGACCTTTTGGAAGCAGAGATCATGACAATAGGTTACTATATGGGGATGAGGGGGAAAGTGGTCATGCGACGATAACAGAAACACTGGAGGATTTAGGACTGCCCAAGATAAGCGCTGAGGAAAGAGAGGAGTATGATGCACCGATTACTTTGGAGGAGTTAGAAGAGGTGGTGAGTCACCAGACAGGGATGTCCATGGTCTCCAATGCTCTATATATTGGCCCTGGAACCCCTAGCAATATACCTGAGACAACAATATGATATCATATGTATAGCTGTGGGAGGGGAACGGCATTTGATCTCCTTATACGCGGACAATGTGTTGCTGCACTTGCAGCACCCAGAGGAAAATCTCCAATACATTTTGGAAGTGATGGAGAGATATGCGGGGTTGTCTGGTATTACGATGAATCCTCAGAAATCTAGCATTTTCCCACTATGCGGTTACAGGGGGATTCCAGTGGAACGGTTACCGGTGTTACAGATACCATGGGCGGTTAGTACTTTTCGTTACCTTGGAATAGATGTGTACCACACAGTGGAGGAGGAGCATAGGCACAACACGAAGGTAGACATGAAGAAAATCGAGAATTGCATGAGATTTTGGTGAAGTTGCCCCTAGCAATGATGGGACGTGGAGCAATGTTAAAGATGGTGGTCCTACCTAGGCTCCTGCACTATTTTGGGAATATACCATACCTGATACCCAAGAGGTTCTTCATTAAACTGAACAGTATGTGCAGGGACTTCTTGTGGCATGGTACGTGAAATAGAGTGGCACTATGGAAGCAACAGAACTTTTATGAAAAAGGGGGGATAAAACTGCCTAATTATGAGGTCTATTATGTAGCAAGCCAACTGCAGTATATCGCTAAATGGCTCTCAGATGAAATGACCCCCGAATCCAGGTTGTTTGGACAAGACTGTGCCCCATTTTACTTACGAGAGATGATCTGGCTGCCCAAGACGGAAATGGAAGGGCGCCCCAAGATGATGATGCTTGGGTGGAAGATGTGGCGCCGGGCATGCCAGATGATGGAGAACCCTTTCCCATGTTCCCCGCAGGTACCACTAGTTGCACTGGCAGGGGGAGAAGAGCAGCTAAGGATGATAATCAGGAACCACTGGGAACCGGTTGGGCTAGTAACAATGGGTGATATCTGGCGAGAGGGGACCATCACAGATTTTGAAGCGCTTGGGCCAGTTTACTACGTATCACAGAATGGTGCAGAGAATTAGGAGAACATGGCCCGAAACGGTACTGGAAGAAGAACTAGATGCTGCCATAGATATAATATATGATATAACAGAGGGGGGGGCACGAGATCTCTAGACTATACGAGATGATGATGTCTAAGGTTGGGAAGGAATTAACACAATTGAGACTAGACTGGAAAGCAGAAGTAGGAGCCCAGATGGAGGACGTGATGTGGGAACGTGCCCAGGGGTACCATTAAAAGGTGTCGAGGAAGGTGAGATTGAAACAGATACAACTGTATATTACGCATAGGGCATATATGAAACCCCAGAAGATATCTAGGTTTGAAAATGCAGGACGACAAGCATGTCCCAAATGCGATGAAGAAAAGGCTGGCATGGTACACATGTTTTGGTCATGCCCGGTTATTGAGCACTTTTGGGGTGAAGTAGCGCCGAAACTAGCGGAGAGGGGGGTCAAGATTGTGGTGGGTACAGTGTGGGCCTGTTTGTTGAGGGATTCCCCAGATCGTAGAAACTCAAGCATGTGAGTAAATTGAAAGATCTAGCATATGTGCTCGCAAAAAGGAGAATTGCCATGGGGTGGAAGACATGCCACAGACCACGGGATGGAGGTGTGGTGGAAAGAGTTGCAGAAATGGGCGGATGCAGAAACCATGGTATGGCAAGAAGCGAGCAATGTAGGGCGAGAGGAGGAGGCGGGGACCCTGATGGCCTGGAAATTATTAATAGCGGAGTTGTTTGGGTCAATACAAGACCCGGCAGAACCCATGGAAGGGGAGACCCTACAACAAGATGCAGGAACGGAATGAGAAAAGTAATAGGCTCGGAATGGGGGTTGGGATAAAGGAAGCCGTGACCGGAATTAAGCGATGTATAACTGAGCTGCTGATATGTGCACTGCAAGTTTGGTTTGTATTGTTTGTTTGTTTGAATAAACCAATAAAATTGTTTAAAAAAAATAAAACTACTCAAGTGTTTTTTTCTGCCATAGGCTTTTTCCTCATCTCTGGCATTCTCGGGAGGGGTTCCTTTTCTTGCCTTCTCTGATAAGGTGGTAGAGTGGCTTCCATCCGAGGGAGGCCATACCTCTTCCAGAAAAAGCAAAAGGACGGAGGAAGAAGGGCCAGAAGCACCTTTCATCATCTGAAGACACAGGTGAGGAGGAGGGGGATTTAGAATTTAGTGACGACCAGGGGGTATCCGAAAAGCTTGACAGTTTGCAATGGCAAACAAGATCCAAAATCGCCACAGCAGAGCAAGTTCAGGAGTTGATAAATGCTGTGCAGGGACTTTCTCAGGAAGTTCAAGCACTCAAATGCTACCTTACGACAGATGATGACTAACAGGATCAACAGCTTTCCTAACTCCCTCCAATGCCCCTAGCATCCAAGAAATATGATGGTTTGTCCAAAAAATTCACAGAATTCATGGAGGCTTGTATTGTCCAGTTTACTTTCCGTCCCCAAACCTATGCTTCGGACCAGTCTCGCGTAGGGTTTCTATTCTTCAATTTAACTGGGAATGCGCTTGCTTGGGTAACCCCATTTATGACCAACGCTAATCCAGTACTGCAGGATTATGGGGCTTTCACTGCCCAATTTAAACAAGCCTTCGAGAGGCAGGAGTCTACTCAAGTTGCCAGTGAGGAACTACTTGATATCCGCCAGTGTTCCTCTGATCTGCTCACGTATATCTTGCATTTCAAAGGAGTGGCTGTGGATACTGGCTGGCCGGAAGCCACCCAATATACCATCTTTAGACGAGGGCTTCGAGAAGAACTCAAAGATGAACT
The DNA here is from genome assembly GCF_040938575.1 of Ambystoma mexicanum. Lineage (NCBI taxonomy): Eukaryota > Metazoa > Chordata > Amphibia > Caudata > Ambystomatidae > Ambystoma > Ambystoma mexicanum. The sequence continues at coordinate 381,652,999 of NC_090921.1, read as the reverse complement.
GGCCCGAGCTCCAAGACCTGTCTCTTTTTTCGATTTGTTGTCCACCGCTCGACAGATCGATTTTCGCCTCAACGAGAGAAGGACTGAAAGGAGGAAGGGTTGCATTCCACTGTTCCAGCCAGAACCTCCAACCCTGATCTCCTCCCCACCCCGACAGACAAGATATGAACCCATGCAGATAGGGACCGCCAGAGGTCCCTTGACTTCAGAGGAACGCAAGAGACGTAAAGAGAACAACCTTTGTATGTACTGCGGTTCCGATCAACACCTCCTGAGGGATTGCCCAATTGCCCTGAAGTCCCTCCTCGCTGGTCGGGAAACGGCTGTCCTCGGAACTAGCAGGGACAAGTTTCTGAGGTGTTTCTTCCAGTTCCTACGTATTTATGTCAGTCTCCTCCGCAGTCTCGACGGAAGACAACAGGTTGATGGTGGTTGCAATTCAACTACTAATTAAACAACATGCTGCTGATGCCTTGCTCTCATTGACTGCGGAGCAGCCGGAAATTTCATGGACATTCTGTGGTCCTGTGAAGATGGGTATCGAACTTATCAAAAAAGAAGAAGACCAGAAGGTTGAAGGTGTGGATGGCAAGCCCCTTAGTTCCGGACTAATAACCTACACCACTACTGAATTGAGTATGACAGTCCTACATCATAAAGAGACAATCCAGTTCAATCTCATCCGGGCCGCACATTTCCCAGTCATCCTCGGAGTGTCCTGGCTACAAAAGCACAACCCGGCTATAGACTGGACAAATAGCCTTTAATTCGGATTTTTGCCTTATATCCTGTCTTTCCTGTGGCAACAATGAGACTGTGAAGGCCTTACCCAACTCACCTTTTCTCCAGACTACACTTGGAGTCCAGTCCTTACCTACCGAGCTTTGCGAGTTCAGCAAAGTATTTTTGGATAAAGATCCACAGGAGTTACCACCTCACAGGCCCGAAGACTGTGCCATTGATCTTCTCCTGGATGCTCGTATCCCTTTTGGACAGATGTTTTCCCTCTACCTCAAGGAGAAAGAAGTGCTCCGAAGATATCTCGATTCCAATCTACTGAATGGCTGGATTCAACCTTCCCGTTCTCCGATTGGGGCTTCCATATTTTTCGTGCCCAAGAGAGACACCCAAGAATTAAGGCCTTGCATCGACTACAGAGGCCTAAATCGAGTTACCATCAGAGACAGATATCCTATGCCACTCATCAAGGATATACTGGAGGCGGTTCAGAGAGCTGTGGTATTCTGCAAGCTGGATTTACGGAGGGCTTACCACTTGTTACATGTCCATGCGGGGGATGAGTGGAAGACCGCATTCCGTACCCGGTATGGACACTATGAGTATAAGGTCATGCCATTTGGCTTGGTCAATGCTCCATATTTCAGAGGTTTATGGACCGCTTGTTTTCGGATCTCCTTTTCCATAATACCATCTTATACCTTGATGATATTTTGGTGTTTTCCACCTCCCGCCAATTCCATCAAGAACACCTCTGCCAAGTTCTTCAACGTCTCAAAGACCATCACTTACTAGTCAATCCAGAAAAATGTGTATTTAAGGCGTCTACTGTGCCCTATCTGGTTTCATTTTGTCCAGTTGTGGTGTGGAGATGGATCCCAGGAAGGTCGCAGCTATCCTAGATTGGCCATCTCCCACCTCTGTTAAGGACATCCAAAGATTCTTGGGCCTAGCCAATTTTTATCGTAAGTTTATCTCTGGTTTTTCCGAGGTGGTCCTTCCGATCACGTCCCTCCTTAAAAAGACTTCTACTCTGTTCTCCTGGTCTAAGGAGGGCGGAAGAGGCTTTCCTTCGCCTAAAAAGACTAATCGGCTCAGCCCCGGTACTTCGTCAGCCGGATCAAGATCGACGTTTCATCGTTGAGGCTGATGCCTCCGCTGCTGCCATAGGGGCGGTCTTGCTACAAAGATACACAGAAGTTGAACACCCGGTGGCCTATATTTATCTGGCGTTCTCGGGAGAGGGTCCTTTGCTTGCCTTCTCTGATAAGGTGGCAGAGTGGCTTCCATCCGACGGAGGCTGTACCCCTTCTGGAAAAAGCGGAAGGACCGGAGGAAGAAGGGTCAGAAGCACCTTTCATCATCTGAAGACACAGGTGAGAAGGAGGGGGATTTAGAATTTAGTGTCGACCAGGGGGTATCCGACAAGCTTGACAGTAGCTTCCACTCCATATCAGATACATTTGGAGAGGTCAGATATTTTACACCAACGACAATCAGGCTTCAGAACTTCACATGGGACGAAGACCGCAATTATGACCAACATTTCCGTTTGCAAATCAAAACTGAAATGTTGGACATATTGGTGGAAAGCAAATCAGAGCTGCTGATGCTTTTAGACCTTTCAGCGGCCTTTGATCTTGTAGATAATCCTAAACTTTTAAAGATAATTGAGGAAACTGGTAACTGTTCCTCCAATACAGTGGAATGGTTTTGAGCATTCTTCAGTAATAGGATGTCCAAGGTTGTTCGGTGAAATGCCTTTTCAAAATCAGAGATCATAACATGTGGAGTTCCCCGGGGGGCATGCCTGTCCCCCGCCCTCTTCAATGTTTTCTGTCATCTGCTGTGTGATCATTTAGGTTCCACTGGACTCCACTTCACGAATTACGCAGATGACACTCAGCTTATCTTTAAACTGAGTGGAGATTATTATTATTTATTTTTTTATTTTATTTAGCTGATAAATCAACTTTTCCAATACAACTTATTAAGTTTTCCATGTAAACCACATAAACAATTATAACTATACAACTTAACATTTCATAATTCTTTCGTTAACAACTACATATCTCGATAATATATACAATATACAAATATAAAAGCACATATTCTAATTTAAGAAATTACACCATTTTCTTCAGGATATACTTCGTCAAGAAATTGTACTATTGACTTCCATACAGTGAATTTATCACTTTGAAAAAGCAAGATCCATATCTCTTTATCTTCAGCAGCATGGAAAAGATTTAGCTTGTTAGATAAATGTTTCTCTCGTTGAACGTTCAGTTGAGGACAGGAGATTATAACATGTTGCAAGGTTTCCTTTTCTGTTTGATTTTTACAAAATCTGCAGAAATTCATATTGAGTGGTAGGATTTTTCTCCTCACAAGAATATCTCTAGTGGGCCACTGATTTAGTCTGAAACGTAAGTATTTCTTTCTTATTATTGGAGAAGGACACTTCAGCCAATAAGTAGACATACAACGTCATTTTTTATGTCCTATGGTGTGAGTCTCAAAATCTTTGTATTTCAAACAGGTTTCTCTATTTATCATCCAGTCCCAGTAATAAAATTTAATTTTTGCATGAGTTTGATTTTCCAGCAGAAGCTTGATGGTAATGTCTGCCTCAGTTAACGTATTCAGAACCATATTACGCCATTTATTTGGAAAAAGATCTAATTGGCAGGCTACCACACTAAGCATATTGTTAGTTTCTAGGCCCGTAAGGCATTTTCTAAAAAAGGAAAACATACGCCACTTGACTCGACTGGCTAGGGAAACTATGCCCAATTCAAATCTTATAATTGGCATCGGAGTGCTATCAGGAAGGAATAGCACCTTTCTCCAAAAACGTGCCTCAAATTTGTTCCATACATTATCAGTGAAGTATAGCATTGATTCAACACCATAGGTTAGTATGGGAATTACTTTCTGCTCGTAGAAGAGAAGTAGATGTTTATATGTGAATTTCCCAAATTTATAGATCAGAATTTTTGCTTGGGAGATAAAGGAAACCAGTTTAGATTGTATGTTAATAAGGAATGTAGTATTTTTTGTTGTATTCTTGTTTGGTATTCCCAAATACTTATATTCTTTTACAATTTCTAAGGATTTATCATACAGGGTCCAGTTTTTCAAGGAGAATTTCTCTGGTTCCATTGAGTTCTTACAAACCATAATCTGTAATTTTTCTAAGTTCACTACTAAGTTGTTTTTAGTGACATAAGATGTTAACGCTGATAGTAGGTTTTGAAGTCCTTGTGGTGTCTGGGATATCAAAACCAGATCATCAGCGTAAAGCAACCAAGCTAGGCGCTGGATTCCAAGTTTCGGAACATCTGAAACAATATCCGCAAAAGCGGCTCCCATATCCAAAATAAAAAGATTAAACAAGATTGATGCCATTATACAACCCTGCTTAAGTCCTGAATAGGTGTTAAATTTTGCAGTTAAATAGCCGTCCATTGAAAGACGGAGTTGCATTGTCGTCTCTGAATGTAGTTGTTTTATCAGGACCAGTAAAGACGATGGACAGCAAATGATTTTAATTTGTCAAATAATAAGGTTCCAACTATAGAGTCGAAACCCATGCGGAAATCAATAAAAGCGAAATAGAGTGGTTGTTTACAGGCAGCATATTGCGATTTCAACAAATTAATGGAAATCATATTAGGTAATGTTCCGAGCCCCTGTACGAAACCTGACTGAAAGGGGTCTCCCTTAAGATTTAATTTAGACCACTCATTCAGTTCTTTAAGTATAATACGTCAAAATATCTTGCTAGGGGCATCAAGCAAGGAAATTGGTCTATAACTTGCCGGGTTCGCTCAATCGCCTTATTTATAAACTGGAATAGTAATTGAATTCTTCCAGGAGATTGTAATTTGTTGCCTATAAAGAATGTTTTTAAACATGATGTTCAGTATGTCTGCCCATAGTTCAGGAAATTGTTTCATAGCCTGATTTGATAATCCGTCCGGGCCTGGAGCCCTTGATCTGCTAGACTTATGAATGAAATATAGAATGTCGTCTCTCTCAAACTTCAGATGAATCTCATCATCTCTCTCAATAAGCTGACAAAGATGCGCAGGGGTAGGTTTGGAATATATGGAAGAGTAATATTTAATCCATATCTCCTCTTTTACATCATTCGTCTGAACAGCTATTTGATGTCCAGCTATTGCCTGATTGATTATTCTCCAGGATTCAGCTGAATTCTTGGAGGCTAGTATTTTTAACATATGGCTCCCATCATTTTGATATAATTTGGCTTTCATGCTCCTCAACCAATTCTTATATTTAGTTTTAATATGAGTAAGAGCTGTAAATTGCCTGGCTTTGGGCAGTTTCAAGAGTGCTCGTTTTTCTGATCGAATTTGTGATTTCATGATTCTAATGTCATGATTATATATATGTAGATGTGGCAATTGTTTGATTTTATGCCTAATGGAGTCTGGTTGAAACAACTGCATGAGGTCAGGATATAGTATGGGGGGAGCTTGAAAATATGTTCCTTGATTATTCATCCGCAAGCTATAACAATCTTTGAATGCTTCGAGAGATTTTTCTGTCCAAATTAATCTATTACGAGCGGTATTAATAATGATAGGAACAATTTTATAAACATTCTGTTTTATCTCTCCACATTTGTCAGCCCAAACAACATTCAACTGATTATTGTCACTTACGTTAGAATGTTGTACCTTGAAAGATTCAATTAAGTGCAGCCATTCAATGTTCACATAAATGTAATCTATAATTGCAGTACTGTTTCCTCTATGCCAAGTCGGATTTGGCGGGAGATCTGTTGAGCAGGATCCGTTCAACATGAAGAGATTTATGGATTTTACAAAATTTGTCCACTTCAATAATCTGGTCGAATTTTTTTGTTTCCCAGGTTCTAGACAATGTAGGTTTAAATCACCAGCTATTATCAATCTGATAGGTTGTTTTTCGTAAAGAGTTAAATCCAGAGCCTCATTCATGCTTTCCAGAAACTCTTCATCAGAAATCCCAGAGGGATTCCAATACACATTTATAAGCACATGCAATATATTGTTTCTGTAAAGTTTAAGCATTTGTACATAAGAATTTGGTGCATACCATAATTGTGAATTGGTAAATATACTTTGCTTAATGGCAATTAGTAGACCTGAAACGGGTCTTCCCGTGATCCCCTTGGTAGCTGGATTCAGAAAGATATCGTAATTGTCCCAGGATGGAGTAGACATTAACCAAGTCTCCTGTAGCATGATAATGTCATGGAACAGGAGATTTGAGCTCTTATTATTAATTAAATGCGTAAATCCTCTTGAATTCCAGCTAATTATTGATAGTCTTTGTGAATCATCTTGAGGTAGCTAACATTGACCAGATTGATGACTGCAATTACATGCTTGGTTACTGGATGGTTGGTTTCATGGTAACAGTTTGTTGGATGGTTTCATTAACATATTATTATTCTTAACATCAGGAGAGGTAGGCCCAGATAAAAGAACAAAGCCCAGATCAAAAAGTTCAGCTTTCACCGCCCAGATGGTGTTAACAACTACTCGAGATTTAAGCCATAAGGTGACTGATGATCTGTTTGATGCATCGGTAAAATTCAACTTGTTCTATATCAATAGAACCAATGTCGTCTAGAGCGGGTAACTCGCTAAATATTGAAAGTACCGATGCTCGATTCAAATTGTATTGGATGACAAGAGGGGGACGGCAGATCAAGGTTAAGGAGTGAAGCGCATGGCGTTTTGTCATAGAAATGACAGGTTTAGTGCGTTTATCTTGACCAAGTGAAACTTGGATTGTCTCGCCATTCAGGATGATTTCCTTTGCTGGTTCCTTCTCATGTAAAATTTTAATTAATACAGATTGTATCAAGTTATTTATTTCACTGTCAGAAGCTGTTCGACAGTGATGGGAGGAACCCACTTGACAGATTCCAGAGTGCTCATTGTCACAGACCTCTTTAGAATGTGCATCAGAATGCTTTGGAGTGTTCAGTTGAGGTATGGAGGTAGGAAGCTTGAAATCTACCTTTTTCACTCGCTCTTGTAATACTACTGATTGCAATGGTTTCTGAGAGGGAATAGTACACATATACTCGTCCACTGCATGTCAAATTTCATTACGACGATCTATGAGTTTTTGGTCTTCAGAAACAAACTTACAAGTTTGATGACCAGAATTCTCTTGAGAGGAAGTTGTCTCTGCCGACTGATTTGATACGGCTTCGAGCAACTTGTTAAGAGGACTATAAGATTCTATTTGTCGAGTTTGTGCTAATGAGGACTGTTTTTTTTAGTATAAGTTTGTTGCACATATTTTTTTGCTATTGCTTTAGACACTGAAATTGCAGCTGTTATTTGGATGAGTCAGGTTTTTCACAAAAGGTTTTCTTTGCGATGAAGATTTTGTTTTCCCCTTTATTTGATTTTAAGTCTTTTTAACTGGATTAATTATGCTTTGTTTATTTTTGGAAGACAATTCAGGAGCATGAGTACTGAAGCCTCCAAAGAGAGCATCATTTGTTTTTTTCTCAGGTTCACTCATATATTTACCTCTGGTACATTGATTATGTTTTTTAGGATCACCATGAACTAAATCAATTATAGGTTCTAGTATCAAAGGAAGCCGATGTTCATAATCTTTGGAATCTGATATTTGTTTTAAACACACATCAGTTTGAGTACTAGTTGAGCGTCTAGTGTGGGAAGCAGTTGAGTAGATATCCTTAGTATTCACTTGTTTAAACATTTCCTGCTGCCAAGCAGCAATGTGGTCCAGCTGGTGTGAGTGCTTATCTGATTTGGTGTTTAAAGTCTCAAATAGTCTAGCTAATGAATGAATAGCAGCATTCATAGATTTTAAAGCTATTTCAGTCAAACCATTCGCATTACTTTCGTGTGCATTTGAATCTGAAGATAAATCATATATCACAGGTTTACGTGGTGTTGGGGCTATGAATGATAGTTTTTCAATAGAATTTGAAATTGTATCACTAATATCTATTTGAAGATTAGGAGATTGACACATTTTCTGATAGAGTCTGTGAAGAAAAACAAGAGTTATTTACATCTATATCAATAACTGCCAGGTTGTTAGTGGTGTTCAGGCTTGAGGAATTAGAATCCTGAGCGACAGCACCTGTCAATACACTGCATAACAATATACTGTCCGTAACAGAGACATTTTCCTTTGCAAAAACAACAGGTGGTTCAATAGCTGCATTTTCCTTCTCCAATGTAAATTGAGACTTTGGTGTTACACAATTTCCAATTACAATATTCTCGTAAGGATGATCAGTTGTTGGAGGCAAATGGGAAACAGCTTTCAGTGTAGAGGGTGGCGTTAAGATGGAAGTAACGCCAACTTTGCTCGAATTAGTTTGCCCCTGTATTTGGTCTTTGCAAAATGGGCGAATGTCCATGCAAACCGCTTTTTGGGGCTTCGAAATTGATTTTGCGTTTGTCGCCCCAGGGCGAGGTGTTGAACTTAATCGCACTTTCTTATTTGGGCAGGGCGATGAATTGCCCCCAAAGTTGACGCCATTGGAGTCAAGGGCTAAATGCACCGATGGCATGCCCATTTTCAAAGTTGGTAGTGTTCTCTTCATTGTATTAGCCAACAGGCAAAAAAAAAAGACAGCGGTAAAATATAGGGCAGAACACAAAACTGTAAAGTAGGCCCGGAAAGTAATCTCTTAAACTCGCCAACCGCGACAAACGCGGCAAAGCAGCTAAGGGGACTTTCCGGGGCTTCCACCGGTGCGGACAAGGTTTATAAAAAATACAAAATAATATTACCCAGTGAAATGACTAGTACATAAATTAATATAGCTCTAGGGGAGAGAACTTCTCACAGCCCACAGGGTAATAGCTTCACAAGGAAAGTAAAGATAAGAATCATTTATATGTAGATTTTGTCCTTGTCACTTTTAAAAGCCAGAATACAATGTAGAAAATAACCAAAAGAATATGTGTGAATTATTTGCTGTCCTGGGAACGCCCGATAGCTTGAGGAGCAGCCTTAGTCCGTCTCTCCTCCCCAGTGACCAGCAACTAAAGTTCAAAATAGCAAACCCCTTGTATAAAGAGAAATAAGGATCCGTAGGTGTCCCAATAGTTCAAGAAGAGAACAGTAACTCCCTGCTTGCCGTAAAAGGAAAAAAAGGTATGGAGTAGCTGGGATCAAAGAGAACAACTCCGCAGTCTCCCAGCTAATGTCGTGGCAATTCCAGATCGAGTATTTTTATTTTATTTTTTCTTTTTTTTACTCTCACTAAGACTACCTTTATGCTAACCTTTTTGCAAAAGCTCCTTTGTCAATACGTCAATGCGGGATGGCTATTATCTGCCAAGCCTGCCTCTGAGGTGAGAAACCTCAATAGAGGTGACAGAGGGCTGAGGGGCAACGCAACGCTTCAAATCTGCTTCAAATCCGTTGCAGCAGAATGAATCTCCGAGCCGCCAGAGCAAAACAGCAGGTAAACACCTCGTCGATGAGAAAACACGTCGCCCTTCCACCGCAGCCGGGCTTCCAATGGGTTACACGTGGCTATACTCTGACACTCCAGCAAAATGCAAAATGCAGCCTCCTCTCTCAGCAAAACCCAGCTGTGTGGAGCTATGTAAAACACATGTAAGCTCGAAAAAATAAAAAAAAAGAAAACTGGCACACAGAGTGTAGCGCAAAATAGTCCCAGTATCACAACCGGATATTACCTTAGTCGATATTACCTTAGTCGGAATTACCTTAATTCCGAGTGCTCACAAAGGAATCCGACGGGCTCCCGCGCCCTACGAAGGAGGGCCCGCTTAGTGCCGACTTCCTCACGAGGCACGGGGGCACGAGAAGTCGTGGGAGGGGGGGGCGAGACAGGCACCACTCCACCCGGAAGGGGGGGGGCGGGTGACGTCATCATCCCGCGCGCGCATTGGCGCTAAATACACCTGGAAAGAGCTGCAGGGTCTCACTTTGCCGGCTCTCGCCTACGTTGCTGTTGTGTCTGTTCCAGTGCGACGAAGGAGGCGTCCAGGTCGGGTTGTTCCTGCGGTTCCAGTGAAAAGAGTTGACCGGTTCCGGAGGAAGGGGAAGGTAGATGCTTTACGGGAAGTAAGTTTTTGCATTGGGTTGTGTGGGGGGGGCGGAGGGCATCGCGAGGGGTGGAGATCGTGGGGGTCGGGTTGAGAGGGGGCATTGTTGTGGGACGGTTGGCTTGTGTGGGGTTCCTTTTGCCGGAATGGAATTGGGTGGCATGGGGGGTTGCCTTGTATGGTGGATAATTTGGGGGGCACTGTGTGCAGGGGGGGAGTTGCAGAGATCGCGACATATGGTGTGACGTGCTGGCTCTGTGGGCACCCAAGCGGTGTTTGCCCTTCCTCTGTTTGGCACGAATTTGCTGCTGACTGTTTTGTGCTGATGCTGGAAGCGAGGAGGTTCCAGCGGGGTTGTGATTTCGGTGTCCAGGCCTGGGGATTTCCTGTGTTGGTTCCAGTTCGAAGGACGGTCGTGTTGCTAAAGCAAGAGAAAGAAGGTACGGGCGGAGGGAGATTACCACATTTGTTATTGTTAGGGCGCTGGGGGTGTTAGATTGCGCACGGTCGTTACTAAGTTTGTGAGGTCCAAGGTTTCCATACGGTGCGGGCTCGAAGGGAAACACGAGTTGCATCCAGCCATTGCGCAGGGTGGTCCGCGGAGCTCGGGATGCGTTGTTTGATAGGTCAGAATTACATTGAAGAGTCCACGTTTGTATACCTGTGATTGTCCCGCGTATGTTCATAACGTGTACTTGTGTTAAAAAGTCCTTCATAGCTTGCAACTTTGCATTCTTGGTATATGTTTACTGTGCCTCAAGTTATCATGAGCAATGTTTCAGAGTTGCCCCATTCATCAGATGCCATCTATTCAATGAATCATAACAAAATACCTTAAAATAACGAGCTTCCTTTTCTGCAAAGGGTTCTCACAACTAGATCCAAACCTCACATCCGCACGGTTGCAATAGCACGGTTTCTACCCAGCACTTGATAAATAAATGGTGGTCACATGGCCAGGAACGAGACGGGGAGCACGTACCTTCATAGGTTTCACTGTAAATACGCACATGTAAGCAATATGTTCGCTGCACTCGGGAGCACTTTGATGTTTACAAACTGAAGGTACCCGCCCTGTACTGCTTAGCTTCCCATATCCTGCCCTGGCATTACACTGGGAACTGCGAGTGCTGTGCTCTGTCATGCACATGACACATGAGCATCGGCTTCTCAGAGATGACCTCCGCCTCTGCAAAAGGCAGAACTCATAACTATTCATCTTCTGATCTGGACTGAGGAGCGCTGGGCTCCTGGCAAGGCGGGGCTTGCTGTCGACGCATGCGCTGAAAATAGCCGCGGTTGATCTGAATGGTTCGATTAAAGCTCCTTTCATAGCCGAATCGGGAACTGTTGCCCGTGCCATTCAGGACCAAACCCAAAAAGAGAAGCACATTCTGTGTCCCTGCAGGGGAGAAGTGGCATGGACAACCAGTCCCTATCCTTAGGGAGCTAGCGGCCCACTAAATGGCAGACACGGCGCAAATCAATCCATCCTCGCCCGCCAAGTGCCTCGCCAATCTGAGAACACTGTGCGCTGCTCACTCTTCAGATTAAATAATCCATAGACGGGCCAGACAATGAACGGTCCCACTGATCCAATTTGCAATATGTAGTTCCAGAAGTGCCCGTGCATCTACAGATCAATGAAGTGCGTCCTAGGTGCCACAAAATGGTGGCCCAAATGTCGCTGCAAAGCGAGGGTGAGGGCGGTTTGGGGGCGGTTGTGGGCAGCCTCGTGGTTAATGGCGGCGCGGCAGAAGGGTGCAAGGCAGGGGTCGCACTGGGAGGAGTTGAGGCAAGAATGGTAGGGGCGTATGAACATATCACACCCCAGTGCCAGCAGTGAGAGGGTGGGGGGGTAACGCTAGGGCGATTTAGTTAAGAGTATCCATGCGGCCAGGCTAAGCAAAGCAGGGTAGCGAGAGCCCTCAGGCCTCGGAAAGTACAGCCCAGCACGTACGTGTTTGTGGGAAGGTATTAATCAGGAGGGGGTATCACATCAGTTATGCAACATACATTGGTAATCAATTGAAGTGGAAGGAGGGAGCTACATTTCTGCATGCGTGCATTTAAGTAGCGCCAGCATTATATATGGTATTGAAAGCGAATTGTATCGCGCTCGTACTCGAGTGTTTCAGAAGCGGCCGAAAGGAAAGCACCATGTAGGTCATTGCAGTAATTAAGCAATGGGGTAGGCACAACTCATGCACGCAAATATTCAATACTGTCGTGCACAATCACCTGGGGCGTAAATGCTTGTATTGGAAATGTTGCAGCTTTTGAGCTGCTGGCCGTTTTGTATGCCTCACCATGGGTAGGTGGCGATTATACAAGTTTAAATAAAGTAATGCATGTGCGGTTTAAATTAGTTTTCTATAATCCTCAGCTAAGAGGCAGCCCTAGTAGGGATGCGCTGGGGGGGGAAAGGGGCTCTGCAGTGTAGCCGTTGTGCCACAGGTGCCTGTTGCCTACGTTGATATGCAGGCACGCTTTGCATTGTGGGATGTGTGGTTTTTGTTTGAGCCTCAGGATTGTGGGCCTGGAGCACCCAGCAAGTGGTGCTTTTGGCTCGGGCCGGTCGAGTGGCACAGCGAGTGGAGCGCTCGCACTGGGGGGCTGGGCTAGGGGGTGCATTGCGAGCGGATTGCTGGCTGAACCGCGTGTGATTTGTGTTCTTTATGTGTGTTTGCAACGCACCTTTTGCAGGGTCGTTGGGGAATTTTTGCTGACCCCTAGGGTTGGTTTGCCGACTCAGCCACCGGGGCGGGCTGGTTGTGGCAGAGGGAAAGGGAATGGGCTTCGGGACATTTGCGGGGGAGAAGGGGTCGCAAGGTGGGAGTGTTAGGGGTCTGCTTGTTTGGTTGGTTGGGGAGGGAGTTGCGTCCCTGCTGGGCGCCCTGGGAATGCTTTTTCTTCGTTCTTGAGCAACAGGGTTTGGCAGGGGAGTTCTGGGTGCGGGTTGGTCTCGTTTCCGAGTTTGTGATGCCATGGTTGGGCGTGTGGAGGGGGGGGTCCACGCAGGGGCGAGGCGTTGGGTGTTGGGGAGTGTTGCATTGGCCAAGGGGTGGAGTGAGTCGTTTGCGAGCAGCTTTGCGGTCTGTTTGGACGCAGCTGTTTGTTGTTTGTGCGGTTTGTGGGGCGCCACGGGCCGAGACTGGGCGAGGGGTGTTTTCTTGGGGGAAAGGTTGGAGTTGTGAATGTTGCGCCTGCCCACATGTTTATAGGGGGTTGCCTTGTATAATGGACAATCTTAAAAGCACTGTTAGCAAAGGCGGAGTTGTGGTACGACCACCGTGCCAATGCATTAGAGGGGCCGAGGCTCGTCACGTTTAATTTAACTTTGCATCGTGCGAGTGGTGCGCCGTGAAGACAGACTACTGATGTTGGTGGTAACGGGATATGTAGTTTTGTTTAAGCCTCAGGATGGTGGGCCCAGAGCACCCAGCAAGTAATGCTTTTAACTCAAGCCGGTCAAGTGGCACAGCGAGTAGAGCTTCGGGTATGTCGAGATTTGGTTCGTGAGCGGGAGTTCAGTTGCGGGCACGGGAGTAAGCACGATTGCCCTGACCCAAAAAAAAAAAAAAAAAAAAAACGACATTTGAAATTGAGCGGGGGCCATGGGAAGCTTTATGGAGTTAGCTACACTTAGGGTGAATGGGGGGGGGCGGATCGCATGGAGTGGCAGGGGGGTGGGGCACTTGAATTATTGGGGCAGGCAGCCCTATATAAGAGGCGGCAATGCAAAGGGATGGAGTTGTACGGGCGACTGCTTCCATGGCCTGTCGGTATGTTTTCCTCCATGGCATTCGTTCTCAGGTGTGTTTTTTCCTTGTTCCCTTGGTGGGGTTGGTAACAAAATAGGATGGCAAGGGATCCCGATTACCGGGTGGTGTGCGGTGCAATATTAGTGATTTAGCCACGTGGCAAGGCAGAGGTTTGGGGGTAGTGCATCTCGAGTTAATGCATGTTCAATGGGGTCATGCAGGGAGACACATCAGGCACTGCACTGCATGCGGTTACGTTTGAAGGCAGGGTTGCGAGGGTGGGGGGCGCGGAAGGCAAAATAGGTAAATCCCAGCAGAGGGGCCAAAGAAGGAAGGGTGTGGGTAGCATCCAGATGGCATGCAGATGGGGTTCAGGAAGTTTCTTTGGGCATCAGGCGTGGACGTACAATTGGCTCTGGCCAGGCGAGGGGGGGTACAACATTATTAGTATAGAACTGTGGCCAGGTTGGCGGTCACTAGGAGGCAACGAGGGTAGGGCGCGCAAGCCTGATCCCCCTCTCTCTCTGGTAGGAGAGGGGTGCTCGGGCGGGCGAGGGAAGGGGGAAAAGGGAGGGGGTCGCTAGGTGGGGCAGAGTACGCGCACATTTACAGTTGGTTGCTAGGAAGGGGGTGTGGACGATGGTAGAGGGTACACGGGAGGGGGGATGGAAGAATTGGCAGGTCTTTCAGCACACTGAAAGGACAACACATAGCCCTGGAGCATGGGGTTTTGGGGGAAGCAACGACAGTTTGTCGTCTCGCTCACCGTGTTTCTTTCATCCTTCAGGGCCCACCAGACAGCTTACGTACCACGCAGGGAGAGGAGCCCCCTAGTTTGGGTTAGGAAGACAGGGTCACCACGTTTCATCTTCTGAGGATGGACCGGGAGAAGAAGGGAGACGAGCAGTCAGCAGCAGAAGCTAGGGTCGTTTGCCGCACCCCCTTGAGATAATGAATGCAGAGGACTGGGCAAGATTTGCAGTGTTGGCCAAGACCGAAGGATGGGAAACTACGGTGGCCAGGATGGGGGGCCCATAGCCAGACAGCGAAGCAATCAGCTCCTGGGCTGCAGCCGCCTCCTCCTACTCGGGCTCGTCATTTCCTACAGGGAACAGGGTTAACCAGGCGAGTTTTACAGCCAACAAATACGAGGAGCGTGGAAACGCAAGGTCGAGCGAACGGTTTGGGGCACCAACGCCAGGGGGCGGCGGCCTACCGGAGGGCGTGTTCCGAGGGCAGGACACCCTGCAGGCATGTGGGAGCAGAGGGCAGGCCGGAAAAAGGGTGAGGCCTGATGAAAACCTGCAGAACTGGTTGGCGGCATTCAGAGTCATGGAGCAGACAATAATGGAGAAGGATCACGATCAGGGGCCAGCCCTTCAACACTACAGAGAATGCGTGGTGGAGGAACACAGAAAGTGGGGGGGCATGTATTGGCTGAGGAACGACCTAAGGTTTAGGAAAAGCATGGAGAGCGACCCCGGCTTGCGATGGGAGCACAAGCAGGTGGGGGATTAGTGGCTAGGAGAAGGGGGGTCACTCCGGACCGTCAATAGAAGGGGCAGCCGCAAGGACAAGGACAAGGCACGAACAATCGAAAGTATGGGGCCCACAGGACAATTCTCTTTTAAGGGGCACAAGGGCTCAGCCGGAACCCAATTTTATCAGCAATCATTACTAGATGGGAATGTAGACAACAATAAGGGTCAGAAAATAAAAAGATTTTACAAAAGTGCATTACTTATCGTTGTTGGCATGGTTCGTCAAACTGGAGAAATTCCTAATCAGCAGGGGCCCTGGATGGGTTTCGATTAGTTAGAAAACTGCGGGTTGCTTCGGGGAGGACAGAGTTCATTTATCCAAAGTGGGGGGTAAGGTTGATCGTGTACAACCTAAAGGATGCTCTGCAGGGGATGGGCTGCAATTGAACAGCGGTGGGGGGGGCAGGGGTGAGTGTCGATTTGGGTTTTGCAAAGGAAGGAAGCCTTTAGAGGCCCGAAACGCTCCCTCCCTCCTAAATCTGGGAGGGGGGGCCTCCAGTTATGGAACGGAACGGTCAAGGGAAGACCTCTTTCGGCACGCCGCTGCCAGGTCAGTTGGCCCTCCTGCAGGGGAGCCCATGTAAGCTACAAACAGTCAGGAGGAGCTCCAGCGGGGGAAGGCTGCAACACAAGTCATCACGCGACCGGTTGTTAGCCGGAGGGCCTGTGTGCCTGTTGCGGACGGAGTGAAAGGGGTGAAAGGCGCATTGATAGTTTAACTGGGGATTCCTGAGCTAAGGCGACCAAGTGCATGAGGGGGAACTCACTACGGCCGGTGGCCCGCTGTGAGTCTTGGCGGTGACACCGGTCGCAGCGACTGGTCTTCGGCGGACAAGCCCAGCGGATGTTACCTGGTGTTCCCGTTAGAAAGTACTGGCGGAGACCACAAGGGGAACTGCACAGCCATCAGTTTATCAAGAATGGCGCCCAGGAGTATTAGACTCAGGGGAGGCCCACGTTAATGGGGAGGGTTAGGGGGCTTGGAAGACCTTTCCAACTCCAAAAGTGGGTGGGGGAAATGGGAAGTGCATCGTTGGAAACTGAAAATTGGAAAGTAACAATGAAGTCAGCAAGGGGGGAGTGAATTGAAAAGTTTGCACTGTAAACAGGGCTCCGGCAAGTACGTTGGTAACTGAGGGGAAGGGGGGCCCCTGGGAGATTGGAGGATGACAGGGGGGGGCTCAAGAGAAGGGGGGCCCTTTGCGATTGGCAGCTTAAAGAGATCTAAAGAAACTGGGGGAGGGGGAGGCCTGGGAGTGCGGGGTGTAGGGGTCAGCAGGATCAGGGAGGTTAGTTGGGGTGGACCCCTCCTTAGCGAAAGGCAGGGGAAGAGGATGGGGATAAGAAGGTGCTGGGCTCGGAGGGATAGGTAGCGCTTGATGGATGGGGTTCTCTAGAACAGGAGGGCACGATGGGGGCCGGAGGGGATGGGACAGCTAAGGCGGCAGGGAGAGCTAGGGCTGATTGGGGTCTTGACCGAAGGGGGGAGAGGGGCTCCCTGGCATGATGGGCTGGAGGAAGACCTGTTTGGGGAGGGAAAGTTAACTAAGATCAATAAGCCAACCTGGGGAAGCGGGAAGAAGGAATCCAGGGGAAAGGGAGCAAAAAGGGGAAAGGAGACCGGAACGCATCCTTTAGAAGGAGCCTAAGCGGAAATGGAGAATGGAAAGAAAGTAAAGCACGGAATACAATTGCACTTAAGTAGCGTTGGGGAAAGAAAATGAAAAGAAAAATTGCAAAATAAAGTAATGGCCAAAGGGTAAAGAGGGACTGCTGAGGAAGGGACTGGGCGCCCGCGTCGGGTCCCCCAAGGACCCGGAGGGGCGGGGGGGGAAAGTTGCTTGCTCTCAGAGTAGAAAATCCTGAGCGTGAACGGAACACCTGTAAGCTAACTCCTGACTTTATGTGTAATAAAGTTTGCTGTGGCAATTTTTCTCCCACTCATCCTACTGGTCTCTGCCTATCCTTTGGTTGGAGGGGGGTTGGGCTGCTTTGGGAGGAGGGTAGCTGGGCAGGAGTGAGAGACGGAATGTGGAATGAAAGCTGGGGGGGGGGCTTTGGGAGCAACAAGGGTTGTCACCGTGCCGCCCCACTGAGGGTGTCGGCGCTACGACGGGCTCCCGCGCCCTACGAAGGAGGGCCCCTCGGCGGGGGCCCCCCCTTAGTGCCGACTTCCTCACGAGGCACGGGGGCACGAGAAGTCGTGGCGGGAGCGGGGGGGCAAGACAGGCACCACTCCACCCGGAAGGGGGGGGGCGGATGACGTCATCATCCCGCGCGCGCATTGGCGCTAAATACACCTGGAAAGAGCTGCAGGGTCTCACTTTGCCGGCTCTCGCCTACGTTGCCCTCCCTCCCTCCCTCTTTACAATGTTGTACTGATGTTGGATGTTTTTTCTTGCAGACAAGCCCAGCGGATGTTACCTGGTGTTCCCGTTAGAAAGTACTGGCGGAGACCACAAGGGGAACTGCACAGCCATCAGTTTATCAAGAACGGCGCCCAGGAGTATTAGACTCAGGGGAGGCCCACGTTAATGGGGAGGGTTAGGGGGCTTGGAAGACCTTTCCAACTCCAAAAGTGGGTGGGGGAAATGGGAAGTGCATCGTTGGAAACTGAAAATTGGAAAGTAACAATGAAGTCAGCAAGGGGGGGGGGGGTGAATTGAAACGTTTGCACTGTAAACAGGGCTCCGGCAAGTACGTTGGTAACTGAGGGGAAGGGGGGCCCCTGGGAGATTGGGGGATGATAGGGGGGGCTCAAAAGAAGGGGGGCCCTTTGCGATTGGCAGCTTAAAGAGATCTAAAGAAACTGGGGGAGGGGGAGGCCTGGGAGTGCGGGGGGTAGGGGCCAGCAGGATCAGGGGGGTTAGTTGGGGTGGACCCCTCCTTAGCGAAAGGCAGGGGAAGAGGATGGGGATAAGAAGGTGCTGGGCTCGGAGGGATAGGTAGCGCTTGATGGATGGGGTTCTCTAGAACAGGAGGGCGCGATGGGGGCCGGAGGGGATGGGACAGCTAAGGCGGCAGGGAGAGCTAGGGCTGATCGGGGTCTTGACCGAAGAGGGGAGAGGGGCTCCCTGGCATGATGGGCTGGGAAAGTTAACTAAGATCAATAAGCCAACCTGGGGAAGCGGGAAGAAGGAATCCAGGGGAAAGGGAGCAAAAAGGGGAAAGGAGACCGGAACGCATCCTTTAGAAGGAGCCTAAGCGGAAATGGAGAATGGAAAGAAAGTAAAGCACGGAATACAATTGCACTTAAATAGCGTTGGGGAAAGAAAATGAAAAGAAAAATTGCAAAATAAAGTAATGGCCAAACGGTAGAGAGGGACTGCTGAGGAAGGGACTGGGCGCCTGCGTCGGGTCCCCCAAGGACCCGGAGGTGCGGGGGGGAAAGTTGCTTGCTCTCAGAGTAGAAAATCCTGAGCGTGAACGGAACACCTGTAAGCTAACTCCTGACTTTATGTGTAATAAAGTTTGCTGTGGCAATTTTTCTCCCACTCATCCTACTGGTCTCTGCCTATTCTTTGGTTGAGGGGGTTGGGCTGCTTTGGGAGGAGGGTAGCTGGGCAGGAGTGAGAGACGGAATGTGGAATGAAAGCTGGGGGGGGGCTTTGGGAGCAACAAGGGTTGTCACCGTGCCGCCCCACTGAGGGTGTCGGCGCTAAGAGGGAACCAGAGCCACATAGGCTCCCAGCGCTGTACGAACAGTGTGTGCAGTGCCCAATCTCAGGTTGCAACACACCACAGACGGCTCTCGCTCTCCGTTCCCCATTCACCACCGGGGGACACCAGCACACCAACACTGTGCACCGGCAAGCAAACCAGCTACCGCAAACCAGGTACCTCAAGCGATTTGTCCGTCCGATTCGTCCGTCCTCCTCAGTGGTTTTGTTTTCCTGGCTAGAGGGCAGCACCTAGGCGCCTCGGCTCACGCTTCACGGACAGAGCACGCACAGAGCACAGCGCACCACGTCCAACTGAATCAAGCCGCACTGAAAACACAGCCGCTTCCGATTCAGTACTGAGTGGAGATTATTAAAAAGATGCTAGCTTTTTTATGTCCGTATATGACAAAATATGAATATGGATGGCAGAAAACGGGCTATGTCTCAACAGTGAGAAGACCAAACCTCTTGTCTTCGGATCGGTCCAAGAAAGAGAAAAACTAGGAACTGCCTATGCACATTTCTGCATAGACCAACATCCCACATAAACAGTGAGCAAAGTAAAAACACTTGGCGTCATTATTGAAGCATCTCTCAATGCTGATGCGAATGTTATTAAGAATGCTCAGTATTACTTAAGGCTCTTAGGTCTGGTGAACCCTTACATCTCAGACAATATTTCATAACCTTGGTAGAGCCTTAATTATGCCAAGGTTAGATTACTGCAATGCCTTGCTGGGAGGAGCCATCAAAGCATGTGTCAGAAAGCTGCAGATTATGCAAAATGACACGGTTACAGTCATAAATAATGTTAAGAAACATGAACACATATCATTGCACAGAAGGAGCTTACACTGGCTCCCTGTAGAAGCAAGAATAGTATTTAAAATAAACACTATGACCCATAAATGCCTGTTCGGAAATGCGCCCAAATATCTAAAAGAGCGCATTGCCATTCAAACCTCCACTGGGACTACTAGATCAAAAGGTTCTATGCGACTAGTCTGTCCTAGATGTCAAAGGGAAAAGAACAATTGTATCCTTTGAAGGCCACTATGGCATGGAATAAACTACCAGTAAAGCTGCATCAGGAAGGAAACCTGATTGCATTCAAAAAAGCAGTAACGACTATTCTGATTTCTTAAGTAATTGTACCTCCTTAAGAATTGTTTTCACTCTCAGTTTCCCTCTCTGTTTATCACCTGTCCTCTCCGGATCCTGATGCCAACAGGCTATGGTGCGTAAGAAATAAGTAAGAGAATCAACCGTTCAATAATTGTACAGACGCTGAAACACAAGTAGACTAAGATCAGAGAAGCTGGCTATATGTAGTGAATAGAATGCAGGCAAAGCTACCATTGTTTAGAAGCTGGACATTGGTGTCATGAATTTAGGTAAGCCAGAACCCATGAAGGAAAAAGCTGCATCGTGGAGCTGCATGGCGAGGCTGTCGGGCCTGGAGTCAAGACTGAAGCAGCCAAGGTCAGCTATCTATTTGGGAAAGGAGCGAACGTACAAAGGATGAATCATCCCTTGTTAAGGTGCAAAGAAGGAACACCAAGAGTGCCAAGTTTAATTCATTTAAGACATTTAAAAGCTGCAAAATGGACTAAATCATGGTCTCCTGTCATGTGAGCCAGGGTTGAAAATAGAGTTCGAACTCGGAGTCCTAGAACACGATAGTGAGTGCCTTCACTCCTGTATATTCTCAAGAGACAAGGATACTTTGCAAGGCCAAGTTCAAAGACAATCTTCATGGCAGAAGGCATGGGTGATGAGAGATGTTAGGCTAATTGGGTGGGGAGGTAAAGTCAGGCCCCATCTCCTTGCACCTGGATCTGGGTTTACGTGCTGGTAAGTGAACCGAATGTTCCAGACATGGCACAAGCGTGCCAACCAATTGTAGTGGTCTATATAATGAAGGACCTTATAGTTTGAGAACCATTGAGAAACTGTGTATCTAATGTTTCTGAAGATGGCATGTTTTAGTGGTAGGCATATGTAGTCCACCTGACAGTGGGCAGCCAATTACAATCCTAGTTCCTATAGATAATATACTTAGATGTTCCCCTTAAGCCTACGCCGATCCCCAGTAGGTTTTTCATTATTTGCCATGTCGTATGACATCACCTCTGACGTATTTTGGATATATAACCTTTGTTTTGTGAAAGGATCACTGAGAGAAATCGAGCGTACGTCCATTGATTTTCATTGTAACTACCTGTTTTAGATAATTGTTAATAAAACAGTACTTTGCCATCTTCCTGAGTTGGTTCCGTTATTTGGAATCAGAGTTTGTCTGTGTGATCCCATCCATTAAATGCAAGTTCCTAAAGGGCCCTAAGCTCACAGGCTTGAATATGTGCTCTCTTCTTGAACAGGTCAGAGAGTCTGTATGGGTTTAGGAGTAGGCGGCAGGTCAGTTTGTCAGAGGATGCGCCCGAAGCCTGCACTTCCGTTTGAGGACGGCGAGGTCGGAATCATACCAAGAGGTGAACTTGGAGGTAGGCTTCAGACAGATTCTCATGACAGGGGCAAGGATGTCCAGGGTGTTGGAAATAGATGCAGATTAGAAAGGGCTGTATCAGGGTGTGAGTCAGTCGCAGGTGTAGGAGGAGCAGAGAAAGTAGAGGCAAAGGTATGCACTAACACACGCTTCATGGGCCAAATGACCGAGAAGGTAGGTGGCAGTGCTGGGGGAGGGGGCTTTGCCTGATGGATAGAGAGTTTCAGATGAGAAGAGAGTAGAAAGTGGTCGGTCCAAGAGAGAGAGTAGGAGTGAGAGGGTTAGAGAGGAGGATGTCTGAGGTGATGAGAACATCCAAAATATGTCCAGCAGAGTGTGCCGGAGACTACAATGAATACAAAAGGCGGCAGCAAGATTCCTCGTCAAACTGAGCAGAAGAGATAACATCACACCAGCTCTCAGGATGTTACATTGGCTCCCGGTCAAAAAGAGAATCTCCTTCAAAGCCCTGTGCGTAACACACATAGCAATACACGGCCAGGGAGCAGGCTTTATCCAAACGAAATTCTCCATCTACAAACCAGCTAGAACCCTGAGATCCTGCACCGACATCCGTCTTGAACCCAAATGGTACCGGAAGAAAAAACTAGGTGGCTCAAAATTCTCCTGCTTAGCTGTAAATGTATGGAACTCTATTCCCAGGGGAATTAGAACCGTGGAGGACCATACAAAATTCAGGAAACTGCAAAAAACCTGGCTCTTCTACTCAGAACACAACAAAGCCAACTAAAATATGTCCACACACCTCCCAATCAACAAAGCACGGGAAAAAAGAAAAGCCACCAGGAAAAACAAGATTGTGGGATAGGACCCGAAAGGGAAGCACCCCACCTCCCTGACCAACATATGATATGATAAGTCATTTATAACGCACCGGTACACAAGTGTTTCTAGGTGCGACAAGACAAGGAAGGGGAAGACAAAGGGGGACAAAACAAACAATCTTACTAGGCCATGTGTCATACAGATCGTGCAAGTGCAAGGGCAACATAGAGCTCCGTAAAAGAGAGAGTGATAAGCCAGAAATGCTAGGGCTAGGGAATTACCCCAGCAAACCGCACAAACTTCACAACACCGCAACAACAAGACATAGCACACACGTTCTTGCACAACACCACATGACGTTCGCCTCCAAAATCTCTCACCGAAGCTTGGTGAGCGGTACTGATGCTGCCAACAACACATCACAGTGCCCTTGCTCTTTCTCCCACTCCTCCCACTAACCTACACCCCCTTCTTTTTTTTCACAGAACCGCCAGAGTGCAGAGAGACCACACAAGTGGCACCTCTGCACGTTATGAAAACCTTTAATATTAACATTGACAAAACAAAACACCCGAAGGGGTAAATACTTGACCTTTAAGTTACAGGGCTTGTACATCAGCAATTTGACGAAAAACCATGAGGCATATTAGTGTAACCAATTTGGCCGAAAGCTACCTTAGAGGCAATCGTACATTGAATGGCCACATTTCGAATAAATAGATAACGAGGATAACGTCCCACAAACGAGAATAGCGAGGAACTAGGAGAGTATGGATCCACACCCCCTTAGCAGTTGACAGACTGAGGGATGTTCATCAACCGCAGAACATCCACACCAGATCATGATGGGCGGAAATGGCCAAACGGTATAGGTTCACTGGCCGATAAAATGCAGAGGCTGCCAATTCAGCCAAGAAATTCCCCACAGAAACTTCAGCCGCCAGATAGGGATCCAGGTCCCTTCCACAACACCAGCATACTCAAGTCGACAAGGCAAACATATGTGATTGCATATATACTATACCCACTGACAAGAATAGTGGAATCTACTCTCACTATCTTAGTAATAAAAAAGATCAAGCAATCATATCGAAGGTGGTTGAAAGCGTACAAATACTCTTGCAAGGTTGAGAGGTGGAAATAAATTGCATTGTTAGCCACTCAAACAATTCCACTGAGATCTGGAGGGAAATACGTAAATCTAAAAAAAGAGATCAACCTATCAATTGTGTTCCTGAAAGTGTATGGGAAACTTCTATCCAACGCACCTTAGGAATAAATGAGAGTATAGGTGAACAGGTGCAGTGTCCTGAAAGTATCTGGGTAACTAGAGTCACGGTAGCTGAAATAAAGAAGATTATTATAATTTTTAATAGCTCACGAGCTGTCGGACCACATGGCGTATGCAATAATTTGTTAAAAGCGTCAGCTGATCAGTGGGCATATGCTCTCCACATCTTATTTAGTGCAATAGGAGTTCATGGGAAAATTCCAGAAACATGGAAACAGAGCAATATACTCCCTGTTTATAAGATAGATGCTTGGAATAAGCCAGACAATTACAGCCTGTTGGCTATGCTGGACATTCCAGCTAACATGTTCGCAAGGGTATTATTAGGAGAACATAAGAAATGAATTCAAGAAAAAAATAATACTTCAGCCGAAGCAGAAAGGCTTCATTGAACGCTCAAACACAGCTCATAATCTGATATTTCTGACCACTTTGGTTGAATATTCCTGGAATTGTCAGAAGACAAACGTATACTGTGCATATTTAGACTTTAGCGCAGCATTCGACTCAGTGAATAGAAATTTACTTTGGGCTAAGTTAATTAAATGGAATATTCTATCTGGGTTGCTCAAAATGATTATGTTATTATACTCCGAAACCTCAGTGCAGGTTCGTCTTGACGCAAAGGGGAAGCTGTCCCAATCATTCTCTACATACCTTGGTGTAAACAAAGGGAGTGTAGTGGCTGCTACCTTTTTTTATTTGTACTTAGCCAATTTCCCGGAAAATCTGCCACAAGACAATAAGTAGCCTGCTAAAGTAGGGGCATTGTCATTTAATTGGTTAGCATATGCGGACGATTTGATCCTTTTGGATCATACCATGCATGGTCTACAGCAGACTATCAATGCCCTGAGTGTATTCTCTAGAACAAACCAACTTAAGATAAACATAGAGATGAGTAAATCCATGGTATTTGTGAAGAATCGAGCTAGACAAACGAAATAATATGTATGGACGTTGGAGGGCGATCAATTGGAACAAGTACCTCACTACAAATATCTTGGACTGTATGTGGAGGAACACCTAAATTGGAGCTTTCACTAGTCAGAACTTAAAAGTAAATGTACAAAAGTTGCAAATATGATTAGTAGTTTTATTGGAAGAAACATGGGCTGGTCGATACAAACAGTCTTGCTGTTGTATACATCAAGAATAAAATCAATTCTTCTTTATGGAATAGAGATATGGGGATACAAATACATTGCACTTGTTTGTAAATTCAAAGCATGGATTCTTCGTAAATTACTTAGGTTACCACAGAATGTCTCTATCGAGTATATTTTATTAGAATTTGATTTAAATAGTATTGATGTTGACATGACATATAGAGCAACGATGAGCTATGATAAATTGCTGGTCTTAAATATCACCACGATTGGAGTGCAATTTGTAACATCTTTTAAGAACATTGATAACTGTAAGAAGATTGGACCATTAGGTAAAATGATGTTGTTGCATAAAATATGTTATGATAGATATGAAAAAAGAAACATTGTTAGTAATGTACTAAGGTTTAAAACATGGTTGCAAAAGTATAATAGAGAAAAGTGTGCTGAAACAAATGTTGTTCAATTAGAAACATTAAATAATAGTGGGATGTATCTGCAACATCGAATTTATCGGCTCTCAGTA
Organism: Ambystoma mexicanum; assembly: GCF_040938575.1. Taxonomy (NCBI): domain Eukaryota; kingdom Metazoa; phylum Chordata; class Amphibia; order Caudata; family Ambystomatidae; genus Ambystoma; species Ambystoma mexicanum. Next base: position 381,627,975 of record NC_090921.1, on the reverse strand, counting down.
CCAAACTACATACGGGCTTATCCATCCCAGAAAGTTATTAGGCAATATCTCCTTCTTAAATTTAATAGAGGTGGAACCTTAGGAATAAAAGGAGCACAGCTTGGTATACCACGATTGGTTAGGTGGTGTTGGTTATGTGGAAACTTAGAGCAAGAGACACTTAGACATGTACTAATGGATTGTGAAAGTTTAAATTCATTAAGAATTATCTTTTTTAAACAATGTAACAATCAGTTTGATATTAATAACATCAAACCTTTTTGGACATTTGTTTTTAGAAGGAAATTATATGAATTTTATTTATTTTATGGTAAAGTTTTATTGGAAGTGTATAGAAATGTTTAATTTACTATTGTTAAGCCTGTTTTAAAAATGAATAATGTTTTAAATGAATAGAGTGTGAGATATTAGTTTCATTATTGAGTATATATCTTATTGATGTCATGTAATGAAATATAGAGTGACCTAAACAATTCAATTAGTAAGACGTCAATAAGTTAGCATTGCTGTTTTTAGATGTGTTGTGTATGTTTTTTAATGTTTTTTATGTATTGATAATTATTGGATACTTATTTGTAATGTACTGTTATATATACAAAACCTTTTGGTTGTAAGTATATCAAATAAATAAATAAATAAATAAATAAATAAATAAATATGTGATTGCAATACAATAGGAGCCCAGGAAGAGTTCATGAAGTTTGTGAGTGAATTTTAAAGGCCTTGTAGAGGCCAACAATCCCTGATATGAGCCAGGCCTCCAGCCAAAGTGATCCTTCAAAAACAAGCAGATGTGACTCCCCCTGTCGCCCCATATAACACTTGGGAAAGTCCCTAAAAGCAAATCCTGATGAGTATTTGTAGGACCAACGGGTGCCAGGCCTGCGATGGCCACCACAGAGTAACCAGCATGACGGTTGTGCACTGGAAACTGTGTGTGAACCAGAACCCTGCGTATTAAAGCAAATGGAGCAAATGAATACACCATGTCTGTGTCCCAAAACTGGGTGAATGCCAGAGGCTTGGTTCGGGCTTCCAACTGAAGAACCATGGAAGTTGAGGCATGATGTGAACAGATCAACCCAAAAGGATCTCGAAAAACTGAAGAGTCTGCGAAATGCTGTAGAACAGCTGCCAATCCACTGGCTTCCACCAATAAAGGGACTAATAGCTGGCCACAGTATTGGAAGACCCTGAATAAACACTGTGTGCACCTTCAGTTATTGAAGTAGGCACAATTCCACAAATCTCTTCAACAGATCCGAAAGACCATTGGAGCATGTGCCTCCAATTTGTTGATGTAACGCACTGTTACCGGATTGTCCATGAGCAGGGTGATGGAGCAGTGCCACCTGTCTCTGGCGAAACATTGGATTGCAGAGGACTCAGCAAGAATCTCTAAACAATTGATATGCCACAGAGATTCCATCCTAGTCCACCGACCTCGAATGGAAATGCCATTGCATCTTGCTGGGGATTGCAAGACAAGACCAGGGGAAGTACTGAAAATTGCTTGACCATTCCATGCAGCTACATGATGGACTCCATCATGTAGCTGCATGGATGGAGCCACCAAAGCAGATCAAGCATCTGAAGAAACTTGATCCCATTCGGCAAACCTTGCACCTGCACTGAGCTTTTCAATTGTAAACTGTGGTAGGGCCCTTAATGCAACAGGGCCGGAACAATTGCCTGGATGGAGGCCGATAAAATACCCACAATCATGGCTATCAGCTGGATCAAAACCAGGGGAAACCCTAAGGTGTGCCCACTTTCTCTCTTGATCACACTGAATCCACTGAGATGGCAGACATTACGATTTCTCCCAATTTATGAGGAACCCCAAGAAAATCAGGATATTGGCGTTAACCGAGATGGTCCAACAGTAGGCCTGGTGACTGGCCCATAAGGAGGATGTCATTGAGGTAGATCAACAGTCTGACACCTTGCACACACAAAAGAAACGGCCACAACAGCTTTGAAAAACAGCAGGGTGCGAATGGCCAAAGAAGATAAACAGAACAACCACCCTTTGCAGTGAAAGCACAGAAACTGCCTGTGTTCGAGAGCAATGGGAATAGTCAGGGAGCCACCCTGGAGAATGTAAAGAGCAACTAGGCGCCTCTTAACACGTTGCTTGACAACGCAATCGTCTCCATTTTGAAGTGGCACTAGCGTACAAAGGTATTAAATGGGTATAAATTGCATACTGAACAGACTGAGCGGTCCTTCTTCTAGACCCTAAATATGTCACTGAATACATTGAACGGGTGAGGGTGCAATGGTCTATAGCCCTCTTCTCGAACAACAAGGCAATCACCAGAGTAATTGCCTGCTCTTGCTTGCGGCCGAACCTGAGCCACCCTGCAGTACCTGCCTGGGAAGGAGGATTTAGGAATTCTCTGTGGTAACCTCAGACAGTATCCAGAATTTAGGATCCCTGGAGACCAAGCAGCAATTGTTGAAAAAAACTGAATTCAACCCCTTACCTGAATGTGTTCTAAAGGCACCGGAACAATACTTATATGTGTAGGCAGGTCGTGGTATCTCCTGTTGGGCACTGCGGCAACATTGATCTCTTTGTGGGAAGAAAGGAGGCATGCCCCTCTGGTTAAATTCTTTGGAGCCATGGAATGGGCATCGGAACACCTGCTGGAAAGGCCTAAAGTGAACCTGCTGACCTGACCTCAGCCGGCCACATGACCCGTGGAACTGCCAGCCCAACCAGAGACCTGTGGCTGAAAAATAGGTTTAAGCGAGGTTTGTGCCTTTTTCAAGGCTCTAAACGTAGGCACAAATTTACAGACCTCTTTGATGAATCTGTCCCCAAAATGAACATCTTCTGTGTCACCAAAAGCAGGTGCGTCTGCTAACCCAAAATCTTTAGGGTTGGCCTTCATTATTATGCCTTTGCAGCTATCCTGAATTATGGAGGTATTTGAGTCCCCAAGGAGAAACAAGGCACTCTGGGCCCAGCCAGAGATCTCTTCAAGGTCAAATGGCTCCTAAAAACTCAATCGTCTTCCACCAAATCCCACATCTTCAGAATCGGACCAAAGGTAGTCAATAGCCAATCCTGACAAAAAGACCAGGCTTTGTCGGGACCCTTGGACATATCCTTGCCATATCGGGAAAAGAAGACTGACAACTTTCGGTTTACCCCTGGCACTAAGTGTTGCTTGCTGGACATGGATGTATTAGGGCACTCCATTTACATTTTCCTCCGAGATCCACTATTCAATTTCCTAAGCAGATAGTATTGTGCAAGTAAATCATGAAAAAAGGGGGGTGTCGCTGTGCCTTGGGTTTTCAGCAAAAAGCGGGGGTTAATTAATTCCTGAAACTCCCCTTGTTAACCCAATAGTGAAGCAATGAATGCTGCACTGTTGTATTTAGATCTAATCCTCTTGACAAAAAACAGGTAAAATACCAAAGAGACGCAGGTATCATACAAAAATATTTTTAATATATAAAAGGTAATGAAGGAACAGTCAACAAATGGAACAGAAAAAGGAAAAGAAGGAAAAAGCATAAGTCTTAAATCACATAAAGCAAATTGTGGTAATATGGCACACACCTGAAATGTGTCTGTTATCTAATCACAGAAATAAATACATTTGAATTTAGGCGGTGGTGTCAGAAAAGTGGACAGAAATGCAGAAAAGAGAGAGCAGGGAATGATAGGCTGAAATTACGAAAGGGAAATATATAAGGTGTGAGTAGTAGCAGCAAAATGTAGGACAGGAGTGCATCTGCCTGTCATATCACAAATTCAAGAACAAATCAATACAGTCAGCATTGTATTGTGCCACTATGATTGGGAAGTAATTCCTTAATGTTCCCAATAGAAAGTCTGGAAGATGAATGCAAACAGAAGGAATCCTGATATTGCTTCTCAGGTGTATCGTCTTTTTACAAAGTTTGCCCTGGCACTAAGTGTTGCTTGCTGGACATGGATGTATTAGGGCACTCCACTTACATTTTCCTCCGAGAGCCACTATTCAATTTCCTAAGCAGATAGTATTGTGCAAAGCATTTCACGTGGGACAGGACATACCAGTTTGACAAATTAGGGTACATTAAACCAAACAGATTAGATATGGATTCACCCATGTGGTTCACCACCCTTGATGTGGCAGGATCCTCCGCTGTTAAATCCACCCAATCACCTGCTGACAGTGTGTCGGGTATGACCACTGCTCCCTCCCTCCCTCCACCTGCCCTCAAGACGACCCGACTGTTCTCCAACTTCCGGAGAAATTTCACTTCCTGGCTACTTAGTAAGAAATAACTGAGATCAAGAGTCTGACCTCATTACACTAACAAGTGTAACCCCCTCCTATTACTTGCACTTATTGGCATCATTGGTAGTCCCTTGTCTGCTTCTTCTGTATGTTCATCTTTTGTAACTTAACATTTGTAATTGCACTTTGACTACACTGTAACTGTAATTTGACTACACGACCTATGTCTGTAACTATTCACCTATGACCCAACTGTATTTTGACCACACTGCCCGTAACAACTGTATTTTGACCACACTGCCTGTAACAACCTACTTGTAACCACACGTGCCCAAATACCTCAGGGTCAGGTGTGCTATAGAAATAAAATAAACAAACAAACAAACAATGAGCTTAGTGCTGATAACCTAGCCCTCTTTGACAGATATTTGTCGTCCCCTCCACTCTGTTGGAGAAAATGTCGGGAAAGGGTCAATTACTGGCACATGTGGTGGTCATGTACTGGGGTCCAAGGGTATTGGAAGGAGGTCCTAGGGTAGATCAGGGAGCTGGACGGGATACATAGAGCTTTGGACCCGATACACCAGGCAGCCCACATGGTGCACCAAAGTCACATACCAATTGTGCTCCTAACAGCGCCTCAGTCCTGGGGATGCTGGACTGCTTCGACAAATCCATGCCCAAATCTGCGCCAGTGCAAACCTGGCAGAGCTTCTGTGTGGCTTTACGTGGAGCCGAAGCTATGCCCACATCGTCTGGACATCCATCTTTGATGCTAGGTTGCTCTGCCAGTCCCTCCTTTACGGCAGCTCCAACTGACTCTCCAAAGCTCAAGGTGATCGCTGCCATTGACTCCTTAATGACTGACTGGCTCGGCTTGCTCCCAAATATTGCAGTCACAAGCCTGGGCCACTGTGTGTTCAATAAATGCCATCAATGTATTTTGTCAATCTGCAGAGCCCAGAGGTTCTTTTTGTTTAGAAGGTATGGAAACCTCCTTTTCCTTATTTGTCATGCACCCAGTTTACTCTTTTTCTGTATCAGCCCTGTGACCAAACAAACACGGACGGAACCAAGCAGGCGTTCCCACCCAACACCAGTGGTCGAAGTGGGCAGGGGAGTGGTTGGGAGCGGTGCTCCTCTACTTTTTTTTAATTAGGTTTTACTGTTCCTATACTTTTATTTTAAAAAGAAACCATTCTGGAATGGTTTCGTTTTAAAATAAAAGTGTAGGACAAAGTTGAGACGTGCATTTCCTTTAAACAGCAGGTGTGTTTTTGGGGGTTTGGAATGTGCGTCTGAGGGGGTATGGCGAGCGAGTTTGTGGGAAGTGGGGGCAGGCCAGCAGGGAACACAGTTCCACTACTTCTTTTTGTACACTTCGACCACTGCTCATCAGGGACTTCAAGGAGGGGGTAAGTAGGTATCAATTCCCATAAAGCTTTAACATTCAAGGTTGTGAATGTTAATAGAGCTGTGGCAGAGAGGGCTCTCATGGTACGGGGGACTCTACGGGACGTAAAGATCGGGGTAGTGACACTTTACTGCCTGAACAAGGGGCAGATCTCATTCCACCAAAGAGCATTGGAACAGTTGCTCTGTGCAACGGAGAGCTTACTCATACCTGGTGGTGACCTCAACCTGTGGGCTGACCGGGCAGAGATAGTGTCTCTCTGAAGAAGAGGGGGGAGAACAGCGTGATACTGGGGACGGGAGGGTTTACAGAGGACGGGAGGGCTGTCGGAGATCCTTAGCACCCAGGGATTGGTGGAAATTTGGAGGCTAAGGAACCCAAGGGCAGAAGACTTGACTTTTATACACCCCCCTCCCCTGCATGATACATACATCAGGATTGACTATTTGTTGTTGAGTAAGGGGACAGAGGAGATGACCTTGAGTAACAGTATACACCCAGTGGGATGGACAAACCACCATTTGGTGACTATGGAGATAGGTGTGATGTGCCTTCAGAAGAAGGAATATATATACTTGGAAGTGTAACAATTTGCTTTGAAAGGACTACATTTTTGCCAAGGTGGCAGAGCTGATAGAGGATTACTTTGTGTTAAATAATACGGGGGAGATTAATGAGTGCACAGTGTGGGAATCTGTGTAGGCGATGTGGAGGGGCATTCTCATTCATGAAGGGGCCCGAGAAAAAGAGGGAGAGGGCTTTGGTGGAGACAACTTTGAAAAGGGACATAGTCAAGATGGAAGAGGGCGGGAGGATCGCAGGATGACAGAGTGGCCCTAAAGCAGAAGAGACAAGAATTGAAAGCCTTAGCATTGGGGGAAATGGTCAGAACATTTAGATTTTTAAAACAGACAATTTATGAGTGGGGGGATAAGTGGGGGATAAGGCAGATGCAATGTTGGTAGCACGGCTCAGGAGACAAAGGCAGACAAGGTGGATGGATGAGATCAGGGAGGGCGATGCGAGAGTGACCTCCACAGGAAAAGGTATAGCTGGAGGTTTCGCAAGATTTCACACAAAACTTTACGAAAGGGAAAAGTGTGAGTGAATAAGAGAATACCTAAATACGGTGTCCAAATTGATGGGAGAGGAAGAGTCCTGCTTAGACTCGTAGTTTATGAGTGAAGAAATAAAGGCTACCATAGGTAGAATGTTGGCCAGAAAAACCATAGGGGAAGACGGTTTTACGATAGGGATCCACAAAAAATATGTGGAGGTACTGGCTCCGTACATAGTTAAGTTGTTTAATGTGACTGTGGAAAAGGGTGAAGCGAGACCATCATTCAGTTAGATGCTGATTTCAGTGATAAATAAATAATTCAAAGACCGGGTGGAGTGCTAATCTTATAGACCGATATCCCTCTTAAATGTGGATGCGAAGATCTTTACTAGGACATTGTCTCTGACCTTCGAGACGTTGATGCCTTGGTTGGTGCACTCAGACCATCAAGGGTTTGTCCCTTAGAGACAAGGAGACAACACATTGAGTAAAACCCTTAACTTGATGGAGTTAGCTATAGAGGTAGTTGGAGATCCAGTATTGATTGCCCTAGATACTGTAAAGGCATTTAACAGGGTGTACTGGGATTCTTGTATAGAGTGCTGGGGAAATGTGGGTTTGGAAGGAGGATCCCAAACGGGATACAGACTTCATATGCCAATCCTTTCTTTTTCTCCTCTTCCTTCCCTCCCCCCTCCCATGCTAAACTCTCAATCTGCCGCTGCAACTGTGCCTGGTCCCCTCAGAGGCATACAAGGGCCAGACCACCCCCTAACTGTCCCCCCAGCATCCTGTGCCAGCACTTGCCCTCCGGCTCCCTTTCCCAGACTAGCCCATCCTGGTCCTCCCTGTCCACTGCACCCACCCCTCCTGGCCCACCCTCTTCCCATGGCAGTTGCCGCTTTGGCCTACCCAGCACTTGTCCTCTCTCACCCCTAGGGGAACCTCACTGGGCACTTCTCCCTCTACACCCTCCTCCTTGCACTTATCATCTTGCTATGCACCTGCACGGTAGGATTGTCACAAGACCAATATAAACGTTTTCTGTTGTTCTACGTATTGATTCCCATATCCCTCCTTCTTGTCGTGTGGCATTTGGAAACACCTGTGTATAGGCGCCATACAAATGTCCAATAAATAAAAATAAATAAATCTGTGGGCGAGGGTGGTAGTAAATGGGAAGAAGTCGACTCAATTTAGCCTACAGCGGGGAACAAGGCAGGTTCTGCCCCCTCTCTCCACTGCTGTTTGTTCCTGCCCTCAAACCACGAGTAGTAAATATCAGAAGTAAACAAAACATTAAGGGGATAAAAGTGGGGTAGAGGGAATTTGAATTGGGGATGCACGCAGATGGCATTATACTCCATTTGGTGGAGCCACTATAAATTGAAAACAAATAAATCTTCTTTACAGTGGAAAAAAAATAAAGAATAATTCTTCCAAAAGAACATGAGTAATTTGTTCCATAAGCATTGGGGACGATATAGAAAAACAGCGCCCTTTCGGTTTCATGGCCAATGTGCAAAAGTCAATACTTTTCCCTTATGGTAGGGATCTAGACATAGACATCATGGGGTATTACCCAAATTGACCTTTTACAATTGACCTTTTGCACAATTGACCTAATTATAGTGGTCCTAATTGACCTTCTGTACAATTAACCTTTATATTATTTTAGTTATTTTATATATGTATTGGGTTGGTTTTGGATTAGAAATAATATAAGGGGATTGGGTGGGTAGTTGCAGGGGGTTTTGGATTGGGTGGGGGGATTATGGGGGGTTTCTCCCCGCATATATGTCCTAATTGACCTTCTAAATTAGGTCAATTCTCCCGAGGTCAATTCTCCCGAGGTCAATTGTGAAAATGTCATTTAGTATACAACCCATCATGGATCTACAGGAACTACAGGTGGAGATACAGAAAGAGCAACTGAGGTATCTAGGGGTGACAATATCAAGGTCATTGGAAGGACTAGTGAAGGCAAATTTCCAGCAGTTGTTTAGACAACTGGACGGGGACTTGGACAGGTAGGGAAAACTCACACTCTCCTGGATGGGCATGTTGAATTCTCTCGAAATTAATGTGCTATCACCAAGGGTCCTGTGTCTGTTCCAGATACGGCCGGTAAGGCTCCCAGAGTACATGTTCTGGGAGGCAAAGGGGAAGATAACCTGATTCTTGACTTGTGGCAGGGGAAAAAAACATAGCATGGCATATTTGCGTATATCATGCTGATTCTTCCGAAAGAATCGGGTGGCATAGGGCTACCGGACTTGGAATGCTGCTACAGAGCCTCACAAATGAGAGCCCTGGTCTTTCACCTGTGGGTGGAAAAGTCAAAGCATTGGGTGTTCTTGAAGAACCATTGGATGAGACCGGTCACAGTGGGGGATTGGCTATGGGTGCTGGTGAAAAACCTGCTAAAGAGGGTAAGGAGTCATCTGATATAAGGCACGATATGGAGGAAGCAGGAGAACATGAAAGGAGTTACACATGGCCTTCCCCGCTAAGTCACATATGGGCTCTCCCTATTGGAGATGGATTCCTGGAATCCGCGGAAAATATACGCATGGTTTGAGGCAGTGCTGGAGAGGGTAGGTCAACTCTGGAAGGGCAAGGAGTTCATCACGATACAGAGGCTGGAAGAGGCATTAAATATCAGAAAAATGGCAGTGTTTAATTACATACAACTCAAGTCCTGGATACGCACATTAATTCAAGGGGCTTGACCACAGGTCTATAAACAATATTGGTCAGTGCTAGAGTGGAGAGGTCGGGTAGGCTACAAAAGAGATGGGCAGGAACATGGACTATTGGTTGTGGGAGATGTTGTGTAGGAGTACCCATAAGACATTATTTTCGTGTCATTATAAATTGGACAGCATCAAATTGTTACCTCGATGGCACTATGACCCGTGAAGTTGTCAACAATGTTCCAGGGGATGAGCCCACAGTGTTCGAGAAAATGTGGGGAAAGGGTAAATTACTGGCACATGTGGTGGTTATGTACTAGGGTCCAAGGGTATTGGAAGGAGGTGCTAGGGACGATAAGGGAGCTAGGTGGGATACATAGGGATTTGGACCCGATGCTGATTCTATTCATACTTGAGAGGAGTCAGAACAAATGGGTCACTCTCCCACATATGACTGACTTTGCTTTACTGGCGGCTAGGGTATGTTTGATGATAAAGTAGAAATGTGAGTCCCTGCCATGGGAAAGAGAATGGGTGCATAAAATGGGGGACTTGTTTGACATGGAACATGTCACAGCTATGATTCACGGCGCACAAACTTCAAGAGAATTGGAGTGGGAAATGTTCTTGCAAAAGTATCGACCACAGGCTTAATGAGGTAGTGGGGTGCAGAAGAGGTCGGGGGTGGGTGGGGGGGGGTGTGAGAATCGGTGCAGAAGCCCCAGGCAGTTGAGGACTCATCTGCAAGCAGGGGAAGAATAGTGTCCCAGCCCTGGAGGTCTGCGGTGGATAGTAGGGTTAACGGACTGATGGGTAGAGAAGGCTTTTTGAGGGGGCACCAAAGGGAGGGGGTTGAGGAGTGGTTGGTTCTGGGAAGGTTTGATGTATGAAAACTGTTATGTGCCTGGATTGATATAAATGCAATAAAAATACATTTTTTTAAAAGAATACATTCCATGGAGGGAATGCAGTTATGTGCGAAAAGATATCCTTTTTGCAATTTTCATCATGTGCATACAGGATAAATCGAATTTACACGTTCTTTTTTTAAACTCCATAGGATAAAAATAAAGCAGGGGGTGGGGGGTTCATCGGAATCCGATGCATTGCAGCCAACATCAAAATTAGATGCTGGATGTAATGCAGGTGTATTTGTATGGCTAAGCAGCGAAGGCGGCAGTTCCGCTCTTTGCCTGCACTCCATCATCCAAATCATTGAAGATCTGACGGAATGGAAAGCATGCGTACAAGTTTTACACCTGATGTTTACGCTCCATTGAATAGAAAATGAGCCCCAGAGTGAGGGCCTTTGCTCTGGTTCACTCATAGCTCTTAACTCACATGCTTTTGGCGGGTGTCACCCACCATGGAAATAGTTTGGTTGCCCGCCAAGCCCTGTACCCGCCCATATCATCCAATGGGCTCTCCACCCACCCAAAAACAAAATAGTCTGCTTTCCCCACCCTGGGGGCCTGAAAGGTTGAGCTGTATGGCTACTCCGGGCCCTTTCTCGTGGCTATTTCTTGCGTGTTTTATTGGCTGTGAGTCACACTCCTGCCATCATGAACCTGCAATCCTTCAGGGTTAATGTGTTTTAACAGTGTGCTTGCAGTGTTTCTGGTACCTTTTTATTAGCTTTCTTAGGGAAAGTCCCAGCCCTCGGGCTATGCATGTATCTTGGTTACACCACTATAGCTTCATAACCAGTTCCAAGATGCAACTGGTATCTTGGCCCATTGCAGTTTTTCCGATGTCCATACGCATTTGGCCGCAGCTGGATCCAAAAGAAACCATTTGTAAATTGCCAAATTAAATGTTCCCCTGCAGAGAGTGGGAGGATCTCAGTCAGTCAGCCCACCTCTCATTCCTCTGCTATGTGGGTGACGCTACAATGCATAATGGGTTTGTCCTTTTTGTGAACCTGCCATTAATGATCAACTTCAGTTTAGATGCAAAACGACCTCCAATTTGCTCATTAGAAGCCAATCTTTGTTAAAGGGTAACGTGAAAGGTGTTTAATGGGCGTTCCTGGTGGGTCCTGACACCTGCCACCTGCTGAACGCTGTGCTTGCCTACCTCTAAGCACACTGCGGCACCGTGCTGGGGCGCAAACATGAAGATGACCTGCAATGGCAATGCATTTAGGTTGGGATATTATCATGAGCGTTTGTTTGGAATTATTAGCAGAGAGTCTTCCACCAGAACTGACATCACATTTCACCACAGCACCTAACACTCCACACCAAAACACAAGGACCAGAACCAACACTAAGCACAGCCCGGACAAAGCATAAAGGGACTAAGCTCACAACGCACACCCAGAGCCGGAAAAAAAGCAACACTCACAGACCATCCCGGTAGATCGTCAATCACGATATCCATAAGACACATTGATCAGATACACAACAGAAGATCACGAATCACAAAATCCATTAGAGACATTGGTCAGATATGCAACAAAACTTCTCCAACTCAGGATACACACAGGCTGACAAACATGTCTAGAAGCTCTCCCGCATGCAGCACTCCTTTCACGCGCCAACACAAAGGGAACCCAGCTTGCACCATTCCCTCAAATCCCACAGGTCCTAAAGTGTCAAAAGACCATGCACATGGCATCAGTTGCGCTATAGAAAACCTAGGGACGTGACATAGTAAACATCTCAAGCTCTCCTCTGTCGGGTGCGACTGGTTCATGCAGTCATGGCTTTCCCTTTCCATTCCCATGACTATAGTTCTCTCCTTACATAGGGGAAGACCATACTGCCAGCATTATAATGACCCCGACCTAGGAAACTTCAACTGCCTTCAATCATTGAAGCTAAAACAAACATTCACACGTCAATAGTTGGCATTTGGAAAGAGAAAATGTTGCCTTTTTCCAGGTGTTGGCATCATATGCCTGCTACACATGCCATGACCATCGCCCTATAATACATATAATATATACATTTATATTGTAGGATAGAGGTCACCGCCCTATAGTCAAAGTGAACATAGACTTTTTCCAAAATTCTATTGCTAATAATTTTTGACTCGCTAGACTGATTTAGATGAGATTTTCCAAATAAAGAGAATGTCCCAGCCTCCCCCTCTCTCCCACAAACAGGACGTTTTGACAAGCATGTGTCAAAAAAAAAATACGTTGTTAAGAAGAAAAAAAAATGCTGTTTTCGACTTAGTGCCATTCACTCTCCCATAGGGAAAAAGTGCAGTGATTGAACACCCGCTGGGCAGGTGTGTATCACGTTAGAAACATATTAGGCAGAAAGCGCTGCAGATATTTATTTTGCTGGTTTGGGGTAAATCCGTCCAGTTGTTTTTTTAATATTTGACGGAGAAGGGGGGACTCCCTGCTCCCAAAAGAGCGTATCTCCCATGGTGCTTTGCAGCGGAAAGACTGAGAGTTTTTCAGAAATAAAAAGCCCACATTTTTTACATTTTTTTATTGTGATGTGGTTTACACAAAATCGTACATATATCAAAGAGATAAAATAAGAAATAAACATACAATTAGTCCAAACAACTTACAACATAAGTAAGAAAATGACATAGCGCAATATTAAAGACACATTTGCCCACCACATATATCTGGCCCACAACATTTCTCTAGACTAATCTATATCAAAATGTTCAGGATGCCTGAACGCTCTGACTCTACTCTGCTGGAGATTTGGTCAGTCCAAATCCCAGTGACCGTAGGCCTCCAGAAGACCCGGCTGATTACAAAAACGACAGTTCAGGGAACATTCCGATTTATCCAGGGACCCCCAGTTCTTCATCCGTGATCTAGTAGGAAGCTGATTTAATTTAAAATCGCAAATTAAGTGAGCGATATTTACTACAAGGAAAGTGGGTCATATATAGAGGTAGGTGGTCCCTTTTCCTCACAAATTCTGCACACTCATTGAAGGAGGAACATGTGGTAATAGTGTCAATTGTCTACCGCCAATCTTGCATAAAATGTTTCTGTTTTGCCCCCCCTGGGCCGTTAAGAAGTTCCTCGTCCGAGAAGCTAATCATTAGAATTCGATCCTATATCCTTAGAACATAGGTGCTTAAGGATTGTTTTGCAAAGGTAGCGGGCGCCCCTCTCTCGAGAGAACAGACTTGATAACCTGTTCAGTGGTTATTAACCACTTGAGAGTTCGCAGCCACTGCTTTTACTCACTGTGCCTTTCACAGATGGGAAATATCCATTTGCATATCAGTCTTTGTCCTGCCCAGGGGCAGTCCAGCACCGAAATGCAATGGCAATTCCAACCTGAACGAGAGTACCACCAGCAACCCCATACACGTGTTTCACCCTTAAGGATTTTGATGATTTTTCCCTAGCCGCCTCGCCCAATTCGATGTAGGGCGAATTTCCTTCTGGAGCAGGACATTTTGAGTAATTTAGCAATTGTGTCGACCAATAGCGAGCTTGTAATGACGTAAGAGCAAGCTTGTGCCGAATGACTACATTGGGAATGGACATGGCGAGGCAAAGGACCTTTTTCCACAAAGACCCCTGGAGAACGTTGAAATGGTTACCTAAGTTCAGGAAGGATAGATCGAGCCCATAGAGTAGAACTGGCTCAATCTCCATGTTGTAGTAGCGTATGAGAGGGAGAATAGAGCATCTACAAACACGAGACAACCGGAGTTTCATCTGCGAGATGAGGGGGCGCAGCTTAACCTTCAAAGAATCCCTCCACATTGATAGAGAAGAGGCATTTGTGAGGATGTATCCCAAATACCTAATGGAAGGAACATGCTCTATCCTCTCTCATCTCCCAAAGTCTATGGTGTGTTAGTGCTGGAAAAAAACAACTTTTTGTGGAACTCTCTGCCATTTATTTTCCACCCGCCCGACTTTCACCTTGAAACATACTGAATACTTTGGCCTCTTTGTGGAGAAGTTCTGAACCATAACAATGAAAGACTGATGGAGATTTCTATTAGGAGGAACCGAAATCACATTGATAATTGTGATGGTCCCATTTTATTGGAATGCATTAGAACCACTGATCTTAAGGAAATTGTGACATTAATGTATTAATCATTACACTTAATTTAAGGAACAAACAGATACAGAAGTGATGTTTATATTACACATAATTGAAATGGAGATTTTTTTTACATGGGTACAGTTTTGCAAAAATGTTTAACGTAAACATAAAAATGACAAATTAAATAAAAATTAAAAACCCCACTATTTTACATTTTGAGCCGTTTGCCTGGAGATTATTCCTGCTTGCATATTGACAGAATATGTTAAGCCTGGTACCCAGGCAATTTACCGAAAACATTTCAGAGTGGTACATTCCACCGAAGACCATAATACCGAAAAACACAGAAAATATTAAATAAATATAGATAGGGTAGTGAGGTAAGGGGTTAAAATGAGTCAGAATGGGGTTGGCGTGGTCTTATAAGGGTAGAAAATCAGGGGGATTGGGGTGCCAATAGGTGTGAGATCGATAAAGATCAAGTCATCTGCAAAGGCAAGCCAATGCAGCTTCAACTTGCCAATGCAGGAAGGGTACATGTTATGCGCCTGCCACAACTCATCAATGTCGTTAAGGTAAAAATTGAAGAGTGTGGTGGCTAAAATGTAGCCCTGCTTAAGACCTTCCGTAGAGTGGATAGATCGAGAAAGAGCACCCTCACGGGTCAGGCAGATCCTTATCGATGAATCCCTATGTAGAAGGGCAATAAGCTGCACCAGTTTAAGAGGAACATTACGGCTAAGCAATTTAGCCCAAAGATTTTCACATACCAAACAATCAAAGGCACAATCTTTTGCTAGATGCAGGTGATTCCCATGATAACACAGGTGGGCTTAGTGCTGGGCTCTGGATCCCG
This sequence comes from Ambystoma mexicanum, assembly GCF_040938575.1. Taxonomy (NCBI): domain Eukaryota; kingdom Metazoa; phylum Chordata; class Amphibia; order Caudata; family Ambystomatidae; genus Ambystoma; species Ambystoma mexicanum. The sequence goes on along the minus strand of NC_090921.1, from coordinate 381,612,714 downwards.
TTTGGGGGTAGAAATGTTTCGGCTTATCAGGGCAATAACGGGGAAATCTTGTGAGATTATTGCGGTAATCTTGCAAGAGGCGCTCAGAAATGAAAGTACGTCACACGAAACCGAAGAGTGAAAGGGGGTAATTGGGGAGAAAAGGGAGACACTTGGTGGGTGCCAGTGAGGACGGGGAAGACTTTATAATTTTCAAGTGTTTTCTCATTACCACACTAATTAGCAAACATTAAGTTTCAGCAGGGAATGGCATACTCTGTGATTATCATCGCAGGAATAGAAAGGGGTGGGGGTCAATTGAACACTCATATAAACATGCACAGATCACATTTATTAGGCAGGAGGGTAAAAGGTCTTTGGTAAGAGTTGGTGCAACATGTACAATGGACACAGCACATGTACACTGTGGGCCTGGGCCATGCCGATTGGCCAAATCACAAGTAGGGATAGGAGAATAATGGTATAGTTTAGTGCTCTGTGTACACAACTTCAATCATTACTTCAGTGATGCTGCATCTATTCACATGGGAATCCCCCTTACAGGAGCCACAGATACATGTAATGCCACGTACAGTATACTGTGAGATCTGATGCTGTGTCCTGAATATATGTTATGTCATGTTATGTTATAATTTTTCACACCCCGAGAAGGAGTAGCGCAACCAACACCCACAGGCAACTTGGTGCTGAAGCTGGACCAACAAATCAAGTGGAAGAACGGAGGGGACCTAGAACAGCAGAGTTCTTAAGGCCTTCCTAAATTGTAAATGAGCCGAAACCATATGCAAAGTGATGGGAAGAGCATTCCACAGGGAAGCAGCTATGATCGAGAAAGAGCAGCCACCAGTTCTCGCACGATGGATCCTGTGGATAGCCAAAACAAAGCATCCACCGGATCGTAAGGCGCGGGCAGGAACATGTGGCTGAAACTTTTGCTGCAGGTACTCCGGCCTGATACCATAAAATGCCCAATGTGGCACAGTGATTTAAAATGAACACGCCTGTGCAGCCAATAGAGGGATCACAAAACAGGAGAAATATGCTGCCGAAAATGAGTGCCGGTGGCGATGCGAGCGGCCGAATTCTGAAGAACCTGCAGACGCTGTATGAGGTAATCTGGCTGAGCCAGATAAAAAGAGTTGCAGTAGTCAATCTTACTGAGGACTAAAGCAGAGACCACTGGGGCGCGCAGATGGACGGGAATAAATTGAAAGACCTTCCTAAGAATTTTCAGTTGGTAGTGGCCAGCTTGACAAACCGCACCAACCTGAGGGGCCATAGACAGAGAGGCAGCAAATTTAACACCCAAGTTCCTGATCACTGGAACAGCAGCAGGAAAAGGACCAAAGGAAAAGGCCAAAAGGAAGAAGTCCATAGAGAAGAAGCAGAAGAGGAACCCACAACCAGAACCTCAGTCTTATCTACGTTTAATTTAAGCCAATTCTCGGCCATCCAGCAACCCACGGCCATCAGACAATCTCGCAGCTGAGCGGCATGGGCTGGATAACAAAGATCCAGCCTAACCAAGATCTGCGAGTCGTCAGCATACGAGTAACACCTGAAGCCGTGGGCACGGATGAGAATGATGAGAGGGCGGATATAGATGTTTAAGAGGGTGGGGGACAGGGCAGAGCCCTGCGGAACCCCACACAACAGAGACGAGACTGCAGAATGAAACGGTTGGAGCAAAAGACACAGTGACCGATCAGATAGAAAGTAGTGAAACCAAGCAAGGACCGGGCCTGCCATGCCAGCAGCTGCTAAACAACTGATCAGGACGGAGTGATCGATGGTGTCGAAGGCGGCCGATGGATCTAATAAAATAAGGGCCACTACTCCACCCTGATCAGCAATAAGTGTGAGATCGTCAAGCACTGAGCCAAAACGGTCTCGGTGCCCTGGCCAGGTCTAAAACCAGACTAGAAATCGTCAAGCATAGATGGAGACTCACAAAACTGTACCAACAGTGGAGAAACCAAAGATTCAAGTAATTTCATACCAAAAGGCAGAAGAGAAATGGGGCGGACGTTAGCAAGGACTAAGGGAACAAGAGCCGGCTTCTTCAAGAGCGAGATCACAGTTGCAGAATTGAGCACCGGCGGGATAAACCCCATTGAGCAGGAAAGGTTCACTGCAGATGTCAAGAGCGGCAGGATCAGAGGGAGCACGTCCTTCACTGCAGACAGAGAGGCATATTTCATATTGTTGACTGCTGCAGCAACTTCCAAGTCTGAAAAAGATGGAAAGGAATCCCATAAGGCAGCAGTAGAAAACAAGGTCCCTAGAGATGTAGCAACTTGAGAAGATGACCCACCAACCGAACAATTACAATCGGTCAAAATGGAATCCCTAAGTTTGTCGATCTTACTAGTAAAGAAATTATCTAGAGAATTGCAGAGAGCCTGCGATGCAGGAAGAGTATCAGCTGGCTCTCTAGCCGACAAAATGCGAACCACCTTAAAAAGCTCTTTAGTCTGTGAGATAGCATTTCCGATTTGAAGAGTAAAATACTTTTGCGTGGCTTGCCTAATGGCCAAATGGTATACAGAAGTAGTGGCACAAAAAGCAATGCGATCACAAGGAGAGTAAGTGGAACGCCATTTGCGCTCTGCTTGCCTACGTTTAAGGCGGAAAATTCTTGTCTTCACCAAACCTGGGCTGAGATGGCCGTCTACGAGTTTGGATCTCTCGTAGAGGAGCAAGTGAATCAGCCGTGGTAGTAAAAACTTGGGATAAAATATCCATATCCACGAGAGGGAACCCACTGCAGCTAGAATTAATACGTCGTGCAGCTATCGTAGAGGTATCCAACGAATGCCAGTTACGCCTTTTAGCTCTGGGTTTGTCAGGAATAGAGGGGTGGGCAGTACCAATAAATTTAAAGGGTTCAATAAAGTGATCTGAACAGGTACTACAGATAGGAACAGAAGTCCTCAGAGGATTAACTTGTTACAACACCAACATGTTCTAATAATGTCTAATAACATCTGTCAACATATGTTCTTTGAGCTGACACAATAATACACTCTGGTGTAGAGTATGTAAAAATGTAATGATACCACAGTCATCCACTTCCCATTCTGCCTATGCCTACCACAATCATATGGTTCATATATCAGCCATAATATTCCTATGCCATCTATGTCAACACGTGTTTCGAGCACTCTGCTCTTCTTCAGGGCATACAGTGTATGGTGTTAGTATCAGTGAGTGGCAAAACACATCATAATACGTAACTGTGTTCAAATGCAAATCATGCGAAACTTGGGGAAGTCACAGAGTTAGGATGCCTATCACTTCGCACAGCCACTGAATTTCAAGGGCTTGTTGTGCTACATTAGCTCACCTTAACTAAAGTTTTATTTTTAGTGACTATCTATATGTATATGTGTATACTGAATAGCTTATTGGACTCTCCTGGATTTTCTACTTTGAATCGCAACCTAAATACCACCATTGAAGTGGTATTAAAGCGAATATGCACACTAAAAATACTGCAAAAAAGGTAGAAATGTAACTGCTGCCACCAGTTTGTCTTTAGGCACACCTAAGTATCCAGAAATCCCTTGTGTGGAAGTCTAGGGTGATTTAAAACTATTCCCATGCATTGCATTTTTAAGATGCTTTGTGCACTCTTAGTAAAGTTACCAAAACGGGTAAAGTAAAAGACAAAAGGGAAGCACAGTTTCCCAGCACTTGGAGTGCTGGACTGCTCAGTTTCCACATGAGCAAAAGGCAAAAGGCCAGGAAAGTGAAGCTGAAGGCTTCACCTCTCTTTAAAAAGCCTGGACTGGTCAGAAAACCAAAGCAAAAAGTTTGGGAGTCCTTGGAATACAGAGGGAAAGTTGCCTAAATCAGAAATGTTTGCTAACACTACCTTTTTACCGTTTTTGCCTTATTTTTAGTGTACACATTCGGGTTTATTGCATATGGCTGCTAAACATGACAAGCACTCATGCGCGTGCCACGAGATTTTCACTTTTTCTGTGTCCGTATTGTTTGACCTTCTTTCTGCCTTCTCAGATTATCAAATCCAATACAAGGTCATGCACTTGCTACTGCTTTACCGGGCTAGTGATGCCTTTGTGTGTGCTTGCCACAGAAAGGGGTGGGATTGTCTGGTCCCATTCCACATCTGTGGTGCCTGAGAGTCTAGGTGTGTGGCTTGAGTGAAACCCACAGTGGGTCCCTGATTGGGCCACTGCTACTGTTTGGATGCTGCAGATCCTTACCATTGGTGGGCTTGTACTTGCTTCCAGCCAGGATTTAGGATAAGGGGGCTCCTGCAGCTGTTCCCTCTGAGCATTGGAGCCAAGTATCCTGTGTAGATGGGCAGTCGACTGAAGGTTAGTGTACGACTCCTGAAGAGTCCCAACATCCCTTCCTGTGTATGGCCTGGGGAAGCCTTGCTGCACTACCCGATCTGCAAAGGCCATGAGTGGTGCTTAAACCCTTGGAATGGTGGGACAACCATTCTCGATGCATTCCCGAGGATCCAGCTGTCCTGAGCCGTCGAAGTGTAGCTGCGGCCAGCTCTCCGGTGGACTACCTCTGTGGAATAGTCTACGTTCTGCATATGTCGCCGGAACTTCGTGGTCGCTACCTTCAGGTAAAAGTCGCCCTGCTGCTGAATTCTAGCCTCCCAGTATTGGGGGATTCTGCTCTGGAAGGTCTTCCATAACCGCAACTGGAGCCAGTCTTCCCCCGTCTGGTGAAGTGTCCTGAAGTCTTCGCAAAGGATTGCACTCTGCTTCTGGAACTGACCAAAGAATCCTTGATCCTTGTAGTTGCATCTCCTGGATACCTCTCACTGGAACAAACGGTGTGAAAACCTACCTTTTTGGTGATTATTTTTTTAATTCTACTGTATCACGATTTATCATATTTTTGTTATTGAATGTTATTGAATGCATTTCTAAGAACCTAAAGGTGACTGTATATATGTTTGTTAATTGAATGTGTAATATCACCTGCTTGTTTCATTTCCTAGTGTTTTCGGGCCTAGAATAAATATAGGTTATGTGTACCTGCCTGTATGAATTGAATTGCGGCACTGCGTGGACTTGTAGTGAACCTCTGACCCCACTCGCACTTTCCTGAGAATAATCCTTAAACACTCCACGCTCCCTTCCCTTATTTGGATTTGGCTGGATAACCTCTGAGCTGCCCTGTTTACTATAACTAGGGTGGCCTCCTAAAATCTGTACACCAGGCCAGATTGTCGAAATCATCTTAACAGTAGTGTTTAAGAACTAAGATTCCTGCAGCGTTGCCTTACTGTCTTCAGAAACTCTAGACCTTTTGTCTACGTTGTGGTCTCTTTGGAAGCTGCCATCTCTGCATAAAACATAGCTGGCCAGAGCTCTGGCACCTGAGACTAGCAATGTACTCTGGGTCTTTGCGCATCCTTCCTTGGCCGAGGTTCACTGTCCTAATAATCTGCAGTCTTCACTGAACTGTGATTTGCCAATTCCTTTGCATATGAACCTGGAGGATGGTTTGCTGACCTGCATTGTCACATAGATTAACATTGCAGTCAGGGTAACATTGGGTGCAAGCTGATCACAAGATTGATTTGTGCTGATTCTGACTATAGTTTTACTTCTCATTTTACTTCTAACTGCAAATTTCCATTTTGAGTTAATCCTATTGGTGAGCGTTTGGATTATGATCATTTCTAAAAACCCAACAAAAATACTGCAAGCAAATCTCTAACTTTTTCTGAGCATCGCGATTCTGAGGCAGTCCTTATCCTTAAAGTGAGTATCCTAAAAATCTACTCCTGTTGTATTAAGTTTTTGCTGTGATCATATAACTATAAAGTTACATATACTTCATTCCCTTATTGTGTTGTATGTTGTCCTCTACCTTTGTCCACCCTGCTCAGATCTTAAGAGCACAGCCTTTACTGCTCGGTCACATTTACCCCTTTGCAAGCTCGGACATATACCAATAAGCCATGAATCGTAGGCATGGATTAATCTCCCAGATTTGTACCCCTATGGTCTATGAAAATAATTTTAACACTAACCCAACCTTTTTACAAATGATAGCCCATCTTTTGTCAGGCAATGGTCAACAAATGCATTAGAATATTGCATCAATCCAAAGTTTTAAGCTAATACAAGATACATTCATAATCTAATTGATGCACAAACAACCATCTCTCTTTTGAGAGCGGTGCTAGGAGTGTCAGACTGATGAAGTGGAAGACCGAAAAGACCATGTTACTTGACTGACTCGTTCTTGTAGCATAATATTTTGAATGTTGATATGTGGGCCACTTTTCCTTTGCATATGCTATAACACAGCATTTTTGTGTTAAGCCATGTTTGCTACAAGCTTTTATTCTTGTTTTGGTGCAAGGTTATGTATTATTGAAGATAAGTATGCGTGGGCCAAGATTTGTAAATGCTACAGCACATTCTTTGCCTGATCGCCTTATGCATCAGTGCTCACCTTCATGGTTTCTTTGCCATTTTTAATTGGTAACCCCTCCTGTTCTCTTCTCTTTCAGTGGACAGATGGACCGCCGCCGGTACAATTCCAAGCCCAGAATGGTCCTACCACAAGCCTGGCTAGCCTCCTGTGAAGGACAGGAAAGTCTGTGTACTGTGCACTTCTCCTCACTGACTGGATCCTTCACCTCCTCGATGGACTCTGGGATTGAGGATGGTGCTACCATGATGCACTGCACACTTTAAAGCAAGGAGGAAACCTGGCCTTTTATCCCCTAACATTTTAGCTGGGGTTTTTAAAATGCCACTGAAGTGTTCCACAATCCCTCTAAGCAACCGCAAGTTTCGACTGCAAGGCAGTCTGCGGATGTGTGAAACCCCCCCCTGCAAGCAACTGGAGCGCGATTGTTGCAGGTGAAATAAGGCTGCGATTCACAAAAGGACAAGCTTGAAGGAAAGCCGATTTGCTGAAGTTCCAGTTTCTGTCTGGATGTACTGTGGATTTCAAATGGTGGCTCCACTCAATGCAGTTGCAATGGCTCTTCACCAGCTTCGTCAGGTTGTGGAAACACCAACACGGTAATTCATAGAATTTCGCAGAAAAGTGTCACAAGCGGCTGGCGCAGAGTGTCCGCGTGCGATTGTCTGCGCCAGGCACGTGCGCTAAAACCGATTTCCGCGCACAGCGTATTCATGGATTTTAGGCTCCCAAACCAGCCGTGGCGCAGAGTATCGCAGCGACCCTGCAGCAGCGCCAGTAACGCCCCCAAGAACGCCCTCGCGCAAGGAAAAGCCATCAAAATCGCTAAATCATCGCAAAGGGCTGCGCTAACCCTGGACCAGTTTACAGGGCTGCCAAACAAGGAATGCAAAGTGGGTAACGTTCATATCAGGGGTACGGGGGAAGTTTTACACGCGATTAGCCAGAGTACGTGTATTACAGGGGTACGCGGGCAGTTTTACACGCGATTGCCCAGGGTACGTGTATTACAGGGGTACGCGTGAAGTATTACACACGATTAGCCAGGGCACGTGTATTACAGGGGTACGCGGGAATTATCAAACGCGATTTGGCTGGGTACGTGTATTACAGGGGTACACGGGAAGTTTTACACGCGATTTGTCTGGGTACGTGTATAACAGGGGTGCGCGGGAATTATCACACGCGATTTGGCCAGGTACGTGTATTACAGGGGTGCGCGGGAATTATCACACGCGATTTGGCTGGGTACGTGTATTACAGGGGTGCGTGGGAAGTTACAAACGCGATTAGGCTGGGTGGGTCCTCACAGGTGTTCCCTGTAGACCCTCCACGGCCCCTGCAGGCAGCCCACAAAACAGGGGACTACCCTGCACACCTGCTCATGTCCCCCTGCACCCCCACCCCCCAGCCACCAGGGGCAGCCTCCACCAGGCCCCCACTCACGTCCCCCTGCACCCCCACCCCCCAGCAGTGCAGGGTCAGCCTCCACCAGGCCCCCACCCATGTCTCCCACCACCCCCACCCCCCAGCATCCAGGGGCAGCCTCCACCAGGCCCCCACCCATATCTCCCACCACCCCCACCCCCCAGCAGTGCAGGGGCACCCTCCACCAGGCCCCCACTCATGTCCCCTATCACCCCCACCCCCAGCAGTGCAGGGGCACCCTCCACCAGGCCCCCACCCATGCCTCCCACCACCCCCACCCCCCAGCAGTGCAGGGGCACCCTCCACCAGGCCCCCACTCATGTCCCCTTGCACCCCCACCCCCCAGCCACCAGGGGCAGCCTCCACCAGGCCCCCACCCATGTCTCCCACCACCCCCAACCCCCAGCAGTGCAGGGGCAGCCTCCACCAGGCCCCCACCCATGTCTACCACCACCCCCACCCCCCAGCAGTGCAGGGGCACCCTCCACCAGGCCCCCACTCATGTCCCCTATCACCCCCACCCCCAGCAGTGCAGGGGCACCCTCCACCAGGCCCCCACCCATGCCTCCCACCACCCCCACCCCCCAGCAGTGCAGGGGCACCCTCCACCAGGCCCCCACTCATGTCCCCTTGCACCCCCACCCCCCAGCCACCAGGGGCAGCCTCCACCAGGCCCCCACCCATGTCTCCCACCACCCCCACCCCCAAGCAGTGCAGGGGCAGCCTCCACCAGGCCCTCACCCATGTCTAGCACCACCCCCACCCCCCAGCAGTGCAGGGGCACCCTCCACCAGGCCCCCACTCATGTCCCCTATCACCCCCACCCCCCAGCCACCAGGGGCAGCCTCCACCAGGCCCCCACCCATGTCTCCCACCACCCCCACCCCCCAGCAGTGCAGGGGCACCCTCCACCAGGCCCCCACTCATGTCCCCTTGCACCCCCACCCGCCAGCCACCAGGGGCAGCCTCCACCAGGCCCCCACCCATGCCTCCCACCACCCCCACCCCCCAGCAGTGCAGGGGCACCCTCCACCAGGCCCCCACTCATGTCCCCTTGCACCCCCACCCCCCAGCACCCAGGGGCAGCCTCCACCAGGCCCCCACCCATGTCTCCCACCGCCCCCACCCCCCAGCAGTGCAGGGGCAGCCTCCAACAGGCCCCCACTCATGTCCCCTATCACCCCCACCCCCAGCAGTGCAGGGGCACCCTCCACCAGGCCCCCACCCATGCCTCCCACCACCCCCAGCCCCCAGCAGTGCAGGGGCACCCTCCACAAGGCCCCCACTCATGTCCCCTTGCACCCCCACCCCCCAGCCACCAGGGGCAGCCTCCACCAGGCCCCCACCCATGTCTCCCACCACCCCCACCCCCCAGCAGTGCAGGGGCACCCTCCACCAGGCCCCCACCCATGCCTCCCACCACCCCCACCCCCCAGCAGTGCAGGGGCACCCTCCACCAGGCCCCCACTCATGTCCCCTATCACCCCCACCCCCAGCAGTGCAGGGGCACCCTCCACCAGGCCCCCACCCATGTCACCCACCACCCCCACCCCCCAGCAGTGCAGGGGCACCCACCACCAGGCCCCCACCCATGTCTCCCACCACCCCCACCCCCCAGCCACCAGGGGCACCCTCCACCAGGCCCCCACCCATGTCTCCCACCACCCCCACCCCCCAGCAGTGCAGGGGCAGCCTCCACCAGGCCCCCACCCATGTCTACCACCACCCCCACCGCCCAGCAGTGCAGGGGCACCCTCCACCAGGCCCCCACTCATGTCCCCTATCACCCCCACCCCCAGCAGTGCAGGGGCACCCTCCACCAGGCCCCCACCCATGCCTCCCACCACCCCCACCCCCCAGCAGTGCAGGGGCACCCTCCACCAGGCCCCCACTCATGTCCCCTTGCACCCCCAACCCCCAGCCACCAGGGGCAGCCTCCACCAGGCCCCCACTCATGTCCCCTTGCACCCCCGCCCCCCAGCCACCAGGGGCAGCCTCCACCAGGCCCCCACCCATGTCTCCCACCACCCCCACCCCCCAGCAGTGCAGGGGCAGCCTCCACCAGGCCCCCACTCATGTCCCCTATCACCCCCATCCCCAGCAGTGCAGGGGCACCCTCCACCAGGCCCCCACCCATGTCACCCACCACCCCCACCCCCCAGCAGTGCAGGGGCACCCACCACCAGGCCCCCACCCATGTCCCCTTGCACCCCCACCCCCCAGCCACCAGGGGCAGCCTCCACCAGGCCCCCACCCATGTCTCCCACCACCCCCACCCCCCAGCAGTGCAGGGGCAGCCTCCACCAGGCCCCCACTCATGTCCACTATCACCCCCACCCCCCAGCCACCAGGGGCAGCCTCCACCAGGCCCCCACCCATGTCTCCCACCACCCCCACCCCCCAGCAGTGCATGGGCACCCTCCACCAGGTCCCCACTCATGTCCCCTTGCACCCCCACCCCCCAGCCACCAGGGGCAGCCTCCACCAGGCCCCCACCCATGCCTCCCACCACCCCCACCCCCCAGCAGTGCAGGGGCACCCTCCACCAGGCCCCCACTCATGTCCCCTTGCACCCCCACCCCCCAGCCACCAGGGGCAGCCTCCACCAGGCCCCCCCCATGTCTCCCACCACCCCCACCCCCAAGCAGTGCAGGGGCAGCCTCCACCAGGCCCTCACCCATGTCTAGCACCACCCCCACCCCCCAGCAGTGCAGGGGCACCCTCCACCAGGCCCCCACTCATGTCCCCTATCACCCCCACCCCCCAGCCACCAGGGGCAGCCTCCACCAGGCCCCCACCCATGTCTCCCACCACCCCCACCCCCCAGCAGTGCAGGGGCACCCTCCACCAGGCCCCCACTCATGTCCCCTTGCACCCCCACCCGCCAGCCACCAGGGGCAGCCTCCACCAGGCCCCCACCCATGCCTCCCACCACCCCCACCCCCCAGCAGTGCAGGGGCACCCTCCACCAGGCCCCCACTCATGTCCCCTTGCACCCCCACCCCCCAGCACCCAGGGGCAGCCTCCACCAGGCCCCCACCCATGTCTCCCACCACCCCCACCCCCCAGCAGTGCAGGGGCAGCCTCCACCAGGCCCCCACTCATGTCCCCTATCACCCCCACCCCCAGCAGTGCAGGGGCACCCTCCACCAGGCCCCCACCCATGCCTCCCACCACCCCCAGCCCCCAGCAGTGCAGGGGCACCCTCCACAAGGCCCCCACTCATGTCCCCTTGCACCCCCACCCCCCAGCCACCAGGGGCAGCCTCCACCAGGCCCCCACCCATGTCTCCCACCACCCCCACCCCCCAGCAGTGCAGGGGCACCCTCCACCAGGCCCCCACCCATGCCTCCCACCACCCCCACCCCCCAGCAGTGCAGGGGCACCCTCCACCAGGCCCCCACTCATGTCCCCTATCACCCCCACCCCCAGCAGTGCAGGGGCACCCTCCACCAGGCCCCCACCCATGTCACCCACCACCCCCAACCCCCAGCAGTGCAGGGGCACCCACCACCAGGCCCCCACCCATGTCTCCCACCACCCCCACCCCCCAGCCACCAGGGGCACCCTCCACCAGGCCCCCACCCATGTCTCCCACCACCCCCACCCCCCAGCAGTGCAGGGGCAGCCTCCACCAGGCCCCCACCCATGTCTACCACCACCCCCACCGCCCAGCAGTGCAGGGGCACCCTCCACCAGGCCCCCACTCATGTCCCCTATCACCCCCACCCCCAGCAGTGCAGGGGCACCCTCCACCAGGCCCCCACCCATGCCTCCCACCACCCCCACCCCCCAGCAGTGCAGGGGCACCCTCCACCAGGCCCCCACTCATGTCCCCTTGCACCCCCAACCCCCAGCCACCAGGGGCAGCCTCCACCAGGCCCCCACTCATGTCCCCTTGCACCCCCACCCCCCAGCCACCAGGGGCAGCCTCCACCAGGCCCCCACCCATGTCTCCCACCACCCCCACCCCCCAGCAGTGCAGGGGCAGCCTCCACCAGGCCCCCACTCATGTCCCCTATCACCCCCATCCCCAGCAGTGCAGGGGCACCCTCCACCAGGCCCCCACCCATGTCACCCACCACCCCCACCCCCCAGCAGTGCAGGGGCACCCACCACCAGGCCCCCACCCATGTCCCCTTGCACCCCCACCCCCCAGCCACCAGGGGCAGCCTCCACCAGGCCCCCACCCATGTCTCCCACCACCCCCACCCCCCAGCAGTGCAGGGGCAGCCTCCACCAGGCCCCCACTCATGTCCACTATCACCCCCACCCCCCAGCCACCAGGGGCAGCCTCCACCAGGCCCCCACCCATGTCTCCCACCACCCCCACCCCCCAGCAGTGCAGGGGCACCCTCCACCAGGTCCCCACTCATGTCCCCTTGCACCCCCACCCCCCAGCCACCAGGGGCAGCCTCCACCAGGCCCCCACCCATGCCTCCCACCACCCCCACCCCCCAGCAGTGCAGGGGCACCCTCCACCAGGCCCCCACTCATGTCCCCTTGCACCCCCACCCCCCAGCCACCAGGGGCAGCCTCCACCAGGCCCCCACCCATGTCTCCCACCACCCCCACCCCCCAGCAGTGCAGGGGCAGCCTTCACCAGGCCCCCACTCATGTCCCCTATCACCCCCACCCCCAGCAGTGCAGGGGCACCCTCCACCAGGCCCCCACCCATGTCACCCACCACCCCACCCCCCAGCAGTGCAGGGGCACCCACCACCAGGCCCCCACCCATGTCCCCTTGCACCCACACCCCCCAGCCACCAGGGGCAGCCTCCACCAGGCCCCCACCCATGTCTCCCACCACCCCCACCCCCCAGCAGTGCAGGGGCAGCCTCCACCAGGCCCCCACTCATGTCCCCTTGCACCCCCACCCCCCAGCAGTGCAGGGGCACCTTCCACCAGGCCCCCCACCAACCTGGATGACTCCGTGCCATCTTCCCCCGTTGGGCCCTGCGGGGTCCCAGCTGCCCCTTCTGCTGCCGAGGAGTCCAACTCCGACCTCCGCCTCTTGGACCTCCCCCGGCAGTTGCGGCCTGGGACGCGGCACCACACTCCTCACTCCCCGACGAGATCACAACTTGGGAGGGGATCCGGCCCTTGCGTCTCCGGCTGGTGGTGCGACCCCTGCCGCTGTGCTCCACAGCACCTTCTCCGCCCTCATCATCAGTTGACGCTGCAGACAGGGAGAAAGAAAACACAGGCATCAGGGCACTGTAAAATGGACTCATACACACATGAAAGTGATACATGAGTGGCACTGGTAAACCTCACACATGGCATCACAATCCCCAACACACATGTCATTTCAACTTGCACACATGAGCCATACCACAGCCACAATGCAACAGGCAGCACCATCCATTCATATACAACAGCATGAGCAGCCAAAGGTCATCCACACATCACATGCAACATAGGGAGTACACTACACATGCACACACAACAACATACCTGCATGCATGTGTACACCTCCGCCAACTGTCGCAGTGTCTCGATCGACATCCATGTCACACCTGACAATCATTCCTCCACATCCTGTGCCATGCAAGCCCACACACACAAGCACCATCCATGTGTCACACATGAGACCCCTCGCATGTGTCACCCTCACAGCCCTGTACACCCCCCCTACTTGGCCACATAAAAATACATGTTCAACCTGCACACTCCTGGCACACCACCACACGCACAGCTTACAATCAGTATGCATGTACACTTACCGCTCGACTCCAGAGGGGTCTGCTTCTCAAGGACCTGGATGTGGAGTGCTGGGGATATGCGTTCCAGGACCCTCATCTGATCTACCGACAAGTGGCCCCACCGCCCCTTACCATCCGCTGCCATCATGAGGCGCCGGGCCTTGTTGAGGGTCCTGGACCTGAAGTCCAGCGCTTCCTGACACGTTTGTAGTCGCGGACTACGATGTCCATCCAGATCCGAGTCCATCCTTCCTTGTCAGCGCGCAATCCTCCAAATAGGGCATCATACTGCCCCAGGACATGCTCACCAGGACACCAACTTCCCTGGCACTGAAGCTGGTGCCCCTCTGCCTCCTTGGCCGGGGGTTGGCACTGGTGCCAGCTGTTGTAGTGGCCGACATGGCAACCCCAGAGGCAGGAGTGGGTGGGCAACTGGGTCCTGGGGCAGGGCTGTGGGGCGACGGAAAAGCAGTCGGGAGCCTTTGGTTCCAGCAGGGGTGGTCACAGCAACAGCACCCCTGGCTGATGTGCAGGCAGCAAATGGCAGGGCACGTGGCCAGCAGGCAGTCAGGCTGCAGCAGATGGCAGGTGGGAGCGTGCTCAGGGCTCTGGGGGGCAGTAATTTGGCCTCCTGGGCAGGAGCGTGGTCTTCCGTGTGTGAACGCGTGGCCAGCTTGATACGAGTGATTTGTCACGCGAAAATCAAACACGTCTACGTGTAAATCGAGGAAAGGCCCCTAGCGCCTAAACGTGTCACCAGCGTATGCGCATGCCCGTCTATGAAGTCACGTGCACGTGTAGGAAAATGTTGCGTGACACGTCCGAGTGTCAAAGCGTGTAATAGTTGAAAAAGGACCTACACGCAGAAGTGACAAAGCGTGTGATTGGTGAAAAAGGACCTACACGCAGAAGTGACAAAGCGTGTGATTGGTGAAAAAGGACCTACACGCAGAAGTGACAAAGCGTGTGATTGGTGAAAAAGGACCTACACGCAGAAGTGACAAAGCGTGTGATTGGTGAAAATGGACCTACACGCAGAAGTGACAAAGCGTGTGATTGGTGAAAAAGGACCTACACGCAGAAGTGACAAAGCGTGTGATTGGTGGCAATGGGCCTAGCACGTACACGCCGCGTAAGTGACGCTGTACGTGTGGGCCTGTATATAAGGTACGTGTAGAACACCATTTCCTTGTACGTGCTTTTCGTGGAGAGCGAGTGGGTGAATTCTGCACTTCTTGTCGTTTCACACGCGATTTACTTCACGGCGTTTCCAGTTCGTACTCCCTGTTACCTCTGACAGCTTTTTCTCTTTTTTCTCTTGTACTGGTTTACCTGGGCCTGTTCCCTCAAACAGTGTCCCTTTCTACTGTTGTCCTGTCTCCTCAGACAGCGTACATATCTTCTTTTGGCGGGGGTGTTGCCAACCAAACGCGCTCATTTTTCACGCTCTTTTACCTGGCAGACGGTGAGTCACGCACGTATCTAACTTCTGTGCTTGCCCAGTGTGTAGCCTACCCCTTCAGAGGTCATTCTAGGCTGCGTGAGACACGCATACGTTCATTCTTGTGTTACTGGGTGCCACAGCGTAGTGCAGGATTTTCTTTCTGCACACGTGGTCTAGGAGGGGTTGCGTGCACGTCATCTCCCTTTTTTGGGCCTCCTGTGCGTTGCGTGACCCGTCATCTTTCCCCAGGGGTTACATTCAGCCTTGCAAGAGCACTAGGGTACAATTACCATCTGGTACCCAACCCCTTTGACCCCCAATTGCCCAGGACAATAGTCTACATCCACTCCCATACGCACATTAATATCAGTGCCATGGCTGGGAGGCGAGGATTCCGTAAGGGTGGCAAAGGTGGAAGAGCCACAAGTGGTGGCCGTGGTGGATCCGGTAGGGGACGTGGTCGTAACTTGCAGGGTGAGCCTGTCCCCCCATGTGTGGAGGACCAGTCAAGGGCACCCATAATCCCCTCCCTCCCGCCCTCCCGTTGAGGCTGATGTGGCTGACACCATCCATGCTCAGCCCTTGTTGGACCAGCCCATTGTGGCACCAGACCTGGCTGACTCCATGGCTGACTTCCAGGTCAGCAGGGCTACGACACGTGCGCTGGTGCACGTTGATGCCATCATGCCACGTGGATCTGGGGCAGCAAGGTCATCTGCTGCCCCAAGTAGGCAGGGCGGAGAGGCTGCAGGGGCAGCTGCGGCTCCATCCACCCCAGCTCTCACACACCCAGCCAGGACAGTGTCGGTCCTAGTCCATCCTGCTGACATTCCCCCTGACACCATTACACTTGAGCCAATGCCTGCACCAACTCCCATGCTGAGTGTGCAATCCCACACACCTGATACAGAGCCCACCAGGGCTCCTGCCCCTAGTGTCCAGAGCGGCGCAGGACACTCAGGATCACCACCACCTTCCAAGCGGAAGAGGAAGAGTGCTCGTCCGGCACAGGCTGATGCCCCAGACACGGCTACACAGTCCGGCCCGTCGAGGAAGCCCAGCTTCACGGATGACGAACTGAATGCACTTGTCGAGTATGTGTCCGGACATGATAACGAGATGGTCATTGTTGCAGGATCCAAGACCACACCTGCACAACGCCAGGCACACTGGCAGACCGTTGCGGACATCGTAAGTGCCCTTGGAATCGTGAGGCGCACAGCCAATGATTGCTATAAGCGCTGGAATGACCTAAAGCGCAGGGCAAAGAAGAAGCTGGCCTCAAGTCATGCCGCAACTCTAGTGACTGGAGGTGGGTCTCCAGTATTAGACATGGAACTCACTCCACATGAGTCAGTCGCTAGGACCTACGTCACGGAGGAACAGATCCAAGGCGTGGGAGATCTGCCTGATTACGAGGCATTGTCCGGTGAGTGCACATGCATGTGTGTGTCATCCATGTGCATGGTGTGTGTGTGAGGGCATCTGTTTGTGTGCCAGGTGAGAGTGTGTGCGCCTGAGTCGTATGGGTCAGCCATGTGCTTCATGCAATACATCCTGCGCAGCTGCATTTGGCCATTGCAGTATCCCTTCTGCCAACAGTAGACATCTAGCCCAACAGCACCCCAGTTGCCCTTGAAGTGTCACCTTGCCACAACATTGTTGCTTATTTTTCTATGTTCAATCAGACAGATTGTTTGCATTCCACCACTTATACTAGGCATTCCTCAGTCCTCTAGTCACATGTCTGGCATGGCTATGGTAAAGTGGAGTGACTTTGTTACCTGGATATCATATGTTCACACATGTCCCTGTGCAATTGGACCATATTGGACTGGCAGCTCCAGGTGAAAAATCAGACCTGTTTGAATTAGAAAAGCTATTGCATGCGGGAACTGGACTTAATGAATAAGTGCTGCCCTCCTCTCCATCTACACTCAATAGCAATGGTACATGCCAGCTGTGTGATGGCATGTGTGTGTCACCTGGCAATCACAGGCCAATGTGTGATGCCACTGCCAGGCAGCATGCAGAAAATGTGTTCATCTTCCATCTATGTGTCATAAGTGTGTGCCATTTGCCTGCCCTTCATACGCAGTGAGGGTGCATGCATGGGAGGGTCTTAGCCATGTGGGACATGCGTCAATCAAGTACTGGTTCTCTTGCTTCTCAGCCCTCATTGTGTGCCATGGTGCTAATGCGGGTTTCCATTTCTTTGTCATTATGTCATTGCAGGGGAAGACGCACCTGATACTGCTGGGGTTGTGGAGATGGTGCAGAGCCAGGAGGGGTCCGAGGGCCGACCAACCACCAGTGAGGGACGTGGTGTGCTGGTGGGTGAGAACCCACAAGTGCTGCAGGTCGTGCTCTCAAGGGGTGTCTCTGGCTGCACCTCCCCCGAGCTGTACTCAGCTGTTGACTCGGATGATGAGACCTACGTGCCGTCGCAGGTGAGTGTTCCAGGGAGGGATTCTGTTCTGTCCCACCCACCTGCACCAGGGTCAGAACCCTCAATGGGGATGTCAGTGTTGGCAGCTAGGCCTTTGGTGGTTACGGATGCAGGGTCACACTCCGCGACATCTGATCCTGTTCCTGGGCCAGCAGATCAGAGGGGGAATGCAGTCCTGCAGCCTCAGGCAGTGCCGGCACAGCAAGGCGCAGTCCGCCTTGCCCCAGACAGGTGTGGTGCCCGCCGACGTGGTGGCCGTACGCCACCTGGCAATACCGCATGGGAGCAATCCATTTACGGTATGGCTACCCAACAGGCAGCATCATCCGAGATGATGGCTCAGGCCATGGATAGGGTGGCCACTTCCATTGTCCCCCCTGATAGGCTGATGGAGCGACTAGAGCAGGCAACCGACTCCATCTGCCAGTCACACAGGGAGGACATGTTGGCGTCCAACAGGGACAGGCGGGCGGCACTGGCGACTCTGCAGGAGGCCATCTCCATAGAGTCCCAGGGCCACAGGGAAGCCCTGAGGCAGGAGCTACATCAACTCAGGACGACTCTTGTTGAGCTTGAGGCTTCAACACACCAAAGGACAGAACAGCAGCTGGAGCGTCTCACCCGTACGCTCTCAGCTGAGATGCAAGCAACGAGGGCGGAGGTCCGGGCATCCCGTGAGTTGTTGCATGGGGACCTCCGCACCCTCATCCTCCAGAACGAGACCTACCACACCCGCATGCTTGCAGCCATGGAGGAACAGAGTAGGGCCTTGCGTGGGCTGCCTCCCATAGTGCAACCACCTACGGATGCAGCTGCACAGGGTGATAATAGCGACAGCAGTGATACTCCCACAATAGGGTAGCCGTGTGGGCCATGAGCCCATGGAGGTGTTTTTTTTTCCCAGGATCCACACAGGTGGGTTTTGGTGTGCACCCTGACCTCAGACCTCCTGGGTGGCCTCCCCAACCCCCCCGGGCCCTTTAATGGCCATTTTTTATTTTTTTTTATTTTTATTTTTATTTTTATTTTTATATTTTTCCCAATTTTTTTGGGACAATTTGTTGGCTTCCGTGGTTCCTGTGGGCATACGCTGCATTGTGGCTGGGCACATGCAGGCTTGTCATGTATTAGGTTCAGATGCCTGGGTTTGAGTCACACACACCCCTCCTGCTTCCCGTTTCCATGGGCTTGCAAAGGGTGTGCCCAAGTGACATTGAAGTACATGGTGACATTGGACTCCCACTACATGTGTGGGTAGTCTAGTCAATACTGTGTATACATTCCTAGTGCATATTGCTGTTGTGTTGTACACTGCATGTTGCATTGATGTGTAACTCATCATCTGTGTCTGCCTCCCAATTTGCAGGTCCCTTCCTCATGTCTACACAAGGCCCTCTAGTCTGGAGATGGGGTCCTTGTTGGCAGCAGTGCACCTACAACTCTACATGGCGCCAACACTGTTCAGTTGGAAGTGGTGGGAGTGCAGGCATTTCCAGGTGGTGAGACTACTGATTTAT
Organism: Ambystoma mexicanum; assembly: GCF_040938575.1. Taxonomy (NCBI): domain Eukaryota; kingdom Metazoa; phylum Chordata; class Amphibia; order Caudata; family Ambystomatidae; genus Ambystoma; species Ambystoma mexicanum. The sequence goes on along the minus strand of NC_090921.1, from coordinate 381,593,733 downwards.
CACATTAGTGAAGTCATGTTAATGGTAGTACCTGCTCAAGTTTGTTGTTGGTCCTGCATTACAGTGAGCATTTCAGGTGTAGCAAGTTTCAATTGGGGACACTGTACATCGCAACACTTGTCATGTTGTGGGGATTACTTTGTTTACCTGCACATAGCATGACATGGCACGGTGTGTTGTGTGGCGGTGCTGGGGATGGGTTGGGTGACATGGCACTGTCCTCTTGTTGCATTTAGCAAGTGGGTATTCATTTTAGCTGCTTGAATGTGTTTCTTCACAAAACTGCATTGGTGGTGTGTGTGGGTAGGGATGCACACATTGTAACACTTCCAGGTGAACAATCTCAGGCTGATATGCTTTTCACGGTTGAATCTCCAGACATTCAGGATCAGTGTCAGGTTGAGTCATCATTGACTGTCAGATGGAATGTGCCAGGCCAGTGTGCAGTCCACAGGGGTGTGATTACTATGTGAAGTAATTAGCCACTAGCTGTGTACGGGCTGCCTCCCCCCATGCCCTTTCCCCTCCCATGTGCAGCGGCTGTGCATGTGGTTGGGGATGTGGGGCCACCACCATGTCCACGGCCAGGCCCCGGCGTGTTGCAACGTTGTGCAGGACACATGCTGCCACTATGATCCTGCACACTACTGGGGGAGCGTATAACAGCTGCCCGCCAGAACGGTCAAGGGAGCGAAAGCGTGACTTTAGCACTCCGAATGTGCGCTCCACTATGCCCCGGGTTGTAATGTGGGCTGTGTTATATCTTACCTCGGGTGGCGTGGTGGGGTTCCGAATTGGCGTCATCATGTGGGGGCTGAGAGGGTAGGCACTGTCCCCTGTGGAGGTGGTGATTGGTATCATTGGTGGGGTTGTGACCTTGCTCAGTATCCAACATGCATGCATGTGCAGTGGCATACATACTCACCAAGCAGCCATGTATCGCCATGCCGGCCAGCATCTAGGTCCCGGCATAGGGTGGACATTCGGTAAATGAAGCTGTCGTGGGTGGACCCGGGATAGTTGGCATATACTGAGGTGATGATACCCTTGGCATTACATACTACCTGCACGTTGATGGAATGCCAGTGCTTGCGGTTCCTATAGATGTGCTCAGATGCCCTGGGGGGACGTAGAGCCACATGGGTGCAGTCGATGGCACCTAGCACTTTGGGGAATCATGCCACACCGTAAAAATCCAGGGCGGCAGCATGCCTTTCTGCAGGTGTTCTGGGCAGGTATATGTGCCTGCGGACTGATGGGCGTGCAGTGATGATGTTCAAGACCTGGTGTAGGCAGCGTGACTGGGTGGCCTGTGAGACCCCACCCACTATGGCACTTGTCCGCTGAAATGATCCAGTGGCTAGGAAGTGCAGTACATTGAGGACCTTCTCCAGGGGGCTGAGTGCTTGGGAGCACAGGGTGGGTGATGTGAGGTCATCCTCCCACTCACTCACCAGGTCCAGTATTATGTGTGGTGGAAACCTGTACCTTCCATACACCTGGTCATCAGGCATCCCGAAAAGGCTGGTTCTGGGTGTGAATATTCTGGCCCTGACTATCCTCCTCCTCCTCCTTTGGTAGCCCACTGCCACTGCTGCTAGGAACGGTATGTTCATCCTGGCGTCTGGCTTGTTATTGTTAAAGTGCGCAAATTCATGCTTTGCGCGTGTTCTAGGCGAGCGTGTGACCCGCGCACCCCTGGAATCCAGTTCCCAGTCCAATAGCATGTGGAAATTCCCACGCACCACGGGATACAGGTGCGCTGACGTACTTGCGTGTGTAAGTGCCCGCGCACCCCTGAAATACACGTACATAGGCCATTCGCGTGTACGCGCACTTTTGTCCAATTACACGTGATGACACTCTGACGTGCAGTATTTACACGTGTGCTCCGTCATCACTTGCTGGGTGGGGAACACCCGTGCGGGTCACGTCACATACGCGCTTACGCGCTGAGGGACTCTGGACCAATAGAATCGGGTATGCGTGCTTACGCGCTTACGCGCTAAGGGCCTTTCCTCAGATTTCACGCTGACGTCCCGAATTTTCACGTGCCAAATCACTCCGTATCAAGCTGGCCACGCGAAAACACACGGAAGACCACGCTCCTGCCCAGAAGGCCGAGTTACTGCCCCCCAGTGCCCCGAGCAGCCTCCCACGTGCCATCTGCTGCTGCCTGCCTGCCTGCCTGCCTGCCTGCTGCCACCGTGCCCTGCCATTTGGTGCCTGCACATCAGCCATCTGCAGGGGTCCAGTTGCTGTGTCCACCCCTGCTGGAACTGAAGACTCCCGACTGGGATTACATCGCTCCACAGCCCAGCCCCAGGACCCAGTTGCCCACCCACACCTGCCTCTGGGGTTGCCATGTCGGGCACTTCCACATCTGGCACCAGTGGCAACCCCAGGCCAGAGGGGCAGAGGGGCACCAGCTTCACTGCCACCGAAGTTGGTGTCCTGGTGGAGCATGTCCTGGGGCAGTATGATGCCCTCTTTGGATCGTCCCGCGCCAGCAAGGAAGGACGGGAGAGGATCTGGGCCGACTGTGTGGTTGCCATCAACGCGGAGGGGGTGGCAACCCGCAACGTCCAGAAGATCAAGAAGCGCTGGGAGGACTTGAGGTCCAGGACCCTTGTGAAGGCCCGGCACCTCGTGGAGGGGGGCCGGGGCCGCATGAGTTCCATCCAGATGAGGGTCCTGGAACGCGCACGCCCAGCGCTCCACGCCCAGATCCTTGAGAGGGAGGCCCGTCTGGAGTTGAGTGGTAAGTGTCCAAGCATTACTGTGTGAGACAGGGCATGTTGCTGTGTGCTGGGTCTATGATACTTGCCTGTATGTGTGCCATAGGCCATGTATGCATGTATGTGTGCAGGGACATCATGGTAATGCATGTGCAACCAGTGATGTGTGACCCACATGGTTGTTGCATGTGTTCCAATGCCGCATGGGGAGCCCTATGCAGATTTTGAACATGAGAGCATGCCAGTCTCCGTACCGGGACATGGGTGGGGGTGAGGGATGGGTGCTGATGCCAGGTACATATGTGGTAGCCATGTCTGTGTGCCTGACCTGTGTGTCTGTGACTTGTGCATGCCATGGATGCATGACACATGTGTGTGACAATGCACAGATTCAGTGAAGCAGCCAAATTACCCTTGTATCCGCTGTGTTTGGTGTGTTTGGGGCCAGATGGATGTGACTGAGGTGAAGTGTGTGCATGTGATAGGCATGAGCCATGATGCATGTGAGTTCCATATCATTGAATGTTTCAAGAGTCCATTGGACATGCATGGAAATGTCCATGGCATGCAGCATGCCTGTTACTGTGTGTGTTTTGCCTGGACTGACCCATGTGTTGTGGAGGGACATGATGGAAGTGTACTTTGACAGTGGTGGTCATCTGCTATTGCTTCCTGTCTAGGGGACCATTGTACAGTACCCTGATGCTTCTGTTCTTTGTCTCCCTCTACGCAGCGGCTAGTGAAGAAGAGGGCGGAGACGGCGCTGTGGAGCAAGGCGGCGGGGATGCCCCCACGGCTGCAGCGGAAGGGGTGGGTGAGCCCCCACAGGGGCCTGCTACGGTGGGAGACGGTGAGGAGCCATCCAGGTTGGTGGTTTGCACAGAGGAGGAGGAGGCCGCCACTGGGGCACACATGGGGCCTGGTGGGGGCATCCCTGCTGGTGCAAGTGGTGCAGTCCAGGGCCAGGGGCAGGAGGCAGCACAGGTCACCGTGGAGGGGCCTGTGCATTTCGCTGTCCCTGACCCTGTGAGTGCACCACCATGCACCAGCAGGGATGCCCCGTCCCAGGCCCGTCCGCAGGTAGAGGGGATGTCCATGTCACCTGACTCCCCTCCACCTGCGGACGTGGGAACACCTGGCCGTGTGGAGAAGGTCCTGATTGGGGTCGCGATGCGCACGGCTGTGATTCGTGATGCCGTGCGTGCTTCCCGGGAGGAGCACGCACGTCATCACGAAGTGCACCGTGCCGACGTGGCCCAATTGGGATCGGCCATGTTCGGGGGTTTCCTGCATGTGTTGGCCAATGTGGCGGCCCTCTCCTCCTCTGTGCAGGCTATACACCAGTCGTTCTCCTTGCCGTCTTCCAACCCAGATGCCACCAGGGCCCCCTGTGGACCTGCCCCGACCAATGCAGCCAGCTCGGTGGGGATCCCATCCCTGCCACAGTTGGGAGTCGGAGGTCCAGCAGGGGTGGACAACACAGCAACTGGACCCCAGCAGATGGAAGATGTGACAGCATCATCGGGCAGGGCACGTGCACGACGGCGTCGGTGGTTTCCATCAGCCTGGATGCCGTCGTGCTGGCAGAGGCAGTGGTGTCGGAGGCAGCAGCGGGCTCGACGTGGGAGGCATCATGGCTCGGGGCCATCAAGATCAGAGGGGCAGGCATCGGCCGGAGGGCAGGGCAACCCTGGGATGGTGGTGTCTTCCGTGTGGGAGCAGTTGGTCCAGCGGATAGGTGCGGGCGGAAGAGGAGCGGCTCGCCATGGTCAGGGCGGAGTTCTCCATGCGTCGGGCGTTGAGGCGGGCTGAGTGCCTCGAGGAAGCTCGCAGGGAGTTTGAGCTGAACATGGGGTTATCCCTGTGAGACCTCGGGGCCAGGACAGAGTCCCGCCTCCAGGACATCGACATGGAGTTCGATGATGCCCTGGCCAGCAACATCACCAAGTGAGCCGCAGGACTTGCCCGCTGCCTTTGTATATAGTTATATAGTTAGTTAGTGTTAGGTTTCCTTTATTTATTTTTATTATTTTGGACCGCTCGGACAATGGCCACTTTTTTGTATATATTATTTTCATTAGGTAGTAGTAGGTTTCCTTTATGGTGTTGGGCTCATGGACCCTGGTACATTCCAGTATATAGTTTGCTTTTTGAAGAAACATTTTCATTTTTTTTTTTATTGTGTTCACCGTGAGGAAATGGTTTTTCATTCTTTTCCTTCTACATGATATTGCTTTGGTCAACATTTGTTTTTGTATTCCTTTGTTTTTTTGATTTTTACTTTTGTTCTCCGACATGGACCATTTATTTTGTTATCCACATAGTTGTATGTTTGATTTGTTTACTTATTTTTCTTCTTTAATACATTTTTTATTTTTACTTTCACTTGTGTTATTTTCTCATTGGTTTCATACATGTCATGATATGGGTTTTGACATTCACTTGCAGCCATTGTGTATGTGTGTGTGACGGACAGGTGTTCATTTACATACTTGCCATTGGGGTTGTATCATGTAATTGCATTCACTATGTGGGTGGATGCAATCCTTGCCTGGGTGTTTGTGCTCGGTATGCTGCCCATTACTACCATGATTGTGTATCGTCAGGACCTGGGGGCAGGGGGACATGTGTGGGGGCCTGGTGGAGGGTGCCCCTGCACTGCTGGGGGGTGGGGGTGGTGGGTGACATGGGTGGGGGCCTGCTGGCAGGTGCCCCACAGTGCTGGGGGGTGGGGGTTGGTGGGTGACATGGGTGGGGGCCTGGTGGAGGGTGCCCCTGCACTGCTGGGGGGTGGGGGTGGTGGGAGACATGGGTTGGACATGGGTGGGGGCCTGCTGGCAGGTGCCCCACAGTGCTGGGGGGTGGGGGTGGTGGGTGACATGGGTGGGGGCCTGGTGGAGGGTGCCCCTGCACTGCTGGGGGGTGGGGGTGGTGGGAGACATGGGTTGGACATGGGTGGGGGCCTGCTGGCAGGTGCCCCACAGTGCTGGGGGGTGGGGGTGGTGGGTGACATGGGTGGGGGCCTGGTGGAGGGTGCCCCTGCACTGCTGGGGGGTGGGGGTGGTGGGAGACATGGGTGGGGGCCTGGTGGAGGGTGCCCCTGCACTGCTGGGGGGTGGGGGTGGTGGGTGACATGGGTGGGGGCCTGGTGGAGGCTGCCCCTGGTGGCTGGGGGGTGGGGGTGGTGGGAGACATGGGTGGGGGCCTGGTGGAGGGTGCCCCTGCACTGCTGGGGGGTGGGGGTGGTGGGAGACATGGGTTGGACATGGGTGGGGGCCTGCTGGCAGGTGCCCCACAGTGCTCGGGGGTGGGGGTGGTGGGTGACATGGGTGGGGGCCTGCTGGCAGGTGCCCCACAGTGCTGGGGGGTGGGGGTGGTGGGTGACATGGGTGGGGGCTTGCTGGCAGGTGCCCCACAGTGCTGGGGGGTGGGGGTGGTGGGTTACATGGGTGGGGGCCTGGTGGTGGGTGCCCCTGCACTGCTGGGGGGTGGGGGTGGTGGGTGACATGGGTGGGGGCCTGTTGGAGGTTGCCCCTGGTGGCTGGGGGTGGGGGTGGTGGGTGACATGGGTGGGGGCCTGCTGGCAGGTGCCCCACAGTGCTGGGGGGTGGGGGTGGTGGGTGACATGGGTGGGGGCTTGCTGGCAGGTGCCCCACAGTGCTGGGGGGTGGGGGTGGTGGGTTACATGGGTGGGGGCCTGGTGGTGGGTGCCCCTGCACTGCTGGGGGGTGGGGGTGGTGGGTGACATGGGTGGGGGCCTGTTGGAGGTTGCCCCTGGTGGCTGGGGGGTGGGGGTGGTGGGAGACATGGGTGGGGGCCTGGTGGAGGGTGCCCCTGCACTGCTGGGGGGTGGGGTGGTGGGAGACATGGGTGGGGGCCTGGTGGAGGGTGCCCCTGCACTGCTGGGGGTGGGGGTGGTGGGTGACATGGGTGGGGGCCTGGTGGAGGGTGCCCCTGCACTGCTGGGGGGTGGGGGTGGTGGGAGACATGGGTGGGGGCCTGGTGGAGGGTGCCCCTGCACTGCTGGGGGGTGGGGGTGGTGGGTGACATGGGTGGGGGCCTGGTGGAGGCTGCCCCTGGTGGCTGGGGGGTGGGGGTGGTGGGAGACATGGGTGGGGGCCTGGTGGAGGGTGCCCCTGGTGGCTGGGGGGTGGGGGTGGTGGGAGACATGGGTGGGGGCCTGGTGGAGGGTGCCCCTGCACTGCTGGGGGGTGGGGGTGGTGGGTGACATGGGTGGGGGCCTGGTGGAGGCTGCCCCTGGTGGCTGGGGGGTGGGGGTGGTGGGAGACATGGGTGGGGGCCTGGTGGAGGGTGCCCCTGGTGGCTGGGGGGTGGGGGTGGTGGGAGACATGGGTGGGGGCCTGGTGGAGGGTGCCCCTGCACTGCTGGGGGGTGGGGGTGGTGGGTGACATGGGTGGGGGCCTGCTGGCAGTGCCCCACAGTGCTGGGGGGTGGGGGTTGGTGGGTGACATAGGTGGGGGCCTGGTGGAGGGTGCCCCTGCACTGCTGGGGGGTGGGGGTGGTGGGAGACATGGGTTGGACATGGGTGGGGGCCTGCTGGCAGGTGCCCCACAGTGCTGGGGGGTGGGGGTGGTGGGTGACATGGGTGGGGGCCTGGTGGAGGGTGCCCCTGCACTGCTGGGGGGTGGGGGGGGTGGGAGACATGGGTTGGACATGGGTGGGGGCCTGCTGGCAGGTGCCCCACAGTGCTGGGGGGTGGGGGTGGTGGGTGACATGGGTGGGGGCCTGGTGGAGGGTGCCCCTGCACTGCTGGGGGTGGGGGTGGTGGGAGACATGGGTGGGGGCCTGGTGGAGGGTGCCCCTGCACTGCTGGGGGGTGGGGGTGGTGGGTGACATGGGTGGGGGCCTGGTGGAGGCTGCCCCTGGTGGCTGGGGGGTGGGGGTGGTGGGAGACATGGGTGGGGGCCTGGTGGAGGGTGCCCCTGCACTGCTGGGGGGTGGGGGTGGTGGGAGACATGGGTTGGACATGGGTGGGGGCCTGCTGGCAGGTGCCCCACAGTGCTGGGGGGTGGGGGTGGTGGGTGACATGGGTGGGGGCCTGCTGGCAGGTGCCCCACAGTGCTGGGGGGTGGGGGTGGTGGGTGACATGGGTGGGGGCTTGCTGGCAGGTGCCCCACAGTGCTGGGGGGTGGGGGTGGTGGGTTACATGGGTGGGGGCCTGGTGGTGGGTGCCCCTGCACTGCTGGGGGGTGGGGTGGTGGGTGACATGGGTGGGGGCCTGTTGGAGGTTGCCCCTGGTGGCTGGGGGGTGGGGGTGGTGGGAGACATGGGTGGGGGCCTGGTGGAGGGTGCCCCTGCACTGCTGGGGGGTGGGGGTGGTGGGAGACATGGGTGGGGGCCTGGTGGAGGGTGCCCCTGCACTGCTGGGGGTGGGGGTGGTGGGTGACATGGGTGGGGGCCTGGTGGAGGGTGCCCCTGCACTGCTGGGGGGTGGGGGTGGTGGGAGACATGGGTGGGGGCCTGGTGGAGGGTGCCCCTGCACTGCTGGGGGGTGGGGGTGGTGGGTGACATGGGTGGGGGCCTGGTGGAGGCTGCCCCTGGTGGCTGGGGGGTGGGGGTGGTGGGAGACATGGGTGGGGGCCTGGTGGAGGGTGCCCCTGGTGGCTGGGGGGTGGGGGTGGTGGGAGACATGGGTGGGGGCCTGGTGGAGGGTGCCCCTGCACTGCTGGGGGGTGGGGGTGGTGGGTGACATGGGTGGGGGCCTGGTGGAGGCTGCCCCTGGTGGCTGGGGGGTGGGGGTGGTGGGAGACATGGGTGGGGGCCTGGTGGAGGGTGCCCCTGGTGGCTGGGGGGTGGGGGTGGTGGGAGACATGGGTGGGGGCCTGGTGGAGGGTGCCCCTGCACTGCTGGGGGGTGGGGGTGGTGGGAGACATGGGTGGGGGCCTGGTGGAGTGTGCCCCTGCACTGCTGGGGGGTGGGGGTGGTGGGAGACATGGGTGGGGGCCTGGTGGAGGGTGCCCCTGCACTGCTGGGGGGTGGGGGTGGTGGGAGACATGGGTTGGACATGGGTGGGGGCCTGCTGGCAGGTGCCCCACAGTGCTGGGGGGTGGGGGGGTGGGTGACATGGGTGGGGGCCTGGTGGAGGGTGTCCCTGCACTGCTGGGGGGTGGGGGTGGTGGGAGACATGGGTTGGACATGGGTGGGGGCCTGCTGGCAGGTGCCCCACAGTGCTGGGGTGTGGGGATGGTGGGTGACATGGGTGGGGGCCTGGTGGAGGGTGCCCCTGCACTGCTGGGGGGTGGGGGTGGTGGGAGACATGGGTGGGGGCCTGGTGGAGGGTGCCCCTGCACTGCTGGGGGGTGGGGGTGGTGGGTGACATGGGTGGGGGCCTGGTGGAGGCTGCCCCTGGTGGCTGGGGGGTGGGGGTGGTGGGAGACATGGGTGGGGGCCTGGTGGAGGGTGCCCCTGGTGGCTGGGGGGTGGGGGTGGTGGGAGACATGGGTGGGGGCCTGGTGGAGGGTGCCCCTGCACTGCTGGGGGGTGGGGGTGGTGGGTGACATGGGTGGGGGCCTGGTGGAGGCTGCCCCTGGTGGCTGGGGGGTGGGGGTGGTGGGAGACATGGGTGGGGGCCTGGTGGAGGGTGCCCCTGGTGGCTGGGGGGTGGGGGTGGTGGGAGACATGGGTGGGGGCCTGGTGGAGGGTGCCCCTGCACTGCTGGGGGGTGGGGGTGGTTGGAGACATGGGTGGGGGCCTGGTGGAGGGTGCCCCTGCACTGCTGGGGGGTGGGGGTGGTGGGAGACATGGGTGGGGGCCTGGTGGAGGGTGCCCCTGCACTGCTGGGGGGTGGGGGTGGTGGGAGACATGGGTTGGACATGGGTGGGGGCCTGCTGGCAGGTGCCCCACAGTGCTGGGGGGTGGGGAGGGGTGGGTGACATGGGTGGGGGCCTGGTGGAGGGTGCCCCTGCACTGCTGGGGGGTGGGGGTGGTGGGAGACATGGGTTGGACATGGGTGGGGGCCTGCTGGCAGGTGCCCCACCGTGCTGGGGGGTGGGGGGGTGGGTGACATGGGTGGGGGCCTGGTGGAGGGTGTCCCTGCACTGCTGGGGGGTGGGGGTGGTGGGAGACATGGGTTGGACATGGGTGGGGGCCTGCTGGCAGGTGCCCCACAGTGCTGGGGTGTGGGGATGGTGGGTGACATGGGTGGGGGCCTGGTGGAGGGTGCCCCTGCACTGCTGGGGGGTGGGGGTGGTGGGAGACATGGGTGGGGGCCTGGTGGAGGGTGCCCCTGCACTGCTGGGGGGTGGGGGTGGTGGGTGACATGGGTGGGGGCCTGGTGGAGGCTGCCCCTGGTGGCTGGGGGGTGGGGGTGGTGGGAGACATGGGTGGGGGCCTGGTGGAGGGTGCCCCTGGTGGCTGGGGGGTGGGGGTGGTGGGAGACATGGGTGGGGGCCTGGTGGAGGGTGCCCCTGCACTGCTGGGGGGTGGGGGTGGTGGGTGACATGGGTGGGGGCCTAGTGGAGGCTTCCCCTGGTGGCTGGGGGGTGGGGGTGGTGGGAGACATGGGTGGGGGCCTGGTGGAGGGTGCCCCTGGTGGCTGGGGGGTGGGGGTGGTGGGAGACATGGGTGGGGGCCTGGTGGAGGGTGCCCCTGCACTGCTGGGGGGTGGGGGTGGTTGGAGACATGGGTGGGGGCCTGGTGGAGGGTGCCCCTGCACTGCTGGGGGGTGGGGGTGGTGGGAGACATGGGTGGGGGCCTGGTGGAGGGTGCCCCTGCACTGCTGGGGGGTGGGGGTGGTGGGAGACATGGGTTGGACATGGGTGGGGGCCTGCTGGCAGGTGCCCCACAGTGCTGGGGGGTGGGGAGGGGTGGGTGACATGGGTGGGGGCCTGGTGGAGGGTGCCCCTGCACTGCTGGGGGGTGGGGGTGGTGGGAGACATGGGTGGGGGCCTGGTGGAGGGTGCCCCTGCACTGCTGGGGGGTGGGGGTGGTGGGTGACATGGGTGGGGGCCTGGTGGAGGCTGCCCCTGGTGGCTGGGGGTGGGGGTGGTGGGAGACATGGGTGGGGGCCTGGTGGAGGGTGCCCCTGGTGGCTGGGGGGTGGGGGTGGTGGGAGACATGGGTGGGGGCCTGGTGGAGGGTGCCCCTGGTGGCTGGGGGGTGGGGGTGGTGGGAGACATGGGTGGGGGCCTGGTGGAGGGTGCCCCTGGTGGCTGGGGGGTGGGGGTGGTGGGAGACATGGGTGGGGGCCTGGTGGAGGATGCCCCTGCACTGCTGGGGGGTGGGGGTGGTGGGAGACATGGGTTGGACATGGGTGGGGGCCTGCTGGCAGGTGCCCCACAGTGCTGGGGGGTGGGGGTGGTGGGTGACATGGGTGGGGGCCTGCTTGCAGGTGCCCCACAGTGCTGGGGGGTGGGGGTGGTGGGTTACATGGGTGGGGGCCTGGTGGTGGGTGCCCCTGCACTGCTGGGGGTGGGGGTGGTGGGAGACATGGGTGGGGGCCTGTTGGAGGCTGCCCCTGGTGGCTGGGGGGTGGGGGTGGTGGGAGACATGGGTGGGGGCCTGGTGGTGGGTGCCCCTGCACTGCTGGGGGGTGGGGGTGGTGGGAGACATGGGTGGGGGCCTGGTGGAGGCTGCCCCTGGTGGCTGGGGGGTGGGGGTGGTGGGAGACATGGGTGGGGGCCTGGTGGAGGGTGCCCCTGGTGGCTGGGGGGTGGGGGTGGTGGGAGACATGGGTTGGACATGGGTGGGGGCCTGCTGGCAGGTGCCCCACAGTGCTGGGGGTGGGGGTGGTTGGTGACATGGGTGGGGGCCTGGTGGAGGGTGCCCCTGCACTGCTGGGGGGTGGGGGTGGTGGGAGACATGGGTTGGACATGGGTGGGGGCCTGCTGGCAGGTGCCCCACAGTGCTGGGGGGTGGGGGTGGTGGGTGACATGGGTGGGGGCCTGGTGGAGGGTGCCCCTGCACTGCTGGGGGGTGGGGGTTTGGGAGACATGGGTGGGGGCCTGGTGGAGGGTGCCCCTGCACTGCTGGGGGGTGGGGGTGGTGGGTGACATGGGTGGGGGCCTGGTGGAGGCTGCCCCTGGTGGCTGGGGGGTGGGGGTGGTGGGAGACATGGGTGGGGGCCTGGTGGAGGGTGCCCCTGGTGGCTGGGGGTGGGGGTGGTGGGAGACATGGGTGGGGGCCTGGTGGAGGGTGCCCCTGGTGGCTGGGGGTGGGGGTGGTGGGAGACATGGGTGGGGGCCTGGTGGAGGGTGCCCCTGGTGGCTGGGGGGTGGGGGTGGTGGGAGACATGGGTGGGGGCCTGGTGGAGGATGCCCCTGCACTGCTGGGGGGTGGGGGTGGTGGGAGACATGGGTTGGACATGGGTGGGGGCCTGCTGGCAGGTGCCCCACAGTGCTGGGGGGTGGGGGTGGTGGGTGACATGGGTGGGGGCCTGCTGGCAGGTGCCCCACAGTGCTGGGGGGTGGTGGTGGTTTGTTACATGGGTGGGGGCCTGGTGGTGGGTGCCCCTGCACTGCTGGGGGGTGGGGGTGGTGGGTGACATGGGTGGGGGCCTGGTGGAGGGTGCCCCTGGTGGCTGGGGGGTGGGGGTGGTGGGAGACATGGGTGGGGGCCTGGTGGAGTGTGCCCCTGCACTGCTGGGGGGTGGGGGTGGTGGGAGACAAGGGTTGGGGGCCTGGTGGAGGGTGCCCCTGCACTGCTGGGGGGTGGGGGTGGTGGGTGACATGGGTTGGACATGGGTGGGGGCCTGCTGGCAGGTGCCCCACAGTGCTGGGGGGTGAGGGTGGTGGGTGACATGGGTGGGGGCCTGGTGGAGGCTGCCCCTGGTGGCTGGGGGGTGGGGGTGATAGGGGACATGAGTGGGGGCCTGGTGGAGGCTGCCCCTGGGGGGTGGGGGTGGTGGGAGACATGAGCAGGTGTGCAGGGTAGTCCCCTGTGGTGTGTGCTGCCTGCAGGGGCCGTGGAGGATGTACAGGTAATGCCTGGGAGCACACAGCCAAATCGCGTGTGGAACTTCCCGCGCACCCCTGCAATCCACGTACCCGGCCAAATCGCGTGTGGTACTTCCCGCGCACCCCTGCAATCCACGTACCCTGACTAATCGCGTGTGGAACTTCACGTGCACCCCTGCAATCCACGTACCCTGCCTAATCGCGTGTGGAACTTCTCGCGCACCCCTGCAATCCACGTACACGGACAAATCGCGTGTGGAACTTCCCGCGCACCCCTGAAATCCACGTACCCTGACAAATCGCGTGTGGTACTTCCCGCGCACCCCTGCAATCCACGTACCCTGACTAATCGTGTGTGGAACTTCCCGCGCACCCCTGCAATCCACGTACCCTGACTAATCGCGTGTGGAACTTCCCGCGCACCCCTGAAATCCACGTACCCTGCCTAATCGCGTGTGGAACTTCCCGCGCACCCCTGTAATCCACGTACCCTGACTAATCGCGTGTGGAACTTCCCGCGCACCCCTGAAATCCACGTACCCTGCCTAATCGCGTGTGGAACTTCCTGCGCACCCCTGAAATCCACGTACCCGGACATGTCGCGTGTGGAACTTCCCGCGCACCCCTGAAATCCACGTACCCTGACAAATCGCGTGTGGTACTTCCCGCGCACCCCTGTTATCCACGTACCTGGCCAATTCGCGTGTGAGACTTCCCGCGCACCCCGGTATACACGCACACGTTTTTTTTTCTGTCAGCGCGTGTCTGTGTTTGTGGGTACCCCTTTGCACGTCATTTGTCCTGGAGGGCCACAGTATTGGCCATTCATCATGGCTGTATATAGGTGCTATTTGTTGGCGCACCTTTTGGCGCACATTTCTTCCAGGCGCAGAGACGCTACCGCCTGCTTTCTTGTGGCGGTCGTGTTTGTGCCTGTGCGCTGGTTTGAGCGTGCGTTTTTTTGCCCTATTCTATTCCATGAATACGTGTTGTAGGCGAGCGTGTGGGCGTTCCGCGCACTTGTACCCTGTGCTTCCCCCGTGACGCCCACATTTTGGCAAGTTGTTCCCCATTCCGAGTGTTACGCCTACTTTTGTTGCGTGCGCCGCGCTATGTGCGATTTTCGCTGTGGCCTGTGCGAATTTCGCTGTAACCTGGCGCACGCCGTTAGATGGCCTGTGCGCCAACGTGCGCCGCGCACTTTCTTATCGCACATCCGATGGTCTTCTCGCGCACGGCCTTCCATGATTTTCGCTATTCCACTGCGATTTGCACGTTTTTGGCCACTTGCGCCGCGCTAATTATTCCATGAATCGGCCTGCAAGTCTGGAATGGCTTTTCTATGAGGAGCATCTTTAAATGAGACTTTGCACTTGGTGTTTTCTCAACATTTCTTTTTGTAGCATTCTCCTCCCACCACTCCAGTTTGTGATAAGTTACTTTGTGAGAGTAAAACTGACTTGCCAGCTGGATGTAAACTATGTAGGAAAATCATGCAAACAATATAGCCAGGTAGGGCGTGCTCTGGCTGTGAGTTCTCCGTGCTCAAGAGCACAAGTCTCATGTCCTTGTAAAGTGTCAGTAAAGTTGAGTCCAATTTCACATGGGTGTTGCCATCTCCAAGTTAGCATAAGTTAAACTGCATACAAAAATATTATTTTAGCCCTTGCAGCAAATTATTCTCGTGATAAATACTTGACCGCTTCATTGAAGATTTGTTGAGGAAATAACATTTGATCGACGCATTTTATTCAAGTTTAATAACCTGATTGCAAACTTATGGCATGCAAAGTGGTGCCATTATGGCTGGAGATTGTAGTGGCGCAAACTAGCCACTTTCACTGTGATATCCACTGGGAAGGTCTCGCTGGTGAAAGCTGTAGGAAACATCTGAGCTTGGAATTAGAACTTTCAACACCCAGTTTAAATTTAATGTACAATGTTTTAATATTACTTTTTCTTGCAGTTTCCAAATGGCACCCTGGGTTTTGATTGTACTATTTATTTTCATTGTGGTTTAGCCAAAAGGCTTTTTGTAGATTTATTTTCCTAAACATTTTTATAGTGCATCAATTGTAATACATTTAAAAGCCTGAATGTTCACTGATTTAGCGAAGTGCGAGGGGCATTTTCTGTAGCTTGAGAGCTACATTTTGTTATTTAGCAAATTACTGCAGTGTTAAAGGAAGGGTTCATAGGTGAAACACCTTCAGTGTTTTACTGAAACTGTTGCATTCAGCATGGTAGTTTGAACATAGGCGTTGAGCTCGCTCTACACATGCTGTATTTAGTAGTCATCTTTGCCTTTGCGAGTCTTGAGAATTGGCTGCTTTCAGTTTCTCTTGAGCTCCTCAGCCGGGGATGAAAAGCGCAGTCTTCGCTCCCAAGCACCCCCTGCTCCCCACATTCCTGAGGAACAAAAGTTCCGACAGGGTCAGTTTAATCCCTTGCCCGAGCCGAGGGTCACATGGGCAGGCCGGTTACCAGGAGGCAGGCCAACTTGGCGGGGGTTGGGGCTGCCCACTCCCCCCGCAGCCCGGCGCTCTGTCCCTTTCAAAGAATGCGAAAGGCGGCCAGAAGACAGGCGGCCACGAGAAGGGAGGTAAACTGCAGTCATGGGCGATGCACCATAGCAGAGGCTAGAAGGACGAAACCACGGCACGAAAGGACTGTCTCCAACTTGCTCACGCACTTTCCGGCTTCTTTTCTTCTGCTTCCAACTGCACAGATTCTTTCAACAAATAGTCGCTCTTTGCGTCCCTGACCTTTCGCGCAGCGGCGTGTGTGACTGGCTCAGTTTCCTCACCTAGTCTGTGGCCACTTTCATACAACTTTCTGCGCCTTTTTTGGTTATCTCCAGTATTTTGTTTCGGCCTCTGCGGTCCTGGACGGGAGGGACTGTATTTTCACCAGGTGCTTGTGATTAAGGACTCACTCACTCATCTCTGGGCACCTGCGCTTTAAAGTTGGAGGGATTCTGCTTTTTTGTTCGGCTGAGAGACAACGAAGGTCCAGAGACCTGGATTTCTGGGGTCTGCGATTCTTAGGAGTATTGTCGGGCTGCATCCCCGTTACCTCCGTGGCTTTTCAGTACATTATGGATCAGAACCGCTTCAACTCCGGCATCCCTTGACACTTTCATAAGTCCAATTTGAACTGGAGTTTCCCAATTGTTGCCAGCATCTGCAATTGGCACCTTTTTTTTTACACGCGTGTCACCTGCGTTGCCAGCGTTTGCTTGCAACGTATGAGCGGTAGGAAGCCACTTGTGGCCAGCGAGGGACGCCGTCATGCCCCCTTCGGTGTACAGCCAGAGGTCCCTGACGGTGCTGGTGCTGCTGGGGGTCCTGGCGGCCATCATGTCGGTGCTAGCCGCCACCCTGGTGTTCCAGATCCAGGCCCAGCAGGGGGCGGTGAAAGAGGGCCCCGCGCTGCCCACCGGCGTGCTCCTACCTGTCTGCACGGGGCTCGCGGCCCTCTGCCTGACCCTGAATGCCTGCTGCGTCATCGTCTGCCTACTGCATGCCTACTTCAGCACCGAGGTCTGCCGGGAGCAGGGCAGCGAGCCCGACAGGTGACCTTCCTTACCTTTCCCCCTATTCCACAAGAGCACATTCAGTGGTCACATAGTTTCTTAGAAGTTTTGCATAGTTACCATCAGGGCTCAAGTCGAGGGTACACGCGGGGGACGGAGTCCCCCCACTTTTTTCAGAGGGTGGACTCAGTCCCCCCAGCTAAAATAAGAAACATTGACTGTCCTCTTTGAATTTATGAATTAAAGTCGATCTCGGGGAAGTTGTCAGGTTCCCAGCCGTACACTTCACCACTGCATTATATCACCTGATGAAAAATAACAAACAACTAAAGGTGAAATGTCCCATTTCGGTACTGCTAGTCCCAGGGAAAACATTTGCAGCAGTTCTTGAAGTTTAAAACGTGCACACCATTTAACGTTTTCAAAAACTCTATTAGAAGAACATATTCTCTCTTGGTTTTGTGTGCGTGTGTTGATTTTATGAAAGGCAAATGACATTTGTCCTGTACAATTTGGGTGGTTATGCAAAGCCAATTTAATTCATTGTTTATATTTGACCTTGATATGCAAATTTATAGCAACGTCACATCCCATTGCGTTTGTTGATGAGTCCTCCACTTTAATTTTTAGGACTTGACCCCTGGTTACCATAGATACACAGTTTAGTTACTTTGTACGGTCAAATAGTCGAATATTTTAGGGTAGTAGCAGGCATAGTTAGGTAGTAAGGCGGCAGAGATACTTTAGCGACATATAGGGACTCATTACACGGATGGCGGTGAACCATGGCGCTATTAGCGCCATGGTTCGTGCCGGTAAAATACCGGCACCGCCTTGGTGGAAAGGGGAATTACCGCCCTATTCCAAGATTGGCGGGGCGGTAATTCCCCCTTCCACCATTGCCCTTCTCCATTCCCATTTTTGCCCCATAGGGCTCTATGGGAATGGCGAAGGCGCTAATTACGGTACCGCAAATTGCGGTACCGTAATTAGCTCACTGGTCCCTTTGCGGGTTGGTTTTTAACACCTGCAAAAAGCAGGCGTTAAATTCCCCAACCCGCAAAGGGACCTGGTAGTAAGGCGGTAAGGATTTACGGGTACCGGTAAAATACCGGTACCGGTAAACCCTTACCTCCATCCGTGTAATGAGGCCCATAGAGTTTAGTTGCGAACTCAACATTGTTAATATAATACCCAGGTTGTATTGTTACAAAAGTTACTTACTGTACATTACTTAGCACTTTCTATAATATTATTATTATCAGGTTATTTATTGAGCGCCGACCCAGCTTCGGGAAGCAACGGAGCACTTTACAATCATAGGGGAAGAACAAGGTTGGGGAGCAGAGAAACAAGGGAGTGGGCATCACTCACAGCAGGGGTGGGAGAACAATTGTCAGCGATGGGTCTACAAGTAACCATGGAAGGAAAGAGTGGGGATCAGATCAGATCACCCAGTCTCAGGAATGGTGGGGAGTGGATGGTGTATTTTTTATTTCTTATTATTTATTTATTTGTGTTGCTTTTCTAGCAACACACAAAGCCCTGTGGAATCTGGGTGCTAGTTACAGTGAACATGGTGGTACAGATGGATGTTGTCAGCTGTTGCAGGTTGGTTGCATGTACAGCACAAAGCTCAAAAACCATAGTACATAGGTTGCAGGTACGTTATATTTGTAGCAAATTGCTGAAATATAAGCAGTCATAGTGGGTAGGTTATGGTTGCTGAAAAATGCAGAAATAGACATGGTAGGTTACATTAGCAGCCGATGCTGAAATAGTCATAGTAGGGTGCTTGCAGGTAAGAATGCTTTAATAGTCATAGTGGGTTGGTTGCAGGTAAGAATGCTTTAATAGTCATAGTAGGATGGTTGGAGGTAAGAATGCTTAAATAGTCATAGTAGGTTGGTTGCGGGTAAGATACATATGCAGCACAAGCTGACATAGTCATAGTAGGTAGGTTACATTAGCAGTCGAAAGCTGAAATAGTCTTAGTAGGTTGGTTGTAAGAAAGCTCAATTTACTGCACAATGTAGGCAGATTGTGTTGCTGTGATGCAGTTACAAGAAAGATAAACAGAATATATGGACCTAGGTGTTGGGGAGGAGCCATTCCCTGAAGAGAAGGGTCTTGAGCGCCTTCCTGAACTGTTGAAGCGAGGGGGCCAATCAGATGTTGATGGAGAGGTGGTTCCAGAATCTTGGGGAGTAGACTGAGAAGCCCTGTCTTCTGTTTTTTCCATCCTGCACCGGTGGAGTTCAAGTGTGCACATGTCCTCACTTTTGGCGGATGGTAGATCCCCAGAGGTGCTGAGACAATACACCTACACTATTAGTATAGTTATTACTCATAGTTACAAAGTATTACGGTAGCTACCCAATGTCATGATGCCTACCTCCAAGGAGCCAGGCCGGGCCCAGCAACCCCAGAGGCAGACATCATTTTCCCCAGGGAAGTCTCAGCGGGCCCAAGTCGGGGCCCTTTGGACTCAGTCCTGGCGCCTTAGGCGCCAGGCTCATAGCGGACCCCAGTCCTGGCGCCTTAGGCGCCAGGCTCATAGAAGAGGATGTGTTTAAGTGCTTGGGTGCACACTTACCTGATGCAGACCTTGCTGCTTCATCCAGGCCCTCTTGAGGCCTGAATGGGACTACTTTACCTGTAGGACTACTTCACCACCCGGGTGTGGTCGGGGAAGGATACATACCTGATTGGTGGAAGGATACATACCAGGAACTTCTTCCAAGGCTATTTAAACCCCACCCGAACAGCCACACGTGCTTCGCGTTGTTCTGCACCTAGCAGCTGGACGCTCACCGTGTCAGCTCCTGCATCCTGACTTCAGCCACGCCTGCCAGCACCCTGGAACACCTGCAAGGGGAGAAAGGAAGAGAATAGGAGAAGAAAAGCCCTTACCTGCTAAATCTGCACCCCGGAGTCATTTCTCCAAACGCCCTGAAAAGGAAGACATCATTTTAAAGGCATTTTGTTTTGATCACTGCAGCGCTGCATTTTACTCACCTTTGCAAGGCGCTTCCATCTTCAGCAGCGATCTTCCGGATTCAGCTACGCCCCGGCGCCTAGAGGAAAAAAGACAAGAACAAAGGTGAGAGGGAGAAAAGGAATAAGGAAAGCTCAGTTTCCTTTTAAGTCTTACCTGTTGGATTATTCCCACTGCATTTCGGGTCCTGCCGCTTCCTGGTATCTCCGGACCCCGGCCCCTATGGGGAAAAAAGACAAAGACATTGAATGAGCGAATGCAAAGACATTACCTGAACGCTCATCCAGAACTGTTTCACTTCGGGTCGGCGCCATATCTCCGGCACTCCGAACCCCGGCCCCTAAGGGGAAAAAGACATAAGCATTAGCGCTTGCTGCAATTAGACAACGAACATTATTATTAAGCTTGAACTTTTGAACAGAACTTTTACAGCGCCTTACCTGAACAGTCAAGCTTACCTGAACTCCCATCAATCCTCAATCCAGTGAAGTAACTGGGTTTCAACGCGCCCCTGCATCAGAAGCAGGATGGAGAGCTCATCCTTCCAAACCCTAAGGTGAGGCTTCACGGGGAATCGTGGAGGACGTATCGTGGAGGGTTGGAAGGGAGTGGGAGGCTTGAGCATTGTTCCACAGTTGGTAATACTCCCTTTTCACGCACAGGAGGGTATCCAACGAGCCAGGGAAGCCAGAATAGAGGGGCCCTTCCTGTCCATCTTCAGAGTTCTGCGCCTTCGACGCCGCGGCTCCGTGGGAACCAGGTGAGCGTTACACCCAAGTGCGCATATATACTTCAGTGTGTGTGTATATATATATATATATGTATATATATATATAGGGTAGCTGACATATTTAGTACATATACTAGAGTTGCCTGGACCTATAGCTACACTAGGCCTTATACATATGTGTTGCCATGGGTATGGTCAGTCTATACCTTTAAGGGCAACACACATAAGTATACATAGATCTTTTAGGAAAATAGAGGCACAATATACTCTGCACATTTGCGCTGTTGAAGAGTCAGGGTAAGTTAAAGCAGGAGGCCTTACGTGTTCAGCCATCGGGATATTTTCGGGCACGCGAGGGCTCGCTGGCTTTCAAGGCAGGTTCATCATTCTATTCCCATGTTATGTACTGGGAGATTATGCCTTTTTCTTTGGAGATGAATCCTTCGTGTCTAGTAATCCTGCGCCAGTACAGTTTTCTCCTGTAAAGCACCCTCTCCTTATATACAATATCTCTCTTTTAAATACTGCCATTAGTCAGATGGGGGAAGGGGGAGTTCTGCCCCCTGTACAAAACTTTGCAGTGGCTCCTCAGACTCCCGACCCTCATTGACTAGCACTCCCTCTGAAATTAATGTTGGTCCAAGAATACCTGAAATGGAAAACTTTGATGGTGAAGCCCGGGTGTGACACGGTTACCACACTTTGCTCCCAGTAGAGGTCAACGTGCTAGGGGAGCAGCGTGACCTGGTCCACCACGTCTACTCGGGCAACTGGACAAGTTTAAGGAGCAAACCTGGTGTACTTAAGCGTGAGCCTGTTGTCCTGATTTCTGACCTGACCCATGCTGTCTTTCTTGCCCTTTGGCAAGTTGGATCATTTCATCCTGTACTCTGGGTTGGAAAAAAACAACAGGGTAAATTAAAGCTCGAAGAGCCAGAGTGGCAATTGCCTTCCCAATCCGTAGGGAGATACTGATACACAGGGAACGGTTTTCTGGGGATTCATCAACTTGCCGGTGAGGGCAAGACCAAACAACTAATGATATTTGTATTAACCATGGTCCTGTTCATTTGGACACAGGTGAAGAAGCTGGTCTGATGCAGGGAGGGAGTGGGGGCAACCAGCACGATAATGTGGGAGAGTGCGAGAGGGGAATTAAATCTCGTATTCTTAAATCTAGGCAGCTAGCAGTCACAAGTGCAAAGATTGAGGCATCGGAATAGTCATGTAATTTTTATTTTAACATAGATGACTAGAAAGTTCCTTGCAAAAGGGTGGTTGCCCAGGGGGGGGTAAGGTGATACCAAATTATCACTAAAAAATGCACTGTCCCACTTGTTATGGGATGGGAAAGCCCATGTTTGTTTTTTGGGTTTTCTCTCAATTTCATGCAGTAACCCCTGTTGGTCTTGGGGGTATCATAAAATGTTGTGGTGAAGCCACAACAGGTGAGGTCGACCGGTTTCGATGGTTCAAGGGTGATTACCGACCATCTTCTTCAGGACAAGATCGATCTTCATGTGCTACTGAGTAGCGACTGTCCTCTTAGTAGGGCAGCGGTAACAGGCTGCAAGGGGATCCGTGTTTGCGGCTCTCCACCGGCTGTTTTGGTGGGTGGTGTCCAGGGGGAGCGCGGTCGTGGCGTCAGATTTTCACTGGGCTGGGGTCTGGGTAGTGGCTGCCAGCTCCCGCGCGGTGGGAAAGCAGTTAAGAGGGTGTTTTCAACCCGTTGAAAGATGGTCGGTAATCACCCTTGAACCATCGAAACCGGTCGACCTCACCTGTTGTGGCTTCACCACAACATTTTATGATACCCCCAAGACCAACAGGGGTTACTGCATGAAATTGAGAGAAAACCCAAAAAACATGGGCTTTCCCATCCCATAACAAGTGGGACAGTGCATTTTTTAGTGATAATTTGGTATCACCTTACCCACCCCCTGGGCAACCACCCTTTTGCAAGGAACTTTCTAGTCATCTATGTTAAAATAAAAATTACATGACTATTCCGATGCCTCAATCTTTGCACTTGTGACTGCTAGCTGCCTAGATTTAAGAATACGAGATTTAATTCCCCTCTCGCACTCTCCCACATTATCGTGCTGGTTGCCCCCACTCCCTCCCTGCATCAGACCAGCTTCTTCACCTGTGTCCAAGTGAACAGGACCATGGTTAATACAAATATCATTAGTTGTTTGGTCTCTGGGTTGGAAGCCACGCCCACACGTTTTAGACTTGCACATTCAAAATATTGCCTAAAATTAATCGGTTCTCGCTGTCCTGCCATTGGATCCCAGAGGGCGTGGTATTGGGGTATTTTTGCAGCCCAGGAAGAAAATATGCAAAGCGAATGGTTTTGGGATGAACTGGTGGGAAGGTGAAATACTTCTTTGATGCTTACATTTGTAAGATTTTTAAAGTATATTCATATTACATTAGACGAAATTAGTTATATGTAAATATAAGGATGCAACGAATGTGTAAAATGAATATGGAAGAGATGGAATGGTTATTTGGGATTATTTTAAAATGATTTTGCTTTATGTGTAATATTAAGTGTTTTACATGTTAGAAATGTGCAAAAGGTTTGGTAAACGAGTGACCCAATGAATATAAAACTTTGAAAAAATAGGTTTTACTGGGAAGGGAAATCCAGTTAAACTGTTTTGAAGCTATTGCAGCTTTTACCAATTTCCACAACCTTCAGAATGGTGAGGACCCAGGGCGGTCAACCTTTCCTTTTGTATAGTGCCATATTGTTTCCTGGGGATACAGTCCTTTAAGGCAGGACTTCCTGTGCGCCAAAGCATTGTCACAATGCTGAAGATCAGATTTGATCAGAGAGGGGAAAATGTGAACATGAAGTCCCGCCTTCCAATAAGGAGGCACCCAGGCACTAGATAGAACTTTTTCTAACAATAATTTTAAGACCACTGGGACCTATAAAAAAGCAACATGAGATGGGATGGGAAATTCTGGAAGGAGGAAAAAGAGCATTTCCTTGTAAGAAGATTCCTGGATGTTATCCCTAAATCCTGAAATCAAACTTTTTGCACATGTGATGAAATGTGCAGTAAAATGAGGGGAAATGCCCAAAGCATCCTAAATCCTGAATTCAAACTTTTTGCACATGTGATGAAATGTGCAGTAAAATGAGGGGAAATGCCCAAAGCATCCAGGTGGGGTAGACCAGTGCTGATAGTATGCCCTTTAAAGATGGCGTCCAACAGGGAACAACACACCGCTTTAAAAAAAATTACTTTTCTGTTCCTTTGCGTCAAGAAATCAACATCAGAAATGTGTGGTGAAAAGGGGACGACAGTGTACAAGTGAAATACATTTAGACTAGTGTTTTATGCATAGGCCATCATGAATCTCCCCTCTTGAAATTTAGAGAAGATGTGAATCCTTTGCTCTTGCAGAACCAACTCGCCAATCTGCTGACCCCCGTCTTGCTTGTTGTCGGCCATCTTGTGCAATGTGACGCGTATAAAGTACAAACAAATCCATAGTTTTATAACTGAAATCCCATGTTATGCTCCTACCCCATAACATTATCCTGTAGCAATAGGTTACTCTTTTCAAAAGCTATTTGGAAGCATATTCTACAAAGCGTACAATACCAGGCGGTGTGGGCTACTCGCGTACTAGGCCCCAAGTGCGTTGTGTGTAAATAAGTGGTATTTGCATAAAAAAATAACACCATTACAGTTGGCAAGGCAATTCATTGGGTTGACAGCGCACTTCAGAAATCTGTGTTTATCCCAAAGTCAGAAAATGGGCCCACTGATCCTTCCGTCATTCTGAGGATCAGAAAAAAGGAACCATTGTGTTAGTTAATAACATCTACTGTTTAGGCGTTAAGATACAATTCAGTGTGTGGTGTGTGTGCTGTGTAAATGGTCAACACAATCAGTTGTTTGTAAAAGACAAGAAACCACTGCTTATAAACAATCCAGAATTGGATGGATAAACTATGGCTATAGCTCAATGCAGAGAAAATAGAGGTCTTGATCCTGGGACATCCTGATGGCAACTGGAACCATTCCTTCCGGCCAACTTCTCGGGCAAAACATCCCAGCCCTGCCTCCACGTTAAAAACCCAGGTTTTTACAAAATGTCACCCTCCCTAGGCCTGCAGATGCATTCTGTGACCAGTGCAGGTTTCTATCAACTTCTTGCAAAAAGGGCTTCCTTTCCTTCCGGCTGTCATGGCATCCAGGCTGGACTAAGGCAAGAGACGTTATTTGGCCTGCAGCCCTATGTGATCAGGTGGCCCAGATGGTGCAGAACACCGCTGCCAGGCTGCCCACTGCAGGGATCCTACAGGTCTTTAGACACCGTCATTGGCTTCCGGTGAGGGCTTTTTTCATACATGGTCCATCGTTCCTCATAGAGAGGCGAAATAATCACACTCCTCCAAATCCTTTATGGCCCCGTTTTGCCCTCATCTTCTAGACCCCTGAATATGCCATAAAGAGAATGTGTGGAATCTCCTTCTCTGTGGAGGCCCCCCACTCATGGAATTCTCTCTTATTTGCCATTAGAAATATCGAGGATCATTGGCTGTTTCCAAGGATATGAAAATGTTCATTTTCTTCCCTTAATTGGCCTTGCCATATTCATGGTCCATCCTTTAGTAGAAAGTGCTAAGCGACCTACGGCCATTAGAGCACTCTATAAGAATTCCTTTCAATGTAATTGCATTCAAGAGTTCTTATGGCAATATGGCATCTTCCAAAGAGAGGGATCCCAGAACGGAACCGTAGCTCCGAAGGAAGAGGCTCGCGGCAGCAGCAGCTCAACCAGGGGCGACTGGGAGGCCACCAGCAGCAAATTCTGCACCCGCTGCTAAATCTGACAACAGAGAGCATGGGGCATGGAAAAAATGTACATAATAGATAACTGATAATCGGTCGTTTACATGATGCGTCCTGCACTGCATCACTGCACTGTTGTTAATATTATCCCTTTTAATAGGATATATTTTCTAAACCTCAATCTAAATAAATGGTTTGGCCCTTACTGCCCTTGAACATGGTATGTGCAGTGTAAGGACAGATCTCAGCAACTAGCACCCAATGCAGTGAGCTATCTGGTCATCGAGAGTGAGTCATGTAGCTGCAGATGACTGGTATTCACACTAGTCTCGCAGGTCCTTTAGTTCTGCTAATGTATGATTTTCAATTGTGTTGTCCCTGTTGAAAGGACCCTTAGCTTGAGAGGGAAAGGGGAGGCCATTGATCACACACAGGAGGGTGGCACCCCTAAACCAACAGAAGATCAGCCTTGGAACCTCTGATGCTGCTGGCCAACCGGCAAATGCCCAATCTCTTTATTGGACCGTCTGCCCCTGAGCCCGGGCTCCAATTAACGGAACCTGCCATTTGCCTTCGTATTCAAAAAAGGTCTGTTCTCCACCCTCATTGCCAGTAGAGAAAAACAGAAGTGCAGGCTGTCTGGGCTGTATAGTTAAAACCCTTCCTGTACACAACTATGGGGTTCTACGTTGTTACATATACTATTAATTAAAAGTCTTCAGTTTGGTTGACTAATTTTCCTCGACCTAAATTCAACCTTTTTTGGTTATGGGGTTCCATTTGCCCCTCCTCCCTTCTCTCTTGCCCCCTTACACACATATGTATATGTATTTGGAGGAATCGACCAGAAGTAGCCGAAAAAATGCAGACTCTTAAATAATGGTCTGCAAAACATGGTCATACAACAAGCCTAAGTCGGACTGATGGAAGTACAAATGCATTCAGACTCTTCTATCTGCCAGAAATCAAAAGAAACACAGAAGGAAGCCACTGTGAAATATGACCGTTCTCCTTTCAAACCCTTTCATGTGAACATCATAGACCTCTGGTAAGAGGAATCCACGGTTTTATAAAGCGATGGTCTATTTCAGCAAATATATCAGGCCCTGAAGAAGGCAATGCCAATGTTAAACCATTGAGGCGCATTTAGCTGAAACTAGCAGCCTCTCCTTTTATATATTGGATTAATATGAAGACAAAATAACCTCCTTTCTTTTAAGAAATTTGAATGACTGATTCAAAGACAGTATTTGATGGAATCAGAAAATCCCAATAAACGTGATCAAGAGATCACACAACACTCATGTGTGTATGAACAAATACACGTTTTCTATTCTTTGTTCTCTGAATGAAGGAGATGCATGCAACAGGAGTGTATGGTGGCAAGCTAAATGGACGACTAGGGGTTTTGAAATAGGAACCTTTGAGGTGAATTGCACTAATATTATCATGAATTGGATATGGACTAGCAGAGCACACTCGCCTGCAAAATGTTTTCCTTGATTTAAAAATCGGTTTTCATTGTACATTAAAGCCCTGATTCACAGAGCGTTTTCCAATGAGGTTTTGCCTTTATGAAAGACCTCTGTGAAATAGGCCCTAATTATTTTAATAAATGTTTTGTTTCACATTTGTGAAACAACCTTCCGTCCCCCATTGTTATGTTTTTAGTATATGGCGCACCATAGAGTAAGGGAACTTTGTTTCTCATTTTACTCACCTTCCAAAGAGTTGGCAAGCCACTCGAATTAACTCCAACAATATTCCTAATGCTTTATGTTCTCTTTGCCTTTTCTGCCAAGGCGTGGTCATGCCCCTTGCCCTGACATCTCCTTCTGATAGATGTCCTCAGAGCTTTTGATTGGCGCATGCCTCTCTGGGCTGCTCTGAGCGCTCCTCGTGTTTACCTGGGAACTCTGAGGGTTTGATCCTAAGTCTCAGGGATGTGTGTCTGGGTCAAGTTTTAGCAATAACTTTCTTTTCAGATCTCTGTAAAGGAGATGGTGCTTCATAACAACCTCCCTCAATGAACCGCTATAAACACATTCGAAAATTGCAGATATTAGGCTTTAGGGTTAGCGTGTTCACGGGGGTGAGATAACCGCTCCCGTCCATTGGCGCGGGATACACCCACTGTAATTAAATATGGAAGGGAGTGTTGAAGTGTGTACCAACCTGAAGAGCAACAGGGCGCTCCACAACAGACTGGAGGATACAATAGTGAAACGGTAAGTGGTAGAGAGAGAGAAAGGACATGGAGGGTTCTGTGCTCTAGGAACAAGGTAGGGTAGAGCAAATCTTTAAGACCCAGCAATCGGTGGCTCATGATTTAAGGTGATTTAAACACTGTTGACCAATACCCTTTGTGCACAGAATTCAAGATGTTCAACACTCCAATTCCAACCAAATGACCGTTCAGGATATGCAGCAATACAAAATGGCTAATGATACAAGGAGGCACCATACCCAATCCAAGATGAGTAACATTTCATGGCAGGAGGACCTTCAGGGTAAGCAACAGTAAGCAGCGAGTGAGCCCTGCAGGTTGAGCTACTTTTCAAGGTAGAAAGCAATTTAAGGTGGATGTTTCAAGGTGAGCAAGAATCCAGGATCAGAAAAAGCTTCAGATTGGGCAGTAGATATGAAGCAAGTGACAGCCTCAGAATGAGTGCCAGGTTGGGCGACAGGTTCAAGGCTGGCAGCCATTTTAGAAAAGACCTCGATTTCAGGATCTGCTTCAATTCCAGTTTTTCATTTAATGATGGTTGCGACATTTACTGGAAAATAAATAATTTCTACGCTGGCACCAAGCGTTGGCAGCACTTTCAGAATGGGTGACAATAGCCCTCGAACAACAATTACAGGGTGAGCGAAAAGCCTGGGGGTGGGACCACAATTCGGACATTGCAGCCACTCCAGGACGGTGGCACTTCTAGGCAGGGATGGGAGGTTAGGAAGGGGAGCTACTCCAGGTGGGGGGCAGTACTGGGGTGCAAACTGCGCCAGCATGGACGGTCATTCGCCAGTAGATGAGCAAGCAGGTGAAGGGTTGAATGCCTTATAGTCCAGGACCTATATGCATAGAGTTTTTTCAGAGGCTTTCGGAGATTATGTGGGAGGCAGCGGGTGTATGGAGGCATGACACTGCCTGTGGCAGTGAAGTCATTGAGGATTCAGAGACTACATGGGAGAGACGCCCAGCATGCGACACTTTCCCTCCATCCTTCATTTATTTATTCTCGTGGCACTTACTTTTCTAGCCCGAGCTGTGTCTCTATTGCTGCATTCACGGGGATGAGCTGCAACCAAAAAGTCAGATTTATAGCCTTACATCTTTAGGTTGCCTGGACCGGTAAGCAACTCTCTTAACTATATCTTGGTTTCTGCACTAACAGTGACTCCTACCTCCGCTGCCTTCAGCCTCTGCCATAAGTCATTATGCAATCTAGGAGCTTGGGGCCTGGGTGCACCCATTCCACATTGGTTTGGGAGTATCTTTTCCAAAATGAAGGAAAAAAGGTTGAAAGACCCATGAAGCAGCCCATCTCTCTGCGCCTGTCAGAAACCAATTGAACAAATGACATACCGGATGGATACCCCTAGTGTCAAGATGCCAAAAGGGAGGCATGGTGTGAAAGGGGGTGGGACAGGTCAGACACTATGCACCTTTCCTACGCACTTCTCCTTTTAAACAATATGGGTGCCATGGTTACAATCACTGAAGGATGGGGGAGGTACGGGTGCTGGGGAAGATTTTGCGCAAGATGTTGCTGGCACTTCCCTATAGAGTGAAGTGAAGAAAATACAAATTTTTGTTCTAGCTCTAAAATCAGTGGGTAGCAGGTGACACTGATACTTCCTCCACCAGCCTATGTAGGCATAGACGTCTTTAAGGGGGGTGGTAGAAGGGGCACTGCCCGGGCCCCCACTCAGCAGGGGGTGGGGGACACAAAGCTGCCTGAGCTATATTCCCATTGTTCACCAGGCATAAATAGCACACGTCAGGATATTTAATAGCGTGCTGCTGAGGATCTAAACCTGTTGCCTGTCTGTTGCTGACTAGTACATTTAGCTCTGATCAATTTCCCCTGTAATGCTTTCTGTGTTTACTGTGGTAAACATATTTGGTGCGTTCACTTGGCATAATTCCTGTAGCATTTTCAACTTTCCGTGGCAGTTATATTGATCATATGCAATAGCCAAAGTTGAAATGTATATTGATGAATTTGAGTGCCATGGTGGTTCAGAAGTTAGCTCAGTGTGTTAAACACTTGTTGCAGAGATCTGTGTCCAAATGTAAGATTGCAAATTCCTGCAAGGCTAACTCAGCTTTTTCTATGTCTGAAGTTGATAAACCTGCATATGTATGTGCTTTATTTTGTAGCACAACCAGTGCTATTATTAGCAATGCACCTGAACCAAATAACAGTTGTCATAAAAACGAACATAACATGAATATGGTGAAGGTCTAGAAATTGGTTTGTTCCGATCAGGAGTTGAAAACCCAAGGCAATCACCTCCAACGTTGAGCATAAAGTGTTAGCCTGTGAGGTAATTGGGTACCCAAATTCAAGACAGTGGAACCACAGCATTAATTCATGTACCCTGGTTTTGCCAGCAGACGATACAGTGATCCTGGGTAAATCATCTTATATCAGTTACAATACTGTACTGTCTTCTGTGAAAAGGTTTGACTTCTCATATGCTGGTGGCATTGTTTAGCCTATATAGTAATCTTTCTTTTTATGTAGTTCATGAAGTGGAACGGGTTCTAGACAGAACAGAGTAGACCAGATATCGCAGGCCTCTGGCAATTTAAGGCCTACTCATTTGACACAAAAAATGGTTTGCATTTTTGTAAAAGGTTTTTCTGCACATTTATAAATAACAATTTCACAAGCCTGAGTTTTATATAAAGCTTTACAATACAAAAGAGAAACAATACAAAAGAGAAACCCAGGTGAAATCGTTTAAATTGCATCAGTTATTATGCCGGTACTTATATAATTCCCTTGATGATGGAATCAAAGCTAGAATCATTCTCATTTTGTATAATATGCATCTATAAGGTTTTATTTCTAAAAAATGGTCATGTTTGGTTTTGTGATACGTTTACTTTCCAAGTCAGTTCTATAAAATGGCATTATTTTAGTTCATGGTTAGAACTTGAAAAGAAAGTGTTAAAGTGTAGAAATTGCAGAGTTGGTGTAAATCCATTTACCTCTTAACAAGTGTGTGATCCTGGGCATATCATATAATCTCGTATTGCCTAGCTCACCAAAATTGCCAGTGCCTAAACCTTTCAAAATTGACACCCTTCATAATGATTTAATTCTCAAGGCATGATCTTCAAAAAAAGTCTCACTCTTGGTTTCACCGGCGAAAGTGTTGCATCATCTATAATAATAGAGAGCATTGATATATTGCACACCAAAGCCCCTTGCTTCTTTGCTCTCTAGTGGTAACACTACTTGAAAACCATGTCCCTCTTCTAATCTCAGTCTGTCTGGATATGGGCATCTGCCTGGTAGCTTCTAATCTTCATCCACTATCTATGCTATGGTAAGTGTAGCTTGCTCCTTGCTTTTGCTTCCAATTGGGCTCCTGTATCCATGCTTGAGAACTTTTGCATTCTATGAGGCTGCTAATCGAGTCCTATTACGGGTTATGTGTACCATTGTTCGTATGGGCCATACACCTTCCTTGTGAATGCTATTGATAACAAGTGTCCTGTACCTATGCTAGAACACAAGTGCACAAGTACCCTTGTCGTGGACTGTTAATGTTAGCCTTGAAATGCTACTTGTTTACCATTATGATTACAGCAAGAATGAAGAGCGTAAGGGGACTGAATGGGAGTAACCATGCTTATTTTGATCACTGCGAGGCAGCATTTCAAGCTACGGGTTGTGATTGTGACGAGACGTGTGCAACCAGATATTCTGGATCTTTTTTGGGCTCTATCACAAATCTGTCGGTATCCCAGCGGTAATTCTGCTGGGATACCGCCAGCGCAAATTGCGTTACCGCAAGTTGGTCCGGGGCTATTAGCGCCGGATCCTGAGTTTCGGGGGGTGGTAAATCCCCATTTCCATTGGGTCCAATGGACCCAATAAGACATTCTGGGTGCTAATAGCCGTGAAAATGGGCAGAAAGGGGAGATTTTTACCTTCAGCAAAAAGCTGGAGGACAACCTCCCACTTTCCGCCCAAACTCAGGATTGGGCGGATCAGTAATGTGACGGTAATAGCGTTACAAATGCATTTTTACTGTTCCACCCAACTCCTGACGACCCCCAGGAGTGTCTGTGCCCAAGCCCCAAAAGTGCTTAAAATAGTACTGAATGTAGGGACCTGTAAAGAACATCACAATGTACATTGTCCCACGGTGGAGATGGTCTGTAGGTAGGTGTTTTTTCAAACTGGTTATAAAGAACATATGGAAACCTACACAAAGGTGCCTTTGCTAGACCACCAAGCGATAGGATGGTGCCTGCTGCTATTTTTTGTATCTTTATTTATTTATTTGAATAACAGGGATGTCAATTTCAATCAGCAATCACTTAAAATAACAGTTTTACAGATGCCAGAAACATTCCCACAAAGGGTGCCTGTACATACCATAAAGATGAGATTAAGAAGTGAGCCAGTTTATGATGGTATACAAAATTAGGACATATACCAGGACAAAACAAACAGGAACAAAGTGTAAATAAGAAAACAAGTGACTTACAAAGGTAAAATTAAACTAAAGCACAAATTGCTTCCAACTAAAAGGAGTACTAATTACAATATTACATTACTAAGCGCCACTAGGTGCAGTGTTGTGGTCATGTATGGAGGATGGAAGAGAGGGCAAAGGGAGCTTCCTCTTTAGCAAGTATATGAAGTTTAAGCTGAGCTTTGAAGAGATCCACAATTGCGCTGGCTTCGATTGTTATGGACAGTGGGTTCTAGTGGGGCGGGGCCTGTAAGCAGAGCAGAAGTAAGAGGAGGCACATGGAGGGTGTGGGATGGTGAGGTTGAGTGCAGAAGAGGATCACAGGGAATGAGATTTTGAGTAAACTGATACAATCAGACAGGCACTAAGGAGCAAGACCACTGATAGCTTTGTAGATAGTAGAAGGAGCTCGATAAGGGAGTGGTTGTGCACGGAGAGCCAACCAGCATGTTGTCAGTAGGTAGAAGTGTGGGAACATCTGGGTAGGTTGTAAAGAGTGCGAGTAGCAAAGTTGAGGACTTTACCTGGAAAGAGGAAGGAGTAAAGAGGAAGGTCAAGGAGTAGGATTTAGCAATACACAGTTTGCTGAGCAGAAGAGTGAAGATTAGAATTTTTGTAGAGTGGTTAGTAAGAAAAGGACACATTTTTACAAGGTTGAAGAGGTTAATAAAAGCAGCAGAGGCACTAGTAGTGATGAATTGTTGCAGTTGCAGGACACCAAGATTGCATGTCTTGGGTGAGGGAGCAAGATATCAAATTGGAAGGATATAGGGGAGGGGAGGGATGGCATTGAAAGCTGTGAGAAAGATGACTTCTGTTTTTGAAGAGTTGAGCACGAGGCAGCAGAGAGCCAGCGAGTGTCGAATTGCAGTGAGACAGTTCGTAATCTGTTGCAAGATTGTTGGGGGCGAAGGAGGAAAAGGAGAGAAATATTTGTGTGTGATCAGCAAAAAGGTGACAGTGAAAGCCAAAGAATGTGATAGGTCTTCCTAGGGCAGAGGTGTAGAGGTTGAAAATAGATCCAAGGAATGATCATGGGGGGACGTGGAAGGGAGGGGTCAGTGGTTTGTGAGTTGCAATAGATTTTAAAGGATTGACCTTCCAGGTCAAAACAAGAGCAGACTTGCAAAACCTAAGGTTCTGAAGAGTGAGTAGAAGAGAGGAGTGGAGTGTCTGACAGTGTCAAAAGCAGCAGAAAGGTCCAAAAGGATTAGTATAAAAGAGCATTTGGAGAGGTGAGCATTAGAGACAAAGTTGGAGACATGCATGAGTGCAGTCTCTGTGGATTGTTTACTACAGAATCCAAATTGAAGTAGATCTCCAAGGCCATTATCATCAAGGTACTTAGTGATCTGGTCGAAGACCACCTGATGAATAATGGGGAAAGGAGAGAAACTGGGCAATAATTTGCTGAGATGTTTGTGTCAGCAAATGATTTCATCAATAGGAGTAAGATGGTTGCCGATCTGATGGACTCAGGGAAGAGTCCATCGGAGTGAGAGAGAGAGAGAAAGAGAGGTGAAAGAGTTCAGAGAGATACAGCAAGTTATTGAGACTAAGTCTTTGACCACTTGGGGAGCAAAAGTGTTGATAGGAGCGCAAGTTGCGTTGGCAATTAAAAGGATGGGTGCTAATTCAATACCAGAGGTAGGGGAGAAGTAGCTGAGTGTAGATGTAGAGGGAGAGGTAGTGAACGGAATCAGGGTTGGGGAGGGAGAGAGAGGAGGGCTATGAGAGTGTCATGAATGTTTTAGGAAAAGTAGTGTAGTGAGCAACGTCATTGGCAGAAAGGCCGGAGCCAATGGATATTGGCTTGGCAGGAGTGATGAAAGATGGGAGGGTAGATGAAAGTTTGCAGGGGTGATTGCCCAGGAGATTAGGATTGTGAAGTAGGAGGATTTGGCAGAGACCAGTGCAGAGGTTAGGGCAGCACATTCATTTTTGTAGGCTAGCAGTAGGGAAGGTGGCCGTCATTTGCACCAGCATCGTAGGTGATGGTGCATGCTTGTTTTGAGGGTCTTAATTTAAGCGGTAACCAAAGCTTGAGAACTAGGATGAGACGATGTGAATGTGCAAACAAGATAACGTGGGTCAAATGGAGTCATAAGTGCACATTGAAAGTCAGAGAAAGCACAGTCAATGGAAAACGCATCACGCATGAATAGAGTAGATAGACAGGAGAGAAGTTCTCACATCATCAGGGCAAGGGCCAAGATAGCCTTGCCCGAATTCCCACTTAGCCATTGAAGAGGGGAGGTGAGGAGTACTGAGCAGTTTCCTCCTCTGACATCTCAGTTGCTGATGATGTGTTCTTTGAACTGCAGACTCTTAAGTCCCTTTCTCGGGTGCATGAGGGGTTGCCATCCTGAGGTGCATTGGAGTATTGTCCCTTAGTTCAGGAGCCTATGAAGAGAATGTTTGAGGTCTTGTTTTATCCGTCTTGCACTTAAAAATGTGCAGCCTAGTGATGTTTTAGCGTCTTGTTCTGCGCTAGCATCTTAAGATGGGGAGCCTTTTGTTGAGGTAGGGGGTGTCATTGATGTCATTGAATTGCAGCTGACACAGATTTTCTAATGGGTGGATGTCATTAGTACTGTTGACCTTAAGCTAGAGATGTGTGTCATTAGCATACTGGTGTATCCTGATGTTGTGGTTGACCAGGTATCCACTGAATTAACCATCTAAAAGTTGAAGATGATGGTGAGAGGATGGAGCACTGTGTGACACAACGGGTTATAGGCGATGGGAGGAAATGTTGATGCTCATCTTGTTGAAATGATTTCTGTCCTACTATGGTTTTCCTCCAACCCATCAAATAGCGTAATTGAATCCCACATGGTGGCAAGAGGGTTGAGGAGTCCTTTGTGGTCAACTAAAATGGAAGGCAGAGGATGAAGTGTCTCCTTTGTCCAGGATATGTAGGGCATTGTCAATGACTAGGATGGTGACAATCTCAATCCCGCATGGTGGCTCGAAGCCAGGCTTGCAATGCTTTAAGAGATTGTGTTGAAGATCCTTTTGTGCAGCTGAAGCGAGACGGCTGACTCTGTGATCTTTCTGATGAAGGAAAGGTGTAGGGTGAGGCTATACTTAGCCAGATTGTCTTGTGTAAGGGAGTCGTTCTTGATGTATGATAGGTGTGAGTGCCACAGAGTGCAGCCACTTTTCTTCACCGTGCACGAGGCATCAACGAAGTTTGCGCAGCAGCTCACTGCCAAATACCCATTACAAGAACATTTGGTCACTTATGCAAATTCTCCTTACTGACATCCAGTCGCAGCAGGCCCTTTCTTCATGAACTGTTTACATGAGTATGCACAGCCTTTACAGAAGCTCTGCAGGGGGCCACAGTGTACATGACATACCCACCACATGTCTTTACAATTATTTTTATGGACATATAATGTAATGATTTCTTCCTCTCCCATCAACAGGGGTATAGTAAGGTGAAACGTCTCCCAATCAGTTCTCCCCTGAAGAAGATCATCAAGCCACCTCAAGACATAACATTTTGTGGATCTAAACAGGCATATACTTTGTGTGTGCCTCCCTGCAGGCGCATTTCTCACAACCAAAAAACAAGCATTGGTAATGCCAACAGTTTGGACTTTGTGTAGGAATGAGAAAGCACTTGCCAGCCCCTGTGTAGTGGTATTAACTGGCCATTGATGGTAGCAGGTGAAAAATGATGCATCCATTAGCAGCACCTGGCAAATGCCTAATACCTATACACAAGCCAAAGCTGTGGGCTTTGCCAATGCTTCTTCTTTTTTAACAGGACCTCAGTGAAGGACACGCATAGTGCTTATACATCGGGTAGCTGAAGGCAGACGTAGTTGACACCTCTATTTCACCAGTAGCATGTTTACAACTCAAATGTAATCAACTCAGAGAAGACTGCTTTGAAAAAACACTGGCAGGCACTTTGAAAGAAATGTTTGATGGTAAGGCTTGATTAAAGTGAGCTGAAAGAGTTCCCATGAGGAGGTGTTATGGGGCAGGAGAGGCAGGAACTGGGATGGAATTGCCATAAGGATTAGCATAACCATGTGCAGTCAATGTGTGGGCAAATAGACAAACAACCCCATCAACCTTTGTGTCCCTGCTCAGATGCCATTTCACCCTCTCTGTACTCTAATGCAATTGCTTTGGCTTGCCACCTAATAGCCCAAACTAATGAGATGGCACATTGCTCGCCACGGCCGCGCAGCCCCCACCACATTGTAACCAATCAGTTTGGATATGTGCTGCTCACTGCTGGTGACAGATCAAGGATGACAGCCAGAAACTAGGGAGATATCAAAATAAGCAATGGCAAAGCCAACGGTTTGAGCATTTGTGTAGGCCTAGGAAAGGCACTGCCACAGTGGTTTTAACTGGCTATTGATGGTGTCAGGTGTAAAATGGTGTGAGTACCTGGGCATCTAATAGCAGTGCCTGCAAATGCCTAATACTTATACACAAGACAAAACTGTTGGCTTTACCAATGCTCGTTTTTAAATGGCTTTCATTGAAGGACATGCATAGTGCTTATAAATCAAGTGGCCGAAGGCAGACCTGGTTAATAAACTTTTATTACACCAGTGGCACATTTATTACTTCAAGTAAGTCATTACATCTCAGAACACTGCTTTGAGAAAATACTGGCAGGTGTTTTTCGGGTACAAATTTTCATGGTAAGGCTTGATTAGAGCGAGCTAAAAGAGTTCCCATGAGGAGGTGTTTTGGGCAGTAACTGGGTGGGAATGGCAATAGGGATTTGCATGACCATGGGCTGTCAACTGGTGGGCAAATAACAATAAGCTTTGTGTCCCTCCTCTTTTTCCATGTCTTCCTATCTGTACTCTAATGAATAGTTTCAGCTTATATGTGGTGCATAAGTGCCACCTAACAGCCCAAGCTAAAAAAACAGAACTGATGATTGACATAGAGGTGCTTGTGTTGTCGGATGCCTCCACCCCTCTTTGCAGTGAGCCAATCATTTGTCAGTTTTCTCTTTGCCTGCCTGCCTTGGATCGGATGCTTCCCCTCCTCCTGTGCAGCTGGCACACTGCAGCAGCTTACCTGAGGTGGCTGTTCTGCTTCTGCCTTCCCTTGGCATGTGGTGTAGCAGGTCACCGCTACTGTTACTGTTTGTATGCCCCCCACGACCAGCACTTTCAATTTGCTGCCTACAGCCTGCCTACCACAGAAGGACAGCCAGCCAGGAGCCTGAGGATCTCTTCTCGAGTTGCTCCTCCTCCAGGCTTGAGGCAAGTGAGACGGATGGTCATCAAATTGGAGAAGGTACATATATATCCATCATCCAAGCAGGGCTGTCACAAGGAGGGTGCCAGTCAGAGGGGCAAACTGCCCCAGACCTCGCAGGGCGGCCCTATTGGGCGGGGCTTCCTCATGTGTTGTGTTGTAGGTTATTATTTGCATAGCAATTCTGGCGTCAGTGGCCAAATCCCAGTGACAATGAATTAGGAGGTGTGGCCTAGTGTCCACATTACTGAGCTTAGCATACATACACTTTGATTTAAATCCTAGCTTCAGGATATAATCAGCATGGTGTTATTCTGGATCAATTTCTGGATCTCCTTGTGTCTATAAGTGCAATTATTATGTGGAATGTGATGTGAAACTGTAGCCGCCAGTTGCTGTGCTGCTGTGTGCTAATATCGTCCCGTCACTACCTGGATTCTCTATTTTGGGCTCCACAGCCCCGAGGCAGATTGTTATGCCTGCGGTAGCACATGTTTGCGCGGCCCTGCCACTATCTATGTCAAATATCAGCTTTTATCCAGCAGGATACGGGAGACAGGCAGTACCAGTTCACCTTTTACATTATGGTGGATTTGTAATAACCTGCTCAGAGTACAAAAAATATACACAAAGTTAAAGGAAAAGGAAAGGGGGCACTGAGCTCTGCGACCTGCAGGACACCATTCCTGAACCCCATCAAGGCCGACTCAGCCTGTCATCCTTTCAGAGTGGAATAAAATGAGTACCATTTAGCTGAGCATTGAAAACCATGATTACTGAAGCACCAGGTTAGCTTAAAGTGCCAAAATGACATGACTCATAAATGTTTTAAAATTCTTGTCTGAGGAAGAACTGTGGTTGCCACATTGGAGGAGGGAGCCTGAGGAGGGCATTGGCAGGTCCTCACTATAGTGGAAAGTATTTCTGGTGTGGCACCACCCCCTGAGCCCTTGTTTCTGCAATGCACACAGTGAGGGGGCTCCTCCATCCATGGGGTCTGTAAATAAGTGTATGGTTTCAGAAATCAGGGATGTATAGCCCAAGATGGCAACAATTCTGAAAACAACTGTGGGCGGAAAGGCACCCGCTCGTAGACTTTGATGGTAGCACCGGCACCATTAGAAATGGTGCTGGTGCTGCCAACTTCCCCATTTCCATTGAGTCCTATGGGACACAAATGGGAATGGGCAGTGACTTTTTCCGATGCCTGGCTTCAGGGACTGCCAGGGCTGTAATGCCACAGTTATTCCCCATTGCCAGGCGCCGTATAAAATACACAACTCTGGCGGCAGCCTGCCATTTTTACCGGCATGTCTACCACCAGAGTTGTAATGAGGCCCACTGACATGCTTACTGCAAGTGCGTGCAATAGAGCACGCCTGTTATAATTCATCTTTGGTGCAGAGCTGGCATCCACACCCTAGCCAGTAGCAACTTGTAAATCTCAATCAGTGCCAAGCTAGGGTGATAGCTGACAACATAAGGTGAGTGATAACAGGCAGGGCAAGTGAGATCTATTTGTCTGTCTACTTGAGATGTTGCACTGTGGAAGGTGCCTCCACCCAGCAAATAAGTTGTTACACATTTTTAAAGACTTAAACACATCATTATAATGCATATTGTGCTGATGAGGTATTGCAACCAAGTTTAGATCATATCAACTAAACCTCTAAATGCCCAGTTTGTGCATTCACTACAGAACAACCTTTGTGGCAATTCCATCTTTCTTTGGGGAATCTATATATAAAAAACAAAATCGTGTTTGTTTGTGGGTTTGTATGTGGCGTTGATCTTGGGGACGTAACTCCCCATGAACGGTGAGGTCTGGCGTCATGAATTTTCCATGGAATATTCTTTATTTCATTGCCGAATTAATGCAACTATTTCTAGCTTCAGGTCATTCCGTTCCCGAGATAATTAATTGTTTTTGATTTTTCTGTATTACGTTTTGTGGTGTTCCGCCCAGCATCTACAGGTCATTTGTAGAAAGTGCACATCATCGCGCTGCCTGTGCTGAACTGATCTTGCGTTTTTTGCTTTCTCATTTTTTTTAGACGAGAGTGTGTGTCTTTCTTTTAATTGATTTGTTTTGCAATAAACTCGATACATGTTAATTTCACTAATTAATTGAACACCCAATTTTTATTTCCCTCAAATTAAATTCTCACATTAATATCATATTTATATGCTTACTCTGATTATTTGCAGTGTTTGTTTAGCAGCGAAAATGGCCTCATGAATATGATATTCATGTGAGAATGTAATGGCCACATGAATATAATATTCATGTGAGAATTTAAATCAGAGATAAATGAAAATTTACCATTGAGCCAAACAACAATATTTGTTCATCTTTTGGATGCAGTGGAATAAGAATACAAATCTGAGAATGGACATCCCGGGCGAAACCGAATACTTAGGCTAGTATATTAATAAAATGCAATAATTAAAGTTGAAATAATATTTATAAGTTTGAGTTCCACCACAGTGAAGTGGATAGCTGGTTAAACACTTGTTGCATAGATATGTGTTTGTGTACTGGGATACATATTTGTGTATATAGATGCTGTTGATAGGAGCACTTACGGTGCTACTAAACAACATACCTACAATAAAAACTACTAGTTATATAAATGGAAAAAGTGTCATTATGGTGCTGGTCTTGTTAGTGGTGGTGCATGTCTTTCCTCACACCAATATTTTTTATAGAAAGAACAGCATTGCAAGACAAATGATAGCTGCTACATTTCTCAGTGTAACCCATCTACTAGTTTATACAAAATGTGCAATGGGAAGTGATGTTACCATATCTCAAAGCCCCCTTATAATTGCCCTCTTCATCTCTTCTTTACTTTACTTTAATCTGTGATTTCTTTGAGAAGTATCTTTCATATTATGTGACCCTTTTGATCAATGTCCTGTTGTTTTAATCAATTCCTGAGCAAGACGCATGTCACATTTTAGAATGTACACAGTGTGAAGAATTGGCATCTGACAAGGATGCAAAGCCCTGGCTTTTTTATTTTTGTTAATGCATAAAATAATGCAGATAATTCCATCTCCAAAAGGGTAATCTGCCAACCAGATTCCCCTTCTCATCAACTCCATGCCAAAAGAATAGTGCAATTGTGCCCTGCTGCATCCGTAGCTGGATCCACAGCACCTGCTCTGCTCATGACGTAGAGCAGATTCAAAGGTCACAAGGGCCCACTCGACAGTCACAGTGACAGCCAAGTGTCTGCCGCGCAGGGGCGGCATTTAAGAAATGTCCCTGTACAAACACTATTAGTAACCCATGCTGTTGACAGGGTAAACTCAAAATAAAGCTATTTCTGGGTTTAGGCATGGTGCATGGTACTACATATGATCATCGCTACGACATCGCAGTTGATATTGCATATGTGTCAGCTTGAGTGAGACAGCTGTGCTGTGGACGGTGATGTGTATCTGGCCAGACGGATGGAGACTGCGAAATGGAAGGACAGGAACCTGGAGGACTGGGTCTCTTCTTTGATCTCTTTTTGAGGGCAGGTTAAACGCTCCGCCAGAGGCAGCTGTCCTGTGCCTGGGAATGAAAGGAGCACACCTATTCAAAAGGAGTAGCCTCACACCAGTTAGAAGGGAGGGGAGTGGGATTAGAGTAGGCAGTAGGCCCTGGTCAATGGAAGGAGACTTCCACCATCTTGTTTCTCTCTGTCTTTCTATCTTTTTCCTGTCCCCTCCACTTCATCTGGAGCAAAGCACTTTGAGTGGGACATCAGAAGGGCAAAATCCACTACGTTCAAGAACAGGGATTGGACCCCTAAATCAGGCCAGCTTTAGTTCAATCACATGCTGACTTTTGCCTTTAAAAATGTCCCACCCCTTCTTTAGATTCTCTCAGATCCTCTCAGATCCTCTCAAGACACAACGATTCACCTCAGAAAAACTCACTGGACTTCCTTTGGGAAAGTTGTGCTTTCCAAAGCCCTCAGCCTAAGGTGAAGAAAGAGCTGGCCAAGGCCCCAGGGAAGGTCTGCCAGCTGCCCACTCCCAGGGGTCCAGGATCCTCCACTCTGCACCAGAATTTCCTAAAGCTGGGAAAGCAGACCCTGAACGGAACCATTCTGTCCTCAAGTCTGCCTGAGCGGTCTACACAGCAGTTGGAGGATGAGAGCAACCAAAGCTCTCTGTTATACCGAACCGGTCACTCTGTGTTTATTGCACCGTAAACGGGAGGGGAGGCGCTGGCTTTGAAGCTTCTCCACCAAGTCAAAATAGTGCTTGCACTTTGAACCAGGTTGACGCTGCCTCATGCCCTAGCTAAAACTGTCACCTGCTAGGCCCGAAACGACTGCTCAGTGCCAGGATCGGAACTGAATCACTGGTGAGTCACACACCAAATCTGACAAAGGGTTCCAAGCATGGCACAGCCCAGCTAGCCCTTGAACGGTCGCCTCATCGACCTGCACATTGACGCCCCCAAAGTCACCACTTCGACGACTGTTGCCTGCCGACTGGAACCACTGGAGCATCACTCATTGACCCCTCCCAGCAGCTAAAGCCTGACTCAGCCTGGCTCAACTGCAAAGCAATCCTGGGACCGCTCAACCTGCGTCATTGAGAGCACCACTTCTACTGCACAGATCGACCACATTCGCCCCTAGTCGGCACCCACAAAGTACTGAATCCAGGTACTGTTGACCCTGAACTACCCCCTCGGTCCACTTGGGCCCTAGAGACTTGTTAGGTCACGATTGCCCATATTTTCAACACCGGCATATCCTTTTTGTGGCTAGTAATTCTCCTACCACCCGAGGAACTACGTTCGGAGTGCTAGTTTATTCTTACATCTTCTCTGTTCTTCCTTTGGGGTGGGAGTTTGTAAAGTATTTTCAATGTATTCTATAACAGGTGGTGTGGTATGTTTAATTAAAGCATATACATTTTTATAGAACCTTGATTGGACATTCCCTTTATTTTGGACTGTGATCCTGTGTTGTTCGAGTCGCTACTGGTTCACCTTCACACTCCTCTTAAGAGAAAAGCCTTCCTTGGGCCCACATTACCACAAAAGGCAAAGTAGGTATATCTCTTAACTGTCCCTGTTTTACCTTTATGATTGAAGCCAGATTGAATGTGTTGGCTCTGTTAAGCTTTGAGACTAGAATGATTAAAGAGATAGACTATTCTGACATAATTAATGATTTTGCAATATGCAAATCTAGATGGAAAATATGCAAATCTTGATGGAAATATATAGTTTAATGTTGGAAGTGTTTCAGGCACATCAGTGTTGAGCAGCAGAAAGCAAAGCATATACTCACTGGTTGGTTCTAATTTCAGTCTATGATTACTTGAATGTTCATGTTTGTTACATGCCTTTTTGTTTTCTCTGCTGCCTAGTCATGTAATGTTTTCCAATGGCCTGTACTTGGAACACATTCATACAGAAAAAAATGATCAGGTTGAACTGTTAGGTTATCCTTTTTATTAAATAAGTATTCCTTTATTTTCTTTCAAAATCAACACAGCCCCATGTTGGGGAAACAGGTCACAGAGATGTGTAATGTTTGTATTTTATTAACTAGATACTTCATTTAAAGCCTAGACGAGTTTCTGTTGAATTTGACTTGAGGTATGTAATCCTTTCATTTTGCGGATTTGGAAGGGGTGTGGGTTTTGGGGGTGGTGTGGGAGGAGGGCATGGTGTTTGGGGGAGGGGGTGAGGCAAGTGTGGGTTTCGGGGGCTGGGAGACAAAGCTGCATGTGTCCCGGACCCCAAAAACTGTTAAAATGGCCCTGGTAGACCTTAACTCCTATTATCACATGGCGATCATGATTGACCTCTTCTCAGCCAATAAGAATGCTTGGAATGCAGTAAATTACTATTGGTTCTGCATTCCAAACATCTTAACTTCAGAAGCATACAAGGAAACAGCAGGAAGCCTCTTTCTGCATTTAAGAAGGAGTAAGGTTTCTTTCAACAATACACGTACACTGTGGGAGTATGCAGTTTCACTGCACCGTCAATGTGACAGTCGAAGGCCAACGTGGCATAGTCAAAGCTAAAACATGGAAAAATGCATTCACTTTCGTGTAGAGAAACTGTTTTCTTTTGCATTTTATCCAGCACGTGCTCATGTTGAAAACTGTTCCACTGCTTACAATTAAAATGCTTACTTTATAAAGGCAATCTTGTTAAATAAATATTTCAAAATAAAAACCTGTTGTCAATGTACTCACTTTCAAAGTACCGCTTTTTACTTCACCACCACAACTCCAACATCTATATGGCTATTACCACTTTGATAAGATCCATATAGACTTTATTATTTGGGATAAGGACCTTTATCCAACTTATGTCCCTGGGCTTCGTCTCAGACCATGAGTTTGGGGTGGGTCATTAACCCATAACCAGCAAACTGAAAAATATTACGAATTAAAATCACAATCCACCAATACCTCTGGCACGACAAAATCCACGTGCATCTGCCCCTCTTCCAACAGTACTGCGGGCAACCTGTCCAAAAACGCCATGCCCATCACTGGCTTCCCCACATTGCAACGAGCTCCACTGCTCTCGAACTAGGTTCATGCTATAAACGATAACATAAAGTAAAAAGTACCCATAGCACACAACCAGCTACCACACCACACCCAAGCACGCACAAACCACACAGCTTCCACACCGCACACTAGCCTCACAACGCCAAACACTCCTAGCAAAGAGTTCCTGCTTCCACCCATCATTGCTGCGCCTCACCTCAAGAGCAGACCAACCCTCACCTCACCATCCACAACACTCTGCACGGCATAGCAACACAAAAGAGAGGTTGCAGAGCCATTGAGTACAAAAGACTGTGAAAAAGGAAGCATTATTCCACGCACTAAGAATACCATATGGGCAGCCTACACACACCACTGAAGAAGTCCTCCTGCTAACTGAGCCTCTAAAAGGGGATTTTTAATGTACTTTATTTTATTTGACATTTATAGTATTAGTATTTTGACTGCCCGATTTATATACTCACTGATCCGATGCCTGGCAATAGGTCTCCTGACAAGGCAGTTGGCAAGACCACAGTTCATTGGGTAAGATGTTTTAAAAAAAAACGGTATCCAGCTTTCTTTTGTACCAACTTTCAATTGCCCTGTGAGCGCAGAGCCCACTTCAGCGGCGCTGCACTCAGCTGGTTTGTTTGCATTAAAAGGCCTTTGTTTTGTGCAACTTGGCAGAAACAGCAAGGGGTCCTCGTTGAGGAGCCAAAGGGCAGCTACGCGTGGCTGAGGTGGGACAGGAATGGACCGAGACACGAGTTTATGAATGCCCGTTTCTAGAAACCCGCGTGACGTACTTGCTATTTATCACAGAACTACACAACTTACATATCCTAGAATATAAAAAATCAAAATGAACATCACAAGAAGAAATGACGAGTTAAAAGTTTTCCCGCTCCTGCCCTTTCACGCATGGTCGATTGCGTCTGCCTGTCATTATCTGGTGACTGAGTGCACATAAATCTGCATATATTATCAGCAAGGGGTATTATGCCCATCCCCCCTCCTCCATCTGTGTGTGCTGAGGGCTTGGAGGCCTTGTGTCCGAGCCTCATTATGCCTTCGGTTCACGTCGCACTTGTCTTTCCCACGTCTCCTGTCTGTCACACTGAATTACTGGCCTACTTTTTCGCGGTTGCACTGAATGTACCGAGAGGGTGGACCACAAAAGCCACTAACTGGTCGATTGTGACACGGCAACAAAACCTCCATCCATGGACTGGAGGCGAACTTACCGGGGGCAGAGGCACCTGGAGAGTTCGTCGGCCGTTACCCCCTCCCCCAAAAAGAGCATTTACACGAGCCTCACATGAAAAAAATATTTT
Source organism: Ambystoma mexicanum (assembly GCF_040938575.1). Classification (NCBI taxonomy): domain Eukaryota; kingdom Metazoa; phylum Chordata; class Amphibia; order Caudata; family Ambystomatidae; genus Ambystoma; species Ambystoma mexicanum. Next base: position 381,549,166 of record NC_090921.1, on the reverse strand, counting down.
GCATATATTTCCTTTCGTATAAAAAAGTCTTTGTTTACTTTTTGTATCCTTTAACAGGGTGAAGCAGAAAGGAAGCCAAACGTATCAATGTTACAACTTCCAAACAGATAGGAACATATGGGAAATATAGTATTAAAACGTGAGAACAACAGGTGTCAGAGATGGGTTATTCCAAGAGCAGGGTAAACAAACAATACTTTGTGAGCTGCGAAGTGTTGCTGCAGTCGGCAGCAAGACTCTGTTCTGTGGCTAAGGAGTTACCTATTCGGCTGTGATACCAGTTGGGCGACGTGCCTGGAGGCGTGTTGTGCCCCGCGCCCATGGGTTTCAAATACTCCCTCAGCGCGCGATGTGAACTGCTAAGTGTTGCTGCAGCCAGCAGCAAAACTGCATTCTGTGGCTATGGAGTTACATTTTTGGCTGTGATACCAATTGGTAGATTTGCCTGGAGGCGTGTTGTGCCCCGGCCCCAAGGGTATCAAATACTCGCTGCGCGAAGCGTGCACGAAACGAGCTGCGAAGTGTTGCTGGAGTCGACAGCAAAACTCTATTCTGTGGCTAAGGAGTTACTTTTCGGCTGTGATACCAGTTGGGCGACGTGCCTGGAGGCGTGTTGTGCCCCGCTCCCAGGGGGTTCAAGTACTCACTCACCGCGCGAAGTGAGCTGCTAAGTGTTGCTTGCAGCAGTAGTCTGCAGGCGGACAGCTGAGCTGGGAGGATGAGCGTTGTTTAGAAGATTAATTTCTGCACTTGAATAACTGGTCTGGGATAATACAGACCAAGACGTTTGTGAGTATTCACAATTCACATCTTAACCCATTGATACCAGCTGACTTGCTAGTTAAACAATCCTGGTGTGTTTGTTTCCTCACCATCCCGAGAAATGTACAATCTCACAAGTAAGTCAGTTCCTGATGATTGTTTTGTGGAACTAACGGATGGTGACAATTTGGCCATGGGCCGAGTTACCCGCAGTAGATATAGATGATCACAAACAATGATCTGCTAATGATACATGTGCTAATAAGGAGCGTGTCAATCATGAGGCATTTCCCGTGACTATAGGGGGATCAGAAGTACTTCAACTACTCAACTCGGCACTGAGGTAAGCCATCCGAAGAAATAACCCAGTGGTGCAAATTACAGCGAATGCAATCAGGCAAATTTCAGAGGGTTCTTCATCAAAAAAAGAAGAGAAAACTTCGGCTGGTCTATCCTGTGGCGGGCACTTGTACAGAATTGCGCCATAATCCAAGGCTTAGCTTGCTTTTGCAAGAAGAAAGCAATTACATAAGTGATGGCAGCCTCTTAGAATTCAATGACACACGAGAAGCTGAGAAAGTACCTCTTTGATCAGGACTGTTCAACAGACCTACGGGATGCCATATTGTCATTGATGACTGAGTACCAATCACTCCTGACCCTAACTCAAGCCAGTCTAGTAATGTTTCAGGAGGGCAAGGATTGGAACATATTTTTCAGGATCTCGAGAATAATGTTAAGCTAACAGCGCCCTCAATATCAGCCCAGAACATGGATCAGTTCTTTCATAACACTGTATGACAACATGAAGTCAGCCCATACCCTCTAATTACATACTTATTACATACAGTGTGCCTACAAACTGCAGAGGTGATATCTGTCCAGCAATTACTATTAAGGCATGTGCTTCACATTTGGTACTTGTTATTACCAAGTTTATTAATGCTTCATTTAGGGAAAATGTTTTCCCTAAAAATATAAAGCAAGCATGGATTTCTCCTCTCATTAAGAAGCCATCTCATGACCCTGGTATTGCGGGAAACTACCAGCCTATTACAAACGTGCCTTATCTGTTTAATATTTTGGATAAGGTGGCTCACTTACAGATTGAAGCCTTTTTGGCAGCTCATGAGATCTTGGGTGTTAAACAATCAGGCGACAGAAAAGATTACAGCACTGAATCTACCCTACCCTCCTTCAAAATAAGGCTGTGCGTATTGTGGCAGGGCTTCAAAGAAGAGACCATATTACATCAGCTAGGAGAGCTTTATATTGGCTCCCTACTCGCAGAAGGATTATTTTCTGGGTGATGTGCATCACACATAATTGCTTGTCAGGGCAAGCCCCGAAGTACCTGGCCAGTCGCATTTCTCGACTATCGGCACGTAGAGTTCTTAGGTCTAATGCCAGTAGCCTCCTGGAAAGACAGAGCATACCTGGCCTACATGGAGTGGCAAACTTTTCCTCATGCAGCACCACGGCTGTGGAATATGCTTCCGCTAGATGTGAGGTCATGTACTAATCTGCAACTTTTCAAGAGCAGATTAAAACACATCTCTTTGAATAAATGCTCACCTATTTTCTGACTCTGTACTCCTTGCTTCTGATCTTATTTGATCTGCAGTCTGCTTTGGTGGAGTACATTTCCTGTTGCCTGTGTGTTCGTTCACGTGGTGCGTTATTATGCCTCCAGGCGTGTCTGACAGCGCAGTATAAAATAAATAAATAAATACATAAAATTAAGTGATCTCAAGCTAAATTTGCAGGCGGTAGAGGGTTTGGTACTAACATGTAAGTCTACATGGGCAGAAGCAGAGACAATATCTGTGGTTCCGGCAGGTCTGTCTAAGTTGCAAGATATGGCCTTGCCTAAAGTGTCAGTTTTAGAACCCACTGTCCCTTTAACATTTGATAAGCCAGTTCACCAAAAAGCTACAGAAAGAATGGTCATAAATCAAATACGAACAAATAAGCCTCCCACAAATTCTTACGCAATTTACATTTAACTAGAGAGGCCGCCTCGCAGGTTGCAGTAAAAGCTGGGAAGTAGGCTGATACCGCTCGAAAAAAAGTCGAGAAACACAAACCTCCTTTAGACCTGACTCGAGGTATGGCATGTGACAAGTTGGGGAAGGTTTTTATAGTGATGTCAAAAGACGGCATGTCCCTAACAAAAGAAACCCTCAATAAACTCCCTTCGCCACTGTTTAGAGGTGCTGCCTGTTGGGAATTGCCACATGTTGCTACTATGGAGTTGAAGGATTGTGTGACTCAAATAGTGGAGGATATGACCGTGCCTTCAGAAGTAGCCAGCAAAGGAAAACTTCGCAGCTTCCATATTATTGGAGTCCGACTACAATAGAATAGATATAGGAACACAAACGGTTGCTGATTTAAGGAGTAGGTCATTACCATCTGATAGACAATACAATACTGAGGTAGCCACATTCTTCTCATGCAATATTGATTGACCACCTTCACAAGCAAGCTTAAGACGCCCCTTAGACTCTCAGGGGGGGTCTCGCCATGATCATAATGACGGCCTTCCATTGGACCAAGTCCTCCCACAGAAGCATTTACTAGAATTAATTGTAACAATGGAAGGGCTGTTATTTTGAATGGTACACATGTTTTAGGACTATTTCACCAAGTACCCTGCCTTTGCCTTCTAACATCTAAGAACATAGACTTGGTTTATTTTGTTGATGATGTCTGGATGGATATAGTACAATTGACAATATGAGATAAAATAGTGGTGAAAATGCTTCTAGCAGAAGTTGAAGCTATTGGGCAAATTGTATGCAACATTACCCCCTGTGTTACAGAGTTAGACCATAACAGGGGGTCAGCAGTATTATATATTCAACATGGATGCTCCAGCTGGAAAAATGAGCCGTTAAAAATTGCCTGTGGAAATGGTGATCATAAAACTCGCGCAGTTCGAGTTGTGAACTCTATAAGAAATAATAGTCCTGAAGGTCAGAACGACTGTCCCTGGCTCCCTCAAAATGTATCAAATAACATTAGAAAACTGGAATAAAGAGGAATTGGCAATTAATCTAGGGGCTGTGGTTGATGTTTTAAAGATCTTTGATTACAATATGAGGGGTTACAATCGTTTTAAAAATAATGATATTAAAATAATGATGGATGTATTTGGAATCATTTTGCTGCAAGAAACTGGGTTAAGTATGGGAATTGTGGTAGATGGCTATGCTTATTTTCAGCAACTAGCAACACAATCCATGGGTGGCCGTCCATCCGGAGGCCTCCTTATATTTGATTAAGAATACCATTTTACAAAATTGCTAAATTCTTTCAGATAACGCCTATGGCTTACTTTCAATAAAAATTACATTAAAGAGAGTATTAAAGTCAAAACATATGTTGGTAGTCAACGTATATTGGAACCTCTCGTCTTCAAAATTGGAAGTTTTTTTGGTTACCTTAACAGAGGTTTGTGAAATTTTCTTTCCAGATAAGCAGGGGCAGAATCTTATTTTGGCTGGTGACTTCAATTCAGACTGTAGATGAGATAATCATGGGGGCTAAAAAACCCGAATGTTACTCACCTGTCCAAAAGCAATAGCCTCAAAAATGTGGAAAATGGGTCAAGTTTTTAGAAACTTGGAATCTGAGAATAGCAAATGGTAATATAGATGGAGATATACCAGGGAAAACCATGTTTTTAGATCCTGCATTGAGTATTTAGCCATGACGACTCAGTTGTGTGATACTTGTATAGGCTTGGAGGTAATTCACACAGACGCTTGCAACCATAATACCTTGACTGCTACCTTCAAGTTAGAAGTGGAGGGTGCAGTTAAGTCGGCATATAATGACTTACTGGTGCATAGCAATGGACATCATATTGCTGGAAGTGTAGATAAACCACTGCTATTTAATTGTAGCATGAAACAATGTTATCTTGATTTGACCTCAGAAAAGAAGATTGATTTAATATCGCCAGGACTGGTAAAGGGCAATAGGTGAACTCAATGATTCAGTAAAAAAGAAAGCTCTCAGGTCTCATCTAAGGGCACTGGGTAGAGCTGGCACCGTGGTAGAAGGTTATGGGCATAAAGCAAAACAAATTAAACAGGGATTTAAAAACTGGCGGGTGGCATACCAGCACATTCAGCTGCAGAAGGAAGGAGAATAAATGTTGAGGACAGTTGTTTGGAAAAATGTGCGTGTCTTTTGGTCTCTGATCAACAAGCAAATAGATAGCAAAACTCCCATCAGTGTAGCCCAGCTGCGGAAGCAGCTTGGGAATTACATTCTGGCACTCTATATAATATTGCATCGTGGAAGTCAGCTACTGTCTGTATAGAAACTGATTGGCAATTGAATTTTGATATCGAAACTATTGAGCGCATTATAAGAAAAGCACCAAACTAAAGAACCCCTCGACCAAATTGTCTCAGTAACTGCACCTTGAAGTCTGACATTCCATTCTAGAGTAACTAATTATGTGTCTTATTTAATAACATACTTGTAGCTTAAACCTTCCCGCCCTTGTGGAAGCAAGCAGTTGTTATTCATATATATAAGAAGGGTGATTATTCCATGCCCCTGAACAATCGACCAATTGCCCTAGTAGATATAGACAGTAACATTTTTGCATCTATTATTTTACAAGGTTTGGAAAAGAGGGCAATAGATACAGGGAGGTTACAAACATTTCATACCGGTTTCTGGAAAGGAATGAATGCACTGTTTGCAAGAAAACGCAAGAGGCAGCAAAGCTCTACCTATACATGTGGCAGCAATTGAATTCTCTCAGGCTTTTGATACAGTCAATAGGGTTCCGCTTTGGACAAAGCTGAGGGATTGGAATTTGCCAAGGCCACTGCTGGCTGTATTGGTGTATTTACATGCGGGCACTACTTTACCTTCAAATCAGTACGTTTTGTAAATATTCTGCATGCCACCATCTAAACATGGCATAGAAAAAGGCAGTAAAAAAGTGTGAGGAGTATATAATCCCAAAAAAATGTTTTCGTGTGAGGAGTTGCTTAATGGCTTGCCACCTATTGGAGTGCTCTGGGGGGAGGGAACACACTTTGCTTCCTCTCGTGTAGCAGAAGGAGGCAGGACGATCAGTATAGCTTAACGCAAGCAGGGCTTCAGATCATCAACAAACAAAAAAAAACGGGATCCTTCTTTTCCCTGTTTGCTGACCTGTGCATCCCCTCCCCTCCATAGATGTCCAACTTTACCCTCTGTAATCTATCCATCTAATTGTACCCATATTCCAGTGATCGAAGTGAGCGGGAACGGTCAGGAGCAGAGTTAACAGCTCCACTACTTTTTTCAACCATTTTCACCCATTCCAGAACAGTTCATTATGAAGTTAAAGCTTATTTCTCCACTTTAACACCAAATAGCAGTTGCAGCTAAACTGAAATCTGTTTCAACTCAATTGGCTGTCAAGCAGCATGGCTGCAACCCTTGAAAACTGTGTTGTGCGTTGCTCCCGGCCGGGGTCACATTTCCACTACTTTTTTTGGTGCACCTCTACCGCTGTATTATACCCTATTACTGAATCACATTTGTGTACAGTAACAGGTTGCTTCACAGCTAGGTGCTCTCGATATGAAAAGCTGCACGTAAGCTCGGTTCGATCAGGCCAACAAGCCTACGAAACACACATGGTACTCATTTATGCTCACCACACAAAACATCGAATGTGTGTGTGTGTGTGTGTGTTTAATCATTTTCTGAAATTCATAACTGCTCCAGCTTTAAAACTGCATGTATTGCCACAAAAGGGATAAATACTTAAAAGGCATTGTGCGGACAAATGAGTAGCAGAACTAACACACAAAGGGTAGTCCCCCAGATGAACCATTAACAAAATAGTTCAAAGGCCCCGTTTTTTCTACAACTTGGCCCTATTCCAAGGGTTATTGAATTGCCTCAAGGAACAGTACACACAGAGAATAGTATTTTTGTTATATAAAAAATTCCATAATTTATTGCGTAGGCCATAGGTCCTACGATTACAACCTTTAAAACATCAATTAGATCTGTTCGTAGTTATGTAAATTAGTCAAAACATAAATACATGAACCAATATGAAAAATGCATGCATATACACATCAACATTTTTTTTAATTAATCAGTTGGAACTTAAGTGACCCAATATAATAATCCAATTGGAGGATGCACAGGCAAAAACTATCTTACTAGCCGTATCTCTCTAATAAATCATAGACATCCTCGATTAAACAGTGTTACTTAGTTTACATTCTAAAAATCATTATTCATGACCTAAAGCACATCCTAGGTCAGTGTTGTAGAAAAAACTGGGCCTTTGAACTATTGTGTTAATGGTTCATCTGGGGGACTCCCCTTTGTGTTAGTCAAAACTGCATGTATGCATTTCTTCTATTTGGACATTTTACATGAAGTGCTTAGTTAAGCCCAGGCACACAGAGCAACTATTCAGAGTAACAGGTCAGCACCTCTATTAAGAGGGGTACAGAAGATAGGACCATACTACCCGCTTGGCAGCAATCAGATCCTAAATAACCACGAACGGCAAAATCAGTTCACATTCAGTAATATATATCGGCCCAGGACTCCAATATTGATTTCTGTGAAGTTTTGGTACGATTTGTTTTACATGCATCAAGTCACACGTGGGGAAACCAATAGCATTGTACACATGGAGCTTTTCAACGGTGGGTTTAATTTTGGGAGCTATTAACTTTTATTGAGTGGTGTTAGGATTTATATTTTAAAATGGTTCTTTAGTATTGTTTATTTTATTAAGCTTGATAGTCCCCACCAAAGGGCCACACCGGGATATATGGGCCCAGAAGACCAAGTTAAAGGCCTGAGAGCAGTGAGGGCATTTAACAAGAAACACAGATCGATACCTTCTGGTATGGACTGAGAGTGAGGTCTATGACGCTATTGTACCCCGCGCCACTCTTAATAATATATAGCATTGTTCATTATGTGGCCCTACACATGTTTTGGAGTTTAACTTGCATGATCTGCTGCCAGCATAGTCAATTCAGAAAGATATGGAAGATCCAGTCGAAAACATCTGGAGGGTCACATGAGTAACCATGCTAATTAGTATGTGAAAGAATGTAGAAGTTGTAAGAACATAAATGTACCTGGGTGGTCACAGGGCATTGGCTGAGGATAGTCCTACACTTGCAGTAACCATGGAATGCAGCATTCTGAGCAAAATGTGGGCTATACTGCTTTGTAGAGACCACGACTGTCCTATAAGGATACTCTTTGACTATGCAAAAAATGGCCAGAATCGTGCGATAATAATCCACCCTCAAAATATTATATCCCTTGGATTCCATTATAGACCTCCTCTCTGCCCATCAGAATGTTTGGAATTTAGTCTATAATTAATATATAAACCCCAAGCCGGGGAGCATTACCGTGTCAGGTAATGCCCTGGGACTCATAGTTACGAACACCCTGGGGCATTACCTGATGCATTAATGCCCTGCCACTGGTGAGGGGCTCATTGCTTTTAGTACACCGGCCCATTAGACCGGGGTACTAATAGTGACTTTTAAAACGTTTTTTGACACCTTTGGCATCACGCAACCGAAAAAAAAGAAAAAGTAATGGTCGCCACGGAACGCCATTGAAAAAACAAAGAAAAAAGTCAACAAAAAAGATGGCCACCAGGGAAACAGGGAGAAACACTACAAATAATCCCTTCTGTCTTTCCATGGTGGCCAGGACACGGCTGCTAGGGGTGCTGTGACAAAGGCTTTGTTGGGCTGGTAACGACCCTGCGAGGGCCAATGAGCTCGCTTGTTACAAGCTCATTGGCACTCGCCAGGTACTAATCTCTTGTATAGACCTCATTCCAAACATCCGGATATGAGCAGCAGCTTTATCAGCAGCCCAGAAACGCGTGTCTTCTGCTGTATAAAGGCAGAAAACAGCATGTGCAGTTCAATTCCCCAAACTAACAAACATAAATGAAACACAAAATGTGTTAGGTTAATTGATACTAGTTCCATGCTCATCAAATTAACATTACACGTTACTTGTGTGTGTGTACATTTATTTTCACAATAAAAATACTTTCCTTTTTAGTTTCAGAACTCCATGTTTTAATAGCCTTATAGAATTCAGGAAAGGTCACTATTGCTTGAGAAAATTTCCTTTTCCCAACTTATAGCCCTCAGCACTGCATTGGGCAATAGTTTGAGGGCTAGTCATTCTTCCGCGATAATGACCCTGCCCCTCTTCTCGGTCTGTGAGTCTTAATAGTAACCCTTGGAACGCTCAAAGAGCAACCTCACTGGACCATAAGTGGGCAATATGAACCAATATAGCCTGCAAATTGGTTTGTAGAGCTCATAGATTGATCACAACACTGCACTCCAAACCTACTTTCAGGGCAAAGTGAACCTGCAGCCTATTCCCTACAATCACCCAAGGAGATTTATGTACTAGAAACTACTATATACCAATATTGGCCGGCTCCACTGTAAAGCGCTCTGCTGCTCTCGTACTTGGCTCGCACGATAAGAAATAAAAATATAAAATAAAAAGGTATTCATCAAACCATGGTTTCCCCATTTTTTTTCTCCAATTTCAAATACATTTATTCGCACTCTGTAAAACATCCCATAAAGCATATGCAAGGTAATAAAAACAGACAATACAATATGTGAAAGTCAGAATATTTAATAAAATCAATTGCATACTAAAACTAGCAAGGTAAAATGCAAATACACTTAAAGCATGCCTAAACTATGTAGTGGGAAAATCCGACCCAACAGTACAATGCCCTGTGCAAGGATCCCTGTTAAAGCCCCTACTGGCCAATGACTAGTCATCTGTAGGATAATTTACACCACGGTTGGAATTAATCCAAAGCATCCTCTTACAGATCACATGTCAACGTTGATAAGAATGTTCTTAATAATCATTTCATCCTTCCAGTAAGATCATTTCTCACTGGTAAATAAATAAACCTTAATGTAGTGATTAACAAACAATGTTTGGAAAACCTGGACTTTTAGAGATAAGGTTGGATGTTATTCGGCAACATAATATTCTAAAGGGCTTTATTTGAAAGAAGCATCCATTGTCCTCTTTCTTGTGCAGCAAGGTACTGTGGTTACTCATTATGTTGGCCTTTAGAGGTTTCAGACTACAACTCCCATGGCTCTTCACTATTGACTATGCTGGCTAGCGGTTGAAGTTCAAAACATCTGAAAGGCTGTATAATGAGTAACCATTCTCTATGGTATCAAAACTGATGCAGGTTATGATAGTTTTATAGGCCACCTTCCTCCCCCATTGAGTCGTACCAGGCGTTTTGGGCCCATAAATCCTGTTAAACGCTCTTGCTGCGCTCAGGCCTTTAACTCTGTCATCACGTTTCATAACATAACTCCTAGTACAGCTACACAGCTTAATTGGTACCCATGGTGGGAAAGCGTCATCATTCTATTGGCTAATAAGGCTAATTCATGTTGAATCTTCTCCCAACATCACCGGCCTTGCACTCCTCCTAGCTGTGTCCCGCTTGCTGACTTCTTCCATCAACACAATACCATACCTCACCTGTCATGGCCTGGGTTCATGTTACTCCACACTTAACCACAGTACGCAACTCTGCACAGGCTGCATTGTTTTTGTGTCTGCACTCGTTTTGGGGTGTCGACACCTCGCTAATGGAGTTTCCATCTTCTGGGATCTACCTCCTGGTAGCCTGCCTTCTATCTCGCTGGCCAGCTATTGCCAATGCTCACCTTCTCTCTCTCTCACCTTCCAGAGATAACAAACTCTTAGTACCCCAACACTACAGCACTCGACAGTGCTCGTCCTGGGGTACAAACAGCATGATGTATTTTTGTTAGGCAGCCTTTCAACAACCTTTTGTTTTGCTGGTGGAACACTAAGTTTATCACAATACCTAGTTTTGGCACATTTCATAAAATCAGCCTGTGCTGCCCTTCATAATTCTTTGGCCAGGATAAGTGTATCCATCAAAGCACCGCGGACGAAAGAGTTGGATCCTTTGCTTCCAGGATATTCTTAGTAAACTGCTCTTAGAAGCCATGGACTTTTGACAGAGCTTTTTAACCCGTTTCATTCATGGGTCATTCAGGGGTTGGTATGTTGGTCTGTTGGTATGACCTCAACTGTTCCCTTGCTCGGCAATCATGATTGCACTATGATTTTAAGTTGTATTGTGCCACAATGGCTACACACACCGTGCTGATTGATAAGGAAGCTTTACCATTTTATAAGTCCATAGAAGGGAAGAATGCTGGGAATCTATTCAACAATTGTTATTTTTCAAATTGGGAAGAGCATATTGTTTGACTATATTTTTTTTAATGCTCATATTACCTCCACAAGAGCATACATATACATAAATGATAAACATGTGAGTGAAACAATTCTTAATATGTTTCTTTGCGAGTACATAAGGCACTATATTGCAAGTATAAATGCTTTTTTGGTTTATTGATAAAACCGAAGATAGTGAGATCATTGAATGTTTATCGTATTCACAAGGGCAATCTGCATTGGCCTGTAGATACTCTAGAGATAGACCCATGACACTATTGCCGTCCACTAGTAGGCCTGTCAGGTAATCCGACTCTCTCTAGAACTTTGTCTCGGGTACGCACTATTCACTGCTGCAAAACTTGCCACAGCCCCAAGTGGGCATTTTGACCTGGCATGCAGGGATGATGCAAATCATGACACTGGGAGTGTACTTGGATTATGCAAACTGGGAATATACTGGGATTGTCAAATGGGGAGTATGCATTGATTGTACGTCTATAACTACAAACTGGGGCTTAGCAAATTGGGTGTGTAATGGGACTGTTAATCTTGAAATATACTGTTTTATGCAAACTAATAATATTCTAGGGTTGCCAACCTGTGAGGTTGCCTAGATGGTTACATTTTGAAAATACTGAGATTGGCAATCTATCTGAATATAGGACAAACAGAGAATATACCAGAAAGGATATTGTCCCATGTTATAGGCTGGGTGCAGTGACTGGTGAGACCATGACCGTCAGGTTCCAACACACGCTCCATGATGCAGAACCCAGAGGGGGTAAATAGAGGATCCTCAAGCTCCATCACCAGCCTTAACATCACATGACCTTTCTGTTGATATGCCCCTTTGTTCGTTTATGTATACATGAACAGAGGTGTAGATCAAATGAAAGAGCAACGGAAAAAACACCACCAGGTATGCGTGTGGCTGTAAAAGAAGATCAGATCTTAGTGTCGATTTGCAGATTGACAGACCAATTAAACGAGGGTGAAGAACAACACTGACCTTATTATTCCACACACTTGGGCTTCAACTGTCGTCTGATGTTGTAAAAACAAAAGCTCTGTTTTCACCATCGAATAGGAAAGGAATAAATGTAAGTCACCTGTTAGATTTTCTAAAACAGAGAGTATTTCTGAACAAGGGTTTCCTTACCTAAGGAATAAATGAGAGGTTAATAACTGAAGGTGAAGGCACAGAAGTTAATCTAAGATAATCCATAAGGGACCAATACCTCGGGCGGCATGAGGACGCATTAACAACGGGATGGTGCACAGTGATGGTCAGCAAGGCATCCTTAGTTCAGTGCGCTTAGTAATATCCCAAGGTACTATGGACAGATTCCAATATTAAGTTTCAGAGAGTAACAAATCGGATAAACAAAGGGACAATCCAAAAGCAAGGCAGAAAAGATTATATATAGTGATATCAGCAGAACCAAACAGAATCGAGAGGCGGAGGCAGTCCGTGACAAGGAAACTGGCTCAAAGGACAGAACAAGAAGATTCTTCAACAGAGTACAAAAGCAGGGGTACTAACATCAATCAGAAGCATTCATTCTGCCGTTCTGCAGTTCTTTATGAAGCCCGAGGGAACGGGCTTGACGTGATGACGTTGTGCGGACGGTCATATGACTGTATTGATTTGTAGTCTGTGCGACAGGGAAACCGTACCGTTGCAGAGCAGCGTCTCTGTGCCTTGTGTCCACCGAGTCGCCATGGCATTAAGAACGGGGAGGCTCCAGAATGGGAAAAACGGGCCGAGCGCCTGTGCCGGGTTGAGATCGTGACATGGGGTTTTTAAACTGGAACTATATCGGGCTAGTCTGAATGGCAGGATACTTTCATTGGCCAACACGACATATACATGAGTTGTCCATCCAGATTTAGAACAATAAGTATGGTGTTGGATTGTCAAACAGTCAATGTGGTAGGATTCCGTAAAGGGGGTCTTTTAAGCGGCTGTCAAACTGGGAATATTCAGGGACTATGAAAACAGAGAATGTCAAACTAGGAGTATGCTGGCATTGTCAATGTGGGTGTATACACGAATTGTGCAGAATATATGATTGTATAAAGGAATGTGCAGAATTGCCACATTAAGGAATTGTGCAATCTGGCAATAGACTAGGAGTGTAAAAAAGTAAATTGTAATTAAAATGCAATCGTGCAATAACAGGGAGGGATCATACCAAAATGATGCAAGAAGAAGATGAGAGCATACTGGAATTCTGTATATGCAAGTGTACTATAATTGTGTATAGGGAGATACGATGCACAACTGGAAAACGCATGGATTGTAAAGCTTACAACATGCTTTGATTGAGAAAACTGGGACAATACTGGGTAGTAAAGCTAGAAATATTCTGTCACAGTACTTGTACACTTGGCGTATAGTGCAGTCTACAAACTGGGAATTTACTATGGGTGTAAACACTGAAATTCTAATGGCATTGGCCACACTGGGATGGTGCAAACTGGTAAAGCACTGTGATGTCAAACTATGTGTATCCTGGGTTTGTGCAGATTGGATGTCTGCTGGAAATGTGTAAATGGGAACTATTCCAGGGTTGTCAAGCTGGGAATTTACAGGGGCTGTCAGACTTGGGGCTATGTTGTGATAGTCAAACCGAATATGCAGTGGCTGTAGAAATAGGGTGTATACTAAGATGTCCAAATTGGAAACATACAGGGATTGTTCAACCAGCAATACATTGGGATTGTGAGTGTTCGGTGCATATTGGAATTGTGTGTATTGTGAATGCATTCAAAATGGGAAATCTCTGGGATTGTCAAACAGATAAACTCGAGTTGACACACTAGAAACACTGCATTGTGCTGGCATAGAGTACATTTTGAGTGTACTCGAATTAGAACTGCTGAAATTGTGCAAAGTAGGACTATATTGAGTTTGTCAAACTGGGAGTATACTGGTCTTATCATACTGAGTACACAGGGCTATTGTGAATTGGGAAACTGCCAGGATCGTTAAACTTGAAGTGCACCATGACATTAAAATGGGATTGTGTAATCGCATAGAAGAAGTATATAGAAATTATGCAAGAGTAAGATGGGAGTATGCTGGACATTTTCTGGCACATTATATACTGGGAGTATGCTAGAATACTGTGCATTGCGATGATGTGCTAAATGCTGTGATTGTCAGACTAGTCTTATACTTTTACTCAAAGGAAACATGGAGGGAAGTAAAACCAGGAATATGGAGGCCTAGTGCAAACTGAGAGGATACTGGGACTCTCTAACTAGAAACATGCCAGTGTTGTAAAAGGTGGAATTCTATCAGCGTTAGCAACTATGGAATCCACTGGGATGGTACATACTAGATATTTACTAGAATAGTTCAACCCATGAATATAATTTGTCTGGCAAACTTGGAGAAAACTGGACTTATCACACTGGCCGGTTAGTGGTGTTGCCACATTGGGAGTTTACTTTGATTGTAAAATGTAAAATTTACTGGAAGGGTCCAACTGAGAATACACTGAAATCGGGTAAAATGGGAATAAACTGGTGTTGGGCATACTGGGGTTTGATGGACTGGGAATATTTGAGGATTTTTAAATTTAAAAAATTCTGGTATTGTGAAAACTAGGTGAGAGTAGATTGGCATTTTGCAAACTGGACATATACTGGGATGGTCAAATTAGGGTTATATGTTAATTACACAAACTGGGAACCTGGAAAACCTGGGCCGAAGCACTTGGATACCCTTAGGCCACAGAGCAATGCAAATGTCATTACCATATACTAGATGTATCAACTATGAATATACTGGGGCTGTGTAAAGAGAGAATGTCAAACTTGTAATATACTGCTGGTAAACAGGAACTATGCAGGCTGCAAAGAGACTTTAGATTTTTCGAATTGGTGGTTTACTAGAATGATTTAACTTTAAACTAGGAGTATGATGTAATTGTGTAAAGCACAGTGCGATGATACCAAGAACTGAGCAACAGTCAACTGGAAGTATGCTACCATGGTGCAATCTGGCTATATACTGGTATAATGAACAGATAGCATCCTTAAATTATGCATACTGTGATACTGCACAATAATAGAAAGCTACAGGGATTATCATACTATAGAGTGATTCTACAAAATGGAAAAATGCCAGGATTGTAAACCTAGGAACATACTGGCATAGTGCAAATTGGAAATTTATGGTGTTGGCAAATGGGGAGCTGTACAAACAAGGATTATAAATGGATGGTCAACCCCAGAATACTGTCAAACTGGAGCCATAGTGAGATTGTCAACAGACTATACAGGCATTGTGCAAACTAGATGTATACGCGGTTTGTCAAACTTGGAGTTTAATTGTAAAACTAAGCAGCACTCAAATGAATTTAGTGAGAGTTTGGGTTATTTATCTGATGTGGCCAAGTTATTCCCTTCCAGCAAGGATGCCCAAAAAATGCACAGAAAGACATTACCCAGGAAAGTTAACTCAAGTGACATTTGAGCGTGTGGTACCAGAATAATCATTGGCTGTCATGCATAGTGAAGACTGGTGGGAGGGCTTGTGCTGCTCAAATATGTTGTGACAGAAACTGACAATGAATAGGGGCGATCATGAAAAATTAGTAATTGTGTGTTTTCCCCTTGCCTCTTTTTTTAGGGGTGATTGGTTCCTTCTGGACACCCGGATTATCCGACATGTAGCAGTTGGCCTCTTTTGCTTCGGAGTTGCTGTGTACCTTGCAGGTATATTTCTATAGCTTGACACGTAGACAGTAGACTGCTCAATGAATTTCTAACCGTTCTGAGAAGGTGTGTTGATGCTGGGAGTGGGACATAGAAGGGGCATAGAGCAAGGTACATTTCTAAAGGAATAAATCCGACATCAGACCTGGGAAAGAAAGGGAAGAGCAGTCTGCAGCATGGGCCTATTGAGAAATTCAGTACGACTACATTTTATTGTGTAAGAAATCCTTTTTGTTTATCTTGGGGTAATGTGGTTGAGAAACTGGGGTTTGCTCTCAGAAGATGACATAATGCAACACCTCTCACCCGCACATCATACAAAATAGAGGCAAAATGAGCATAAAGGAACAGGCAAAATCATTAGAGATACACATTTTATTAAAACCAAAGTATTCTAGAAAATAGAACTGGGAATCCTGGAAAGAAAGAAACAACCCCTTGTCTAACATTCCAAGTCAGAATGAAAACACTTTGAAAAGTGTACCCACTCTGTAAAAGATACCTAATGAAAAATAAACAAATAATTAAAAAAAAAAGATTCGACCCAAAAATGTGGTTGATTCTTGTTTTAATAATGCAGGGGAGACTCCCTGCCCCCCACCCCGACTACCCTCTACCTTCACCTATACCCTTACCCCACCCCACATGTATATATTATTTAGAATGTATAAAAATAGCTAACAAAAATGTATAAAAATAGCTAACAAATTCGACCAAATAAATTCGGTCATTTCTCATTAGGTATTTTTGTATTGATTAATTCTGCGGGTACCAGCTAGATAGACTTGAACCAATTACAAATACATGTTTTCTTAACCTAGAAATCAAACGTTTAAGGTTTGACTAGAGTGTTGGAAAATATTTCTGCATTGACAAGCATAAGCCATAAAGTAAAATTGCAAGACTAGATTGCCCAAAATATCCATAAAGATTAAAAGGGGCCAGTGAACGTAGATTGTACAAATCATTGCTGGAAAATTGAATGGGTGCTTAGAAAGGGTTTTCAAGCTGCTACGTTTTAGGAGGGTTCTGCAGACCTAGGCTTAGGAGCCGGTGTTACCTTCCCAAATATTTTCAGAAATGGTATCCCTTAGCTTCTGTTGCTCTCGTATTTTTAGTAGTGAACATGCATTTAACTCTAAGTAGATAAGAATAAAGAGTAACACAGTATTACTTTATACAAAGCAATGTCCACACAGAGGTTAATGAAACTGGTTCTATGAAAAATAACTTGCAATGTATTCAAAATTGTGTACATGCATGTATGTTTAAAAGACAACATAAAAAACAAATATTTCATCTACAAAACAAATCTCGTGGGGACAAAAGGAGGATGTGCCAGAAAGTGCTGTGCTGTGCCTAAAACAAAAGCATCCTAACTGCAAAAGAAGCAACAACAGGAAAGGAGAAGTCCATTATAAACTTCCGTATATACACGAACCTACATCACTGAAAAAGCAGCTAAATGGATGTTTCAATCCTTACACACATTCTGCCACGAGGGTCTTCGTCAGAACGCTATTCTCTCCATATTACATTGTCATTTCTTTAAGTGTGAAATTCCGTGTTTTGAAAACAAGTCACATAAAGCACACTAGGTGTCCATCACTGATTACATTAATGAGGATATCACACAACACTGATTACTATGATATTTCTATGTTCATAGAAGTATTGTCACAGCTCATTCTTTATTTCATGCTCCGTAAAGCGTGCGTGGTCCTCAATGTGACCTGTGAACAGTGTATTGGTAGAATACTAGCATTTGGGGTTTTCTTTTCTCTCTGTCAATGCCCTGCTTTGAGGCCCGAGGGCTTGTGCGTGCTTTGCAAGTGAAATCAATCAATATTGAAGAGCATTTGGACAAACGACTATGTAACATGGAGGGAAACGTGTCCTGATGACGACCTTCTTTGGACTTAGGATATTTTTGTATTAGGCATGGCAACACACTTTCTAGCACATTCCTTCTTTCTTCCCCTCGAGGTTCATTGGTTTTGTAAATAAAATAGTAATGTTTATTTTTATATCGTATTTTTAATATATATGCCTCTGCGTAATATTGAATACATTGCAAATGATTTTTCATCCAAACAGGTTGATTAATATTGTTTAATGTAGCACATCTGCATTTTGAGATGTAAGGTGTTTATATTAGCTCTGCTTTGCAGATGTTTATAGAGCTTACTTAGAGGATATATAAATACATTTTAAATTCCGCAAGAGGTAGGTAAGACAATATGTACAGTCACAGGTAATTCATTTGGGGTTGGAAAGGTCCAAGATCACTGTGGCCTTATGATAAGCTATTTATCTTTTTTTAATTACATGTAATACAGTCAATAAAGACTTTTTATGCAGATGCACATAAAACAAACCATCATTATTTCAAATCTCCCCAAGTAAAGAAAACACCTTAAAATTAAATAATTAAGTGATAAAATCATTAATAATTTCACATGTAAAATTGCAAGATGGCATTACCCTCCGTGTAAAAATTCCAGGTTGCTTCTTTACCACAGTTTACAAGGTTCATATTGCCATGTGCGAGCTAATCACAGGATCCCCATGGAATACCTTAGAATTTGAATCTGTTCAATCATAGGTTAGTCTCTCAGGGGAGAGACGAACAGGTATCAGAATAGCTGTGCAGGATACTGGCAAGTATGGACCTAATGTTGGCAAAAGGACTAATGTTAAAGATAGGACCTTGGATGGACTTGGGGAGGATGGGGAGCATTTAATTTAGGTGCAGTGTATCCTCAGATTTTGGTGAAGGGACCCCAAAGTCGAGCACTTCGCTGGAATGTGGAGAGGGATCCCGAACTCTCTTCTTAGGTGGTTGTCTTGAATGGGCGAGCTCTGCAGATCTGCCTACACCCCCTATCTTCCCAAATAGATATTATTACTGCTGTTGGTTTGTATTTAGCCAACTGTGGGTCCTGAGAAACCCAGAAGCTCTTTAAGATTGTCCCCTTAATATAATTGGCAACAGGATGATGCAGAATGACTTTAAAGCTGATCTGAAATTGTGGAAAGCAGAGATTCCTAGGTACCACTGGGAAGCCCTTTGTGAGGCAGCCACGTCTAAACTCCAAATCGCTTTCGAGGATCATGGCTAGAACCATAAATAGCGTGGATCTTGAGTTCTGTGAAACCCCTGAAGTTCATATCTCTGAAAGGGACTGGAGCAAGCATCTCTCCCCCCTGTATAGTCTTATTGACAATACTGTAGGGATAGTCGAGGATTGTGTTCCTGTGGACCATGACATTTTGACACCTTTTGTCGGTAGAGAATTTGCTTTGGTAATTGCAAGACAAAAACTGTGCAACACTATGATGGGATCCCCAATTACCTTTTTACTATCAATATTGATTTGTGGCCACCCTTTCTGACACAAGAATGTAATGCTATTATTTGTTCAGGGCAGATTCCTACAAGTTGGAAAACTGGTATAATTGTGCCTATTTACAAAAAAGGTAGCAAATCCCTTGCTTCATGTTATCACCCAGTCACTCTATTGGACGGGACATCCAAGCTTTGTTCTGGGTTATGTGACAAATCCCAGTATATTGTCGCTGCTCCCATGGGAGTGTCCCATCCCATGAGGCAAGGGAGGTGAGGCCAGTACCCAATAGGCCCCCTGGCACACTCCCACCTAACTGCAACTCACCAGGGAATAGGAAAAACATTGGACCAAATAACCCCTAGGTTCTACTGACCAGGTGGCTTTGCTGACATCAAATTCTTTATAACTACCTGTGAGATCTGTCTGAAAACTACCAACACTCCGGTACCACCTGCACCTTTACAACCTTTGCCAATAATTGATGTCCCATTTTCAAAGCTGTGGAACTGATTCATCCTAGAAATCATGGATTATGTCACGTGCTATCCGGAAGCTTTCCCTCTATGAAATAACGGTATTACCCAAATTGTTTGTTTACAATTGTTCGAATGATACAATTGTTCGAATAACAGGAGTCCGAATGGACCGTCTGCACAATTGACCGTATGGTCATTTTTATATATATAATGGGTTGGGTTGGGGTAATAATAATATAAGGGGGTTGGGTGGGGGGTTGGGGTTGGGGTGGGGGGTGGTGGGCTGCGGGGTGGTTACGCCCCCACATATATATCCTAATTGACCATTTAAATTCGGTCAATTGTGCAGGTCAATTGTTATTCGAACAATTGTCATTCGTACAATTCGTATACAACCGAAATAACACCATGCAAAACATTTTAAAACACCGGTTGCCAGTCCTGAAAGAGATCCCTATTGATCAAGGTACAACCTTTATGTCCAATCTGATGCAAGAGGTGAAGGAAATACTAACTATCAAGACCTTCAGACCTCAGCATACCATGGCCTGACTAGCGGTCTGGTAGAATGCTTATATATGCGTAAACCAAAATCGATTACTGCAATATCCCCCTAATAGGCACCACTAAGAAAAATAGAAACAAAATACAACTACTACAAAATAAAGCCCTAGAGCAGCCCTGGGCATAAACAGAAGAGAACACATATCACAACATAGAAGAGAGGTTCACTGGCTTCCCGTGCATGCTAGAATACTCTACAAAACCCTCACCATCACACAAAATTGCATCTCCGACAACACACCCATGTACCTTAACAAAAACATTTCCCATACAACCTCAGCCAGAACTTTAAGATCCAGTGCCAATACACACCTTATCATACCGCGCTTCATCAAAGCTAAAACAGGTAGTTCGAGCTTCCCCCTAGCAGCCCCCAGACTCTGGAACTCACTACCACCCAACATTTGCAACAAGACCTCCCATCCTATATTCAAGAACCTACTAAAAACATGGCTCTTCAACAAAGCCGGACGCCATCTAGCACCCCCACTCAAGCTATTTCAACCATCAGGATATCTTACTTATGTATTCATTGTGATTCAAATATCGTAACCACTGTTTTGTAACCTATAAGCTGCAAATTAAGCCATGGTTTATACCAAGATGTCTAAACTTCCATGTAACTGCAAAGTATTTAATATGCTTGTAACCTACGCCGTGATACCCACGGGTTTGGGCGTAAAATCAAATCTATAAAAAAATAAAAATAATGTTTCAACCAAAAGTTGAAACAAATATTAAGGATACTGGTAGAGACAGATGAGAGAATTGGATCGTGATGATCCCAGAGTCTCTTTTTGCAGTCAGGGAAAACCCCCAAGGCTCTCTGGGATATTCTCCCCTTGAACTCCTATATGGGAGGGAACCGTGCTATGTCTTAGACATGCTGGAGGAGAGAGAGTAGGCCATATTAACAATTTCCTAAACAGCACAATCATTGAAATAGCACATGCAAGCTGTCCGAGAAATTGCAAAGAAACATCTAGGCCATGCCCAGGAACAACAGCAGGCTGTCTATAATAGACGGGCAGTCATGTACTTTCTCCATTGGACAGTCGGTATTGGTCCTCGTACCCACTACAGAAAATTAAATTCTCTCAAAATGGTACGGCCCCTATAGGGTCCAAGAACAGAAGGGTCCATTAAACTATCTTATAGCTCATACCGACCAACGCCGAAGACACAAGCCTACTACATAAACGTACAGAAGCCGTGGAAAATAGATCCTGGTGAGAAATCTATGGTTACCATGGCCACCATCCATACTAACTCCCCCAAGGAACATACACTAATCCTCCCTCTACTGTCACCCTCTCAATACACTGATCTTCAAGATAGATGAGGTTCCAAGAGGTATTCTCAGACCAGCCAGGAGGAGTTACCAACTTCTTCTACTGTATTAGCACACCAGCAGGGAACGCTATAAATCTTGATCCATGCAGGGTCCCTGAGGCCCGAAAGGAGGTGATAGAAAAAGAAATAAAAGACATTCTCAGGGCCGATATAATTGAACCATCAGAGAGTTCTTGGTGTTCCCCTATAGTCTTGCTTGCTAAACCCGATCAGTCGTGGCGATTTTGTATCGACTTCAGGAAACTGAACTCAATATCATTATTCAATAAGTATACGATGCTATGGATCAATGAACTCATAGAGACATTGAGTACAGTTAAATATATATTGATGTTAGATCTTACAAAAGGCTATTGGCAAGTACTTTTAAATCCCGACGACTGAGAGAAAAAAACAGCATTCTCAACCCCACAGGGTCTGTTTCAATTTAAGGTCTTGCCCTTTGACCTGCACGGAGCCCCAGCTACATTTGAACAATTAATGGATAGAATTTTGAAACCTTATTCTTCTATTTGCAGGGCTTAGCTAGATGATATTGTGGTCCATAGTAGTAGTTGGCCGGAACACCTGCATCACCTATTAGATTACTGTGACCCTAACGAAAGCCAGGCTCAAAGCAAACCCACGTACATGCCATCTAGGGCAGTCTGCAGTAAAATCCCTAGGCTTCAAGAAAGTAAAGACTGTTCTAAAACACCTATCCCTAAGACTTAGAGAGAGCTATATGCCTTTTTGGGGTTGACAGGTTAGTATTTAAGATGCATCTCTTATTATACACGCATCACTGCTAGCCTGACCGACAACTTGCCCAGCCACAAAGTTGATTTGGAACAGGGAAGATCATGAATGTTTCAACGGCCTCAAGAACATTGTCTGCCCCTGTGTTTCTGAAGTGGTTGGATCTTGGAGGTACTTGCTAAAGTAATTCCATAGTTGGGGTGCGTATTAAAGTGCGAGGTGACCAATGGGTGCCATATAGGTTTGAATGGCACTAAAATGAATAAAAGATCAAAGGAAAAATAAAAAGAACATTCTCTGAAGCGAACCCGTTCCTAAAATGCTGGACTTTAACAGAGTTCTTGTTACAAACAGATGCTTCTAAAGTTGGGTTAGGAGCTGTACTATCACAAGAATACAAGGGAGTCAAACATCATGTTTATTACAGCAGGTGAAAACCTTTTAACCAGGAACAATCTTATGCTACTGTGGAACTGGAAGGCTTGGACATAAAATGGGCTGTTACCTATTTGAGATACTATCTGACGGGCTGTTTTGATTTAGCTTGGCCATGTGAGGAGAATCCTTATACTTTTGTTTTCCCTGGCCCCTGACAAAACAAGTTATTGGACTCAAACAGGCAAAAAGATAATCACACTTAGACTAATCATTATAATAAAAATGAAAATGGCTCGTTATAGGCCCTTTATTCTCTCGATATATATATGTATATGAACTCAGCATACATAAACAAACATATAATCAGGTATATAAAAACATATAGAAAAATGGCATCACCGTTAGCTAGGAAGCAGAAGACACCTTCATCTTGGCCACTACGACACTGCTTAGTCCCAGAGCAGGTAGGTGAAGAGATCACTCGTACTAACAGGGTCTGAGGCAGAGCGTCCTCCCTCTCAGCGAGACTGCATCACCCGGGGGTCCAAGTTCTAACTGCCTTCCACAGAATACCCCTTCTCTTTATGGGGCATGGCCCCGCCCTTCTCAGTTGTGACTACCCTCGGCTGAAGAGCAGTTCACAAGTGGAAGGGGCAGAGAGTGGAAAAAACCAGTCAGGAGTGGAAAAACCTAGCGCTCCTCTCCTTGCATTCATTCCCAGAACCCTTTATCATGCACCTGCAGAATGCTTGGACTCCCTTCCCGTATTCCTCCTTCAGTGGACAACACAATAACTATTCTCCACAGTTCGTCCACACAGCAACAATATTTATGTAGTTATGTGACCATGCTCTGCTTTCGATACTGAAATACTCGTTTATTTTACCAAGCCCGCAGAGAAGCAGGCTTTTATTACGGTGCTGGGAGATGTGTGTCCAAAATGGCTGCGCACCAACACCATGTTGTTTCAGCTCGTATTTCGCATAAACATTACACTGGCAGAACATTTAGACTAATCACAGATCCCTCTCCACTGACATGTATGAGTTTGCAAAGAGACACCTGGTCTTCAGTAAAAGATCAAAAAGGACAGTAACTCTGGAATGGGAAGTCACAAAGATAAGGGGAATGATATGTGACGAATTGAGGGAATTCCTCCCTTCTCCCCAAGGGGGAGCCCCTTTCTGTGCGGCTACGGAAGTGAGCCCACTCCATAATGCTCTCCCTACAGGTAGAAGCAAGTGGGACCTCACTGGGAGAGACTACCCCTTAGGGGACAAGGACTTCCGATCCTATGAGGATCTCCCTCAGGCTAGTCGTACCATTGGATGTGTGAAAACAAAGGAAAACATACATTATTAAGACTGGAATGAAGAAACTCAAAAAGGATATTGTAAGGGTGCAGAAGAAGGCAACTGACCAGGAGATGTTATGGTGGTTGGCAAATACTTTTATTGAATTCAAAACCTAGCTGTCCCCAACTCTAAAATGGGTTTCCCTGCCTAAAACTAAAAACTAAAGGATCTATCAGAATGTCTGAAAAACTGGAAAAGCCACCATCCTGAGTCAGAACCCGACACCTGTCCCTTACACCACAACTAAAAAGTCCTAATCAAAAGTAAAGTTATCTCACCAGCAGAATGACTCCCCTCTACTGGTATCTTAAAAGAAAGTCTCTTCAGTACTCCAATAGCGACCAGGGGAAATGACTCCCTTCCCCTGGCTTCTCTGAAAATATTCAAGCTGGTTCCAGGGGAAATGGCTCCCTTCCCCTGGATGTTAGTATCAAAAAAGTGCCAAATGTGCCCAGGGGGAATTATTCCCTTCCCCTGCATATTAGTTTCTAACAAAGTTCCAGTTGAGGTCAGAGGGAATGGCTCCCTTCCCCCGTCTTCTTAAGTACCTTTTACAACAGTCCCAGGCTCTCCTTAGCCAGTCAGTGGTCTTTTCTTTACCACTGTTTAAAGGGTTCCACCCTCCGACATTTGCCTTGTACATCTTTGGGTCCCAGACTCTGTTTGCTCCCCCTTTCTTGTCAGGTCCACTTGGTTCCCTCTCCTGACAGCTACTGTCACAAGGAGAATGACTAGTATGCTGATATACGTGACTTTGAATTGGGTCCCAGACCCTGGTTTCTATTCTTCGTTTATTAGGCCCACTTGATTCACTCCCCTGCCAAGAGGAAGATGACTCATATTAACATATACTTCAACTTGATTTGGGGCCCAGACCCTTGATTCTCTTCACTTCTCACAAGGCCCACTTGGTTGACTCTCTTCCCAAGTATGCCACAAGGAAGATGCTTCATATCGCTATTCCAGTGCGGTTTCTCTCTCTCGCACATCTTCAAGCTCCTACCGGTCCCTGTGACATAACCGTTACCTTTGTTGGCTCCGGGCCTCTTGGCTGGTTCTGCCTGGGTGCTTGCGTCTTCTCACCGGGCTGCACGGGCTCCTGCTGCTCTCACTCCACATACCTTCTTCCCGGTCTCTTCATTAACGGTGTAAGTGCTGTTAATGGCCGCTTGGTCCACCTCCCAGAGGTCATGCCACCGTCTTCCCGGCCCCAGTCACGTCCTTGACCAGCTCCACAACAACGGGCAAAGCACTCCCGTCGTCGGCCTCTTGCCTTTCGGAGTGGACTGCTCTCTTCTTACCCACCACGTCCTCTGCATTTCTTTTGACTGTCATTTGTGATGGTATGTGGCTCTCTTTCTCAAAGTCCTTTGTCAGTTTGTATGTGTTTCTTAGGATAACGCCCCCGTGGAAGTCTAAGCCATTCCTGTATCTTCTATGTGCCATTATTCATGGCTTCTGGTGTCCACCTGGTCTCAGTACTGTTTTGGTAACAGGCATGAGGGGGTTAGGCTTGGGGTGTTGTGCCTACTTTTACCCAGGGGGTTGTTCTTATCCTAAGGAGGGGAGTTCCTCCTGCTTTGTATCATCTGTGATGAATCTGATAATGTCATCACTTTCTCCTGAGGATAGACTCTCCTTATGTGGCCAGGGGACAGCAGCCACTACCTGATCCTGACCCTGGGGCTGGCTATTTGAGGGAGGACCACATGGAGGGAGGTGACTCTCAGGGGGGAGTATGGCATTGTCGGATGAGACATGATATTCTCCTTTCCCTTCAAAGGATATCCCCTCCACTTCACATGCTATGACGGCATATTGCAAACCCCATCAGCAACCCACAAAACCTCTTGGCAATATCCCTCAATTTTGTGTAACCAACCTAATGACAAACACTGATACAAGGAACAGGGCAACCACGATGAAGATTCCTCAAATCAACCAAAACATGCAGTCTAGTAGTTGGAGAAATAAGATTGGCTCTGAGCATCTCCCTTTCTCAGTGTGGGAGTTCAAAGATGGAACAACTGAGCAATGCAGAGAGATCCAACTGGCTAGCCTACACTGGGTAAGACAAGCTGTCAGGTGGACAGACAAGCAGAAAGACTCAAGTGAACCGTGGAGAAACAGAAGGAATCGAGCAAAGCAGAAAAGCAAGGGGAGAGCTGGAAGGGAAGAGCCTGGGTTGGTGGCACACTTTCTGCCCAGGCACCACAGAAGTGGACGATACATGCAAAGCTTCAGACCAGCATTGGAAGCTGGGGCGGCACAGCAAACGTCATCCACTGCAGCGCCGAGCCATCCAAACCGAAGGGAGAGAGAGGCCACGGAACAGGACCCAGCACCAATGAGCCCATAATAGAAGGCCGGGGCACCGTGTGAGAATGGGAGAAGACGCTCTCAGGCACAAGTGGGAGGCAAATCCCTACGGCTTCTAACACGGGTAATCTTCATAGTACCAGTACTTGGGGAAGTAGAAAAATACAAGTATCCCGAATGGAAAGGGGAACCTGGGGAAGCTAAATAGCCCTTGGTCCTGAAGCTATTGATTGTTGTGTTGAAAGTCCTGGCAGGAGAGTATACTAGGCAAGCTAGAAAGCTCAAGCAAAACAGAAAGGAAGAGTTATAACACTTCTTGATGAGAAATGTATAAAATACCTGTCAGTGGAGTATACCAGGTGTTGTGTATGAGTTTGGGAGTCACACCTAAGTTGGGACATTTGAAAGGAATCCAAAGGAAGTTGCTTACCCTAAGGATTTTGAACTAAACTGCATGAGGTGAAATCCTGGGGAAGGGAGTCATCGTCCCAGGAGTGAATTGTCATACCATGAGAATTGAGTTGTCCCTTTGTGCTTCAGAAACTTGGTTATTCTTTTTGAACTTTTTACTTTGATAGAGAGAAACCTGGGGAAGGGGGCCATCCCCTGGAACTGTGAACATTATCCGTTAGAGATTTCTGTTGGATTTACACTTTCTGTTGAACTTGAACATGTGTGCACTTTTTCAAGCCAAAGACATGAAACTTAGCACCTTATAGTTATTTTTAGTGTGAGAGTGCTAGGATAGGATTTCGGACACAGGACCTTTTTGATTTGGACATCTTGACAACAGACAGACCCGTAGTTATTGGTTGAGGTAGGGAAACACCTCTTAGATTAGGGACAGTGAGGCCTTTCCCAAACCCCATTATTATTTCAATAAACATTTGTATCAACAACACTGTCATGGACAAGGGCCAAAGAGCAACAACGTCTACTTGATGCTCACAGTTTTGTAACACAACATGAGAAGAAGTTCTTAGAGATTCTATTCTTTTCTTCTATATATATAGATGCCTACTGCTTGCTAAATCTCCCTTTTGGAAAGTCTAACTGCCCCAAAATAGTTTTTACTTTCCCTAGTTGGTGCTGTAGTGCCGCCTAGCTAGAAAAGGGGATAGAGAAGAGAATGTCGCTTAACTCGCTCACTACTTTCCTACATCTAATGATAACAACCCTGCTGGAAGTTGTTTTCTTTTGATCACTTCCTGTTTAGTGTGCAACAAAAAATAATAAAATAAAAATAATAATGTTATTCCGCAGCTAGACTCTGCATCTTAAAAGGAAACATTTTTGTTAAATTTGATCACCCAAGCTCTCAATTAGTCGTTCAATATTCAAATAATTCCTTCTCATCCAGCGGTCGGTTTTGGCGCGTCCGAGGGTGACCTAACAAATGCCACTCATCGGTCTCTTCATCCATCTCCTCTGGATATGCTGCTCTTGTCTCTCGTCGGGGAAACACAGGCTTCTGACAGCCCCAGTAAAGGTTCTGTGGCTCACATCTCCTGTAGTTGGAGCTGCCTTTGCTCCGCTCCCAGTACGGTGAACGTCATACAAAGGAGCTGCAGGCAGGAAAGGGAGAGCTTCTCTCTCCCTCCGGGCAGCAAGTTTCTATGCTGCTTCCCGGTGCACACTCTGCATCCTACAGGATTCCTGACCTCTGCAACAGCTATGACGCAGCGTCCCACTTCCACGACAGCGGTGGCTATGTCTCCTGCACCTTCCTCAAACATCTGGTACTTCCACTCCTTCTCAATTTGTCTTATGGCCGGCACCTGAAGGGTCTTTAAATATTTAAAAGTCCTGCTCAAGTGTGGGTCATCAGACCCACTGTACTACATTATGTGAAAGGTTTAAGCAGGCACAGCAATACACTTTGAGCCTCATTGTAAGTTTGCTGGTCCGGAATCAAGGGTGCCGGTAAGCTTACCGGTACCCTTGTTTCTGGACTTTCAAACTATGCATTTGCCTGCAGTGGCCACTGTGCCTGACAGGTGTGACCCTGCCGGGCACAGTGGCCACGGTAGGCAAACACTTCACGGAAGTGCTGGCACTGTTAGCAACAGTGCTGACACTTCAGTGTCCCCATTTCCATAGAGTGTTATGGGACTCTGTGAGAATGGGGACTTAGATTATACCGGCGCCTGACTTCCCGGGCCGCCGGAGTTGTAATCTCCTGGTGGCACCGGGAAGTCAGGCACCAGTAAAATGTTACGAGTCCAGCGGGGTTACAGCCGGACTCGTAATGAGGCCATTTGTCTTGCACTTTTTCTTGCATTTAAATACTTGATGCCCCTCTTATATGTCTTTGGCAAGCCCTGCTTACGTGAGCTCTGAATCAGCATCAGTGCAACGCTTCCGAAAATGGACGCAGGTAGGAAAGGAAATGGTAAAGATTCCCCAAACCCCCTAGGAAAGAAAATTGAGGTTATAATAGCTAGAAACCACACACAAGGAAAGGCAGATAAGGAAATACTGGTGTAAGGTTCCCTTAGTTGTTGTTTGTGATATATAGAAACTTCATTTTACCCGAATACACCAACAGTTTTTATGTTTTGTATAAAAGGATGGGGGAATCAAAATAAACACTATATTCAAACTCCATACCCATTCCTAATCAGTTGCAGAAAAAAAGGAGTTCCTTAACACTAAAAAGAGTCCTTAAAAAAAATAGTTCTCTTAAAAATATAAGAAACTAAGCAAGTAAATATATAGAAAGATTATGTATAAAGTGCACTTTAAAACTATATACAATAAAGCCTTACAGACAGCCTGACCAGGGCTGTCTCGAGGTCCTTTCTGTTTCAGGTCTTGTTGCTCCTGGGTAATCAGCTGGCAAGTAGGGCATCGGCAGTCTGTTAATGGCTCCAAAGTTCTAGTGGGCTGGGCTGCGTATGTCAGGGGCATGCAAACACATTAGCAGCAGCGTGATGCGGGCTATGTATTAAGTATTAGTGGCTGTACATGCCAGGTACAGTCCGGCATTGACTGCAGCATGGGGGGGCCCAGTTCTTTCTTTCAAACCGGGAACCGTCTTCCAGAAGCGGCCAGGGGAGTCTAAGCAGGCCTGCCTCTGCAGGCCCTGCCGTATTCACGCAGTGCTCCCCTTCCTTAGCTGGGAGCGCTGCGCCTGTAACATGCTGCCTGGGAAGGGCAGTGGTGACGTTGAGCACACCCTGGCCTCATGGAGAGCACCAATCAAAACTCTGGGCCGTGGTAGTGAAATTCAGTGCAGCACCCCTTAAGGCAACAAGGTGCCACAGATTTACGAATCCCAGGCCATTGCAGTGTTCCCGGCACAATCAACCAGGTTAATGGGCCTCATTACAAGTTTGGTGATAGCCTTGACGGTAAAACCGGCAGGCTGCCGCCAAACTTGTGATTTTTCTGGCACCCACGAATGGGCAATTACCGGGGCATCCAGCCCCGTCGGACCCGTTATTTGCCCATCCGCGGGTGCCGGAAAGAAAATGCTCCCCATTCCCATTAATGGGAATGGCAAGGTCGGATGCACCGGCACCATTCAGAATGGTGCCGGTGTATCCGGCATGCTGTGCTCGTGGGTGCCGCTCTGCCCGCCAGGTTAGACCTGGCGGGCAGAAAGGCACCCGCAAGCACAACTCGTAGTTTGCCGGTCCGGGAACTACAGTACCGGCAAGCTTACCGATACCGTAGTTCCCGGACCGGCAAACTTGTAATGAGGCCCAATGTCTTTTCTTTATTACCAGCTTGACCCTCAGAATTCAGGGTCGGGCATAATCCAAATGGAATTAAAAGCCCCCTGCTTGTGTCAGGTTTAATGTTCTCTTTTGTTTTGAAGGGTTCCTGGTGCTGCATCATGCACCTGAGATCCTTTGTTTTTCTTTTCTTTTCATTTTAGAATACGCAAATGAGAAAAGGAAAATCTGCCCTGTAGGACACTGAGGGGTGGGGCTTCATCAGGAGCTTTATTTGCAATGAGATAGCAAGGTTCATAGTGACTGTTTCGACAGTCACAGTTTCGAATGACAAAAATTCCGACACAAAAGTGTCGGAAAAAAAAGTTTCAATTTTTTTTATGGGGGGGGGGGTTCCCCCCAAACTCTTGTTTTTTTTAAACACTTATTTTACTAGACAAACTTTTACAAAAAACCTTTAATATTAAAAAAAATACATTCGAAAAACTTTTTTTTTAAACCTTTGTTTCAGAACGTTTGTCATTCGAAACTTTTGTTTCAAAACTTTGACTGGACACCAGATAGCAACACGGCCCATCATTTATTTTTACCTGCATTTCCATTATTTGCTATGGCAGCATTAGTTTCAATGGACAAGCAATAGAAACCGTTTCCACATCCACTTAAGCCTATTAGCAGGCCATTAGTTTCAATGAGAGAGAAAAAAGAAACAGAAATGTTGTTCTGCTTCCATGGTGAAGGCAAACCTACTGGAGCAGAGCGACGGACCAAGGGACAAGAGCAGTGGGCCAGAAACACCAAGAGTTCCCTACTGTAGTTCTTTGCCTCCCACAGGCCATGAAAGACACGTGGAGAAGGCCAGATCCCACATCAGAAGGCTGCATTGTGTTTCAAGGATGCCAGCGACCCTCCCGGGGGAACGGCAGAGTTGGGGAGGTGAGGCCAAGCCTGTGGTAGTAATCTTGACTCATGAATTGGAAATTATAAAACCAAGAAAGAAACGCACACAGCAGGTGAGTTGGCAAGCGACCTCAAAGACAGGTGTGTGTTAAAGAACATTTTAAGTGGCAACATTATATTACAAGTCAAGGCTGTACGCGTGTGGGTGAGACTCAAATAAAGGCAGACCTGTGAATGAACTTTGAAGTAAAGACAGCTGTGAAATCAGCAATACTAAGTAACGGAACGGTCCAGCGAAAGGAAGTAGTTCACTTGAAAGTCTCAGTGAAAGGTACATTGTGTGTAACGATAAAGCGAATGAACTGCAAAAGTGAAATAAGCAAAATTAATTCCTAGAGAGGGGGAGAATAAAAGTTGAACCTTTTCACTTTTAGTCAACATGATCCTGCAGATGTCTGTATAGAAAGCCATGTACATTCTAAAGTCTTTGACATCAGGAAAGCGGTCTGAGCCCGACTAAGGGAGACCCGAAGTGTAATAAGCTTGGGGAAGAGAGCCCCCTTGCAAGCTTTGTTAAAATTTGGTCTGAAGAGGTCTGAGCCCGACAGAGGGGAACCTATGTGAACTGTGTTTTGAAGAGGTTGGAGCCCGACATAGGGGGACCTACGAGAGGTCCGAGCCCAACAAAGGGGGACCCACGTGAACTGTGTTTTGAAGAGGTCTAAATCCGACGCAGTGGGGGCCTAAATAAACTTTGTGTTGAAACATTATTTCGAAATCTGGAAACAGAGACTTTAACGTGGAAGGCCAGGCGGGCCTCGAATCACATTTTGGACTGTTTATTGTGTTGAAAACCCAAGCCAGAGTGTGTCATCCTGCCTACAGGGACCGCCTTATTCTGTGCTGTCTAACGTGGGGTGGAGAGCTGATTCAGCCAAATGTATTCTTTTGAACACTGAATTTTTCCTTTACATACATTTCTCCTTTAAACACTTTTTGTACAAGAGATAGGGCAGGCATTATATTTTGTTAGCATAGGCCATTTTAATTTGACGCACTCCACTAGGATTGTTTAGTTTATCGTTTGATGGTCGAGATTACTCCCATCTTAGTTATAGGGCAACGTAGGAGTTTTTTCATCCCCATAAACTTCAATAAAGGTTTTACAAATCGTATCTATTGTGTCAGTGTCATGCTTGCGATGCCATGACTCCCCTACACATAGCAGTCACATAGCATGTGAGGATTTTGCTCATTGTTCAGAGCATTAGTAGATGGACATACTAGCATGGTCTGTGGAAGGGAGTAGAGGAGTATAGAAAGTACCAAGTATCAAGAAATATGTCAGTGGGTATATTGTTGCAGTATGCACCAGTACACTTATCAACGTTTCTTTTACAAATTAATGAGACTCAAAATCTGGGATTGCAAAGATAAAAAGATAAAGAGCTTGTGCGGGGGGGGTTGCTGGGGGCGTATTGTGTGTGTGGTAATAGAGTCGCTACCACTCGATTCTTTGGTGACCGTTCATGAGTGCCAGGTAACCCCGACTAATCCTGCATACACAGATCAGACCCTTACACCTGGGCACGGGCTCTGTGCAGGCGCCAAACAGTGTTGTGAATGCTGGTGTACACTGCACTGATCCAACAAATTATACAACAACGAGCAATATATTATAAGCTACGCGAAATAGCAACCTAATTTGCTGGTAAGCCCCAAAGTCAGAGAAGGAGCATGTCCAGAGCAGGAAGTGAGGTCATGGACATGTGGGTAGGATGTTGGTTAGTATGGAAATCCTCATTTGGAAAAAGAATGTTACCCATGTTTTTAATTTGGGGGGTTTTGATTTGTAAGATGCTGAATTTGATTTGCTGTTGGAAGTCTGTAATGCCATACAATCATACCAATGCATGCATGTTCCAGGATGCTCTCATGTGCATTATGTTGTGTTATGTAAAATGATTTATAACACTCTAAAATCACTGCTGTTGTTCTTCTCTTGCCTTTCAGCCTTGTCCATCTATATGTTGCTTTTGTTTGAGATGGAGACGGGAGTGACAAGTGCCTGCATTCTGTCTTCTGGTATCCTTGTGCTGCTGCTTACTGCCACTCATGCCATCTTCAAGGCCTCCCAGGCTAAGAAACGTGGCCGCAACGAGCTGGCGAACACCATGTATGAGAACGACTCTGCCCACGGAGGGGAGACCCCGGTGAATGGATCCAACAATGTCAAGGAGACGCCGAACCCAAGGCCTCGGCCAGAGATCCACAGGGAGTTCTCCTACCCTCCTTATGTTGAGAAGTCACAACCTATTTCGCCAACACGCAGTGACCTCACATCAGTAGGGAGCCAGGGCACAGCCCCAAGTCACATGAGCAGCTCTGCCGAAAAAGATGGCTACACTATACCGCGTATGCACCGCACCTTGTCGGCTGAATCGGGCTTACTCCGATCACACTCAAAGCCCTGGAACGGCATCACACAGGAGATGAGGACTATGATGACACGGAAACAGGGGTTGGCCACCAAAGATTCCACCTTGGTTTAAAAATGGGAGGCCATTAGCAAGGACTCCATGCAAGCGGCATAGTGCAGCGGTCGAAGGCCTATCCCAAGGCACAGACATTCAACAATGATTTCACAAGGCAATGCACAGTAATGTAGAAGAGCACATGGCGGTAAGGCAACATCCAACACGACCATTTGTAAATGTGCACACGATGTTTCCAGGACTTACAAGACTGCTGGCTTGTACAAAGATAACGTACAAAGCTATCGACCAGTACGCAGAGATGGGAAATCCACATGATAATACACAGAAATACAAAATCCACCTCCGAGAACATAGGTATGGCAATTCCACATGTTAGTATTAGATGGGTGAAACTGCCTGCTGGTGAACAGATGTGCAAAAGAACCCCATTCTTAGTACATAGACTTTCAAAAACACATGTTATTCCATAAAACTGGAAAGCAACCTACTTGAACACTAACCTGTGAAATCACGTGGCTGATTTAGGTTTACACACCGAGGTATGTCTGCAGAAACTGATGACTGCAACACATTACCAAGTATTTCGAAGTCCTTCGTTGATTCCTGTCTCCCCATGCCCCATTGGGAACAAGTCGAAACTTTTGAATTGTAGGAAGAGGAATCTTTGCGGCTACTGCTCTGTTGGCTTTCATTTGTTAGTTTGTTTGGCATACAACTTTCAATAAACCTTTTACCCTAATTGTCTGAGCAAATTTTTGGCAGCAATAAAAAGAATGTAAACAAAACGTGTGTTGGTATTTGTAAACATATTATTATTGGGGACCTGGTGCTTCGAGCACAAGCACTTCCACAGGAACCTACTCTTGGCAGTCCTGCAAGCAGGTGACTTACAAACGAGAAGGGAACAGCAGGCAAGGAGCAGAAAAACGACTGATGGCGATCAACATGACATCTCGAAAACCTTTGGCATTGTTGTCTGCAGCAGCGAAGAACAATAGTACGGCCCTCATTATAAAGTTATGGCAGGAGGAATAACAAGAAACCACCCAGGATTTCACCTGTCCAGGTGGGACCTCAGGTTCAATCAGGATAAGACAAGAAAATAGGCGGCCATACTGTCGGCAGAAGCAGGCAGTAACAATCAGGTCTAAAAAGTGGGGGGTGACCCCTGACGAATGACAAAGTGCACCGCCCTGCTCAGTAATTTCAGCCGCCAGTGTGCACCTGGGAGTGGAGGCACTCAGCTGGGCGGTGAGGAGGGAGGTATTGGGAGGGGATATCACACGCGCAAGTCGCAATAGAACTGGGGGCCACAGAGGCATCACTAAAAACGAATGTGTGTGCCTCTTCTGAAAGGTGGCTGTGTGGCAATGGGTTGGATGGCAGTAAGCTGATCAGCATCACTTTCCTCTGCACTCACATGCAGGGATTGATCACTGATTTATGTATGTGCAACAGCTGTGCATAGAGGTCAGCACACTCATCCTCAGTCTCCCCCATTTCAGGCACTAATATCTGTGGATGTGGGACACGCAGGCTGATGGTGTCTGCACGTTGCTGAGCTGGCGTGGTGGGGGCAGTGCATGTACCTCTTGATTTGTGCCCTTGGAATCTTCTGGGTTGTTGACCTGCCTGATGGTGACTGGGGACTGCTGTGCTTGGTCATCAACACACTCTCCCTGGTCAGCTGATTGTTGGTATGCAGATGCTTGCCGTTCTGCATCTGCATTTCTGATAAATGGAACATAAAAAGGATTGACATGTTAGACACATATAAAGATGGTTAAATGTTGCACACATGTTATACATCACACTTAGGCATAGAACGGAGGAGACGGAGTGGATGGGGGTGTTGTTGAACGGACATCTCCATGCTGAATCATACATTTAGTACAGTAGCATCCTGTTCCTTTTTACATCTTGTCCAACAGAGATGCGCCACTGATGTGCGACACAAAGATGACTGCGTTTCTGCAGCTGGAAAAGTGGTGAATTTTGCCCGTGCCTTTAATTAAAATCCAAAAGGACATTGGAGGCGCGTAGCGCCAGACGTGGCAGTCCGGCAGGTGTATTCAGTTACTTAACAGTCAGCCGGAAGTCAGCCAGCCAGCCAAGAAAGCCTGGATTTGTGGTCACCTCTGTGCAATGTCGGATGACGGAGGAAACGTGAGAAGCGGGCGAGTGCGGCGAGCTGCGTTCGGCAGCGCTTCTGCATCCGCCTCTGACCTGAGAACTGCAGACGAGAAGCACTAACACCGCCGCTCGTAAGGGGAGTAAGACCCCTGTGGTACCAACCCTTGCACTATATGAACTCCCGCCGAGGCCCACCTTATTCCATCTATGATCAACCCTCCCTCACCTGCAAACCTATCGCAAAGGGTATGTTTAACGTTAGCACCGAAAACTGCCTCTTGTGCGGTGGAGGAACCCGAGGACACGCGAGCCCAGGTGTGTGGGGGGTCCTTGACAAGACATCAAGAGGGGACTTGACCATCCCTATGTACAATCTAAATGGGGTTTGGGGGGTGGTGGGGTTATAACCGATAAATGTATTCTGGAGCAGGTGCAGGACCTGGAGATCAGGCAGGTGTCTGAGCCGAGTGTGCTTGGTGTTCATGGCCCTATACAGGGAGGCATCAGCGCTAGGCCTGAGCCCTAGCATTGTATGGTCGGGGCCAACCGACAAATAACAGCCACAGAGAGGCATAGAAGGCTGGCGTGTTGTTCAGCCCCCAAAACAAAACGGAATGGTGAACAGCTTGAATATCCAAGGAGCGAATCTGACAGTTGAAGAACCTCCATCGGTCAAACCTGGCATTAGACTGGAGTCTGAAAATCATGGCGTTTCTGAAAAAAATAACTAAACTGGATTGGCATCAAAAAGCGACGGGAGACCTCACAGATGTTGAACTACTAGAAGGGGCAGACAGGCTGGACGAGGCTATTGTAATAACATGTCAGATACCAAGGGATCCACTGACCACAAACCCCCCACACAACTTGGCGTACATAAATTCCATGCTGGATGGAAGTGCAACCTTCCCTCTACAAGCAAGTTCAAACTGTCAAATCTTACTGGAGGGGTGTGTCAGAGAACAACCACCCCCTCACACCAGCACCCCAAGCAATGAAGTTGTGGCTGGGATAAGACAAAACACTCGACTCCTGGAGACCTCACTGAGGTTGGACATCGCAAGGATTGAAAAGTTGATTGAGATGGTGGATTGTTGTACCTTGAGGGCCAGCTTGAGGCCCCCTGTTTGAGAAATCAAGTCAGGTCTGGATTTGGGTGGTGAGGTTCTTGTGTGTAGCAATGAGGGCCTGGAGCCATTTGAAGAAACCATCAACAAGCTGGGAAACACTGAGGCCCATGGGCCGGGAGACCAGGTAGAAGTAGAGGAAGAGGAGTGGGCAGAAGCACCTCGGTCGCCATACTCCTCATCGGCCTCATTGGATTCGTCATATATAACACAAGAAGGGAGGAGGCCTTGAGGCCTAAGACAAGGCTCCCCGCAGAGGAAGGGACTTACCATGTAGACTCGCAGAGAGTGATGTTTATGTTAACCATCACTTTGGCTCCCTTTTTGAAATTATACAAGTCCATTAATGACACCATGAAGGATCAAGCAACCTTAATAGCTATGCTGCACACCGAAGTGCTGTTTCTTGAGGATTATATCAATCCTGCAAAGGAAATCGGAGAGCGGGATTTGCGGCAGAGGAAAGCAAATCTTGAAGCCAATGGTTCAGTGACTTATCCCTCAAGCAGGCTACTCAGGCATCAGGTGGTACCTCCGGTTACCTCATTAGAACAGCATTTGTGGCTTACTAGCTAGAAAAACCTGGTCAGGGAAGGGCGTGATTGTATCACAACTGGGGATGAGATGGAGCCTGAGCCCCTAGTTGGGGCGCCTGAGATCATTCCTGTGGAAATCCCAGCTTCAAAAATAGCTGATGAAGTAGTCCATCAGGAAGTGGTCCCAAATACACAAACTCAAGGTCAAGCGAATATTAGTGGTGAAAATTCACCCAACTGTGATTTGCTATCAGAACTCTCAAGACCCTACCCTATCTCTGGTCGTAAAAGGAGGAAAGAAACGGGAAGAATACCACAAATGCCAAAGTTGAAGAATCAAAAACTTCAGGCATTGATGAGACCTAATGACTCGCGAAAATTCCTCAGTAACCTGTCAAACCAGTGCAACAGAAGGGGCTGAGTAGTGACAACAATAGGAAAGCCTCCAAGAAGTCAAAGCTCTAGATCAAACACTGAGTTCACCAAACAAAGCACTCGAGTTTGTCGAGCACCTGGAGGGCTTGACCTCCCTGTTGGACTTGTCGGTTTACTCATGTGCTGACAATGCGACTGTTAATGGAAGCACCACCTACTGCCCCTGGAACTGGTGGTTTGTCCCCCTCTGAACCCTCCTGTAAAATCGACCTGACTATTGCAGACACGAAATTCCAGACATTAGCGAAAAAAAGAGGAGGCTGATAGATATTTAGATTCTGCGGATGATCAACTACTGAGGGTGAACTTATTGTCTCAGGTCGGAGTGAAGTTTCCACCAAAAAAGGACGGGTCAACGCAGTGTGGGTTTAGCTGGCTATATGAGCAGCAAAAGAAGTGTATCAGGTAATAAAATCACCGCAAAAATGTTGCTGGTAAAAAAGAATTGCGGTAAAAATGCTGTGGTATGTCCCGGTAAAGGTGTACCCCATTATTCCATTTAAGGGGAGCAGGGGTTGTGTGGGTGTCCCCCGCATCCTTTACATGATTGTGGCGGCAAAACCACAGCATTTTTTCTGCAATATTTTGTATACACGGCCATTTTTGCCGCAATTTTAAGACACGGAACCCAAAAGAAGAAGGGGGAGTGCTTGGTTAAAATAATCAACAGGGCTACCACAAGGAGCCTGAAACTGGAAAGACTGGTTGATAGAGAGGTGGAACAAATACTAAACAGACACAATATTTTGGGGCTGTTACACTGTATTCCAAACTTAAGGCAACTTCGCTCCGATGATTTTGCTTTAACAGAATTTGTAGACGAAGTCTGCTTAGAAGCAGTGTAGCTCCACATTTTGTCACCAATTATTAAATATTCAATTCAATCATGGCAGCGAGTGTAAGGTTAATGTTATTGGGCTTTAATATGACCTCTGTGTGGGACCACCAAATAGAAGAAAAGTCAGATTGTGACAATTTGTGACAGCGGGGTGGTACTCCTCCCTTAACCATCTGTCAAAAGGAACAAATAGTCAGCAAGGAGACAAGCAAGGGTCCTGTTGCCTTTTGCTCAGCAGCCGGTCAACAGGCTGATAACCAGACTTTGAATATGAGAGAGAAAATGGTGCCTACTAAACATAAGTCTAGCATCACCATAGGGTGTAGGGTAGGCACTGAGTTTGGAAGGAAGGTTGAAACAGCTGAGGGGAGAGATGCAGCGCTCGGTGAGGAGGACTCCTGGGCCGGGTTTAAGAGCTCCAATTAGCAGAGGGCAGATGGGGGAAGGAAATTATACTCTTTGGCCACATGGAACACCATGGGTCACAGTCAACTCTTTGTGAAGGGGCAGGTGAACTTGGGTGCTTTTGACCTTTTCTGCCTTGAGGAGAGTTGGCTGCATAACAAGCGAAGCCTGGATGGCTGCTCCATTTTCCTGAATACTGCTATCTGTGGCTCAAGTGGCAGACCGAAATCGGGGCTCCTTGTTGCTGTGCGTAACGACTTATGGTTATGTAAGGAACTCATGGTGGCAATAGTAAAGACAAACACAGTGGTCACAGTTCAAGTTTGTTTATTAAATTGTACATGTGGGTTGGAAAAACGCCTAATCTAAACCTAAAACTAAGATGGGAGCAAGATACGACCATCAAATAATAATAAGGCAGTCCTAATGGCGTCTTGTCAAATAAAAGGGAATATACTAAGAAAAACCTTTGTTTGTTTTGGTACATCAGGGCTTTTGAATTAAGACACTTTGATAAGTAAAGTGACTTGGGCACAGAAGGCCCTGATGCTGGTAATTGAATTGTGTCCTCTTGCCGAAGAAGCCAGAGAGTGTGCTATGCTCGAGTGTGCCGCCTTGTCCCGAGCTGAAACCGTGGGGAAGGGAGACCAATGGCCTGAACATCCTGACATACCATTTTGAACACTTCTTTCTTTTTCATAACATTATTCCCCACACTATTTGTATTTAGAGGTAAGGATTGGCAATAGTTTTTTTTTAGCATAAGCCTTTTTATTTTGACAAGACACCACTAGGACGGCATTATTATTATTTGATGGTCGTAGCTTGATCCTAAACACCCTTGAACTGTGGTCACTTGTGTCTGTCTTACTGTTGATACCATGCCTTCCTTACAGATTCCTCCGCCATAGCACTTGCCTTCGGCCTCCACCCGGGCCTCCACCCGGGCTCCCCTTTCACTTCCCTCCTGGGGCTCCCACCATCGCTTGTCCATACCTTCCCCCCTACCACCACTCTCCCTTCCCTATCTCCTGCACTTACCTTCAATGCACTTGCATTTCTGAATGTCACAAGGCCAAGTAGGACCATGATTATATATGTGCTGTAGCTCCTTGAAGCGTCTCTTGTGCTAGATGGGATTACCAATAGAGATCTCAGACCAAACAACTGGGCAAACTCAAAGAATATGGCAAAATACTACTTTATTCCCAATTCAATAAAGCAGGGCAAACTGGCGAACAACAGACTGATGTTTGCACACTCACACACAAACTTCATTATACAGAGGTTTTATACCACACTATACGTCATTTATGACGTCATCCTACCTGGCAAACTGTAAAACCTATTGAAGAGAGGTGATTGGTTAAGAGAACATATGTACATATGGTATACATAGGGGTTAGTACATCATTGGCTTGCCCTTATCTGTAAGGCACCCCTCGAACTACCTCCAAATACAAATAATACTAATTATAGCAGAGAAAACGGCAGCAGATTCGTCTATGCAACATTGCATAGCACTTTGCCCCCACAGAGCCGATGATTGGTTGGCATTCTCACCCAACCGTGGACTTCCGGCTCGTTAGCAGCATGTAAGCGAAATGAAACCCAGGTGTTTGAGACACGTCAGATTATTCCATGCTTTCCCAATGAATCCATCATCTCTCATCGGTCGGGCCACAAGCCAGAGTTTCCCGTCTGTAGTTGACCTTGTAGCTTGCTCTCTGTTCCTGGACATTTAAGGCAGTGTAAGCACATCACTATGTTCATCTGAAGCTTAATTAATAGCCTTTATTTTCAACTTCTGAATCATGTGTGAGGAGAACACAAATTTGTCAATTTTGACATCTTATTTACTGCTATTTTAATTGTCCAGTACTTGGGTCTTGCAAATGTTTTCTTCTTCTTTTATCTAAGTGAAATATTTCTTACGCACATGGTTTATCCGTTTCCCGCCCCCTGTTCCTTGCAATTGTTCCTTAAATTAGCCTTGTTGGGCCTCATCAGTGAGGTGAAGCTGAGCCTCTCTAAGACACACTGAGCAAGGGGTCCACGTCTGGATTACCCTGGATTACTTAGGGTGAAACCCCAAGTTTTACAAAGTTACAAAGGAGTGTGGGAGCCCCTCTACTGAGAACGAACATGGGTCAAATAACCTGTTCTGGCCATATTCAAAGCATCCAGCTCAGTCTGACAGGTTGTATCCTTAAAAACCGAAATATGCTTAGTCAAGTCAACTGTCTGAGATGGATTATTGACTCCACATACCTGATTACTACAATCATTTTCAGAAGTTTGGCAACTCTGCTTTGCCATATCAACGTTGGAGTATGTTTGACTAAAATTATCTATTTTATCAGAACATGCTTGTAATACATGCTTATCCAAATCATACACCAGATCTGTTTCGCACGAGTTGTCCGTCTTAACTGGGAGGCATTGTAGCACAGTTGTATCCAGTAATTCCAACCATGTACAGAAATCATGAAAATTACTACATTAATGAAGTTCAACAAATAGTCTTTCTTTAACTAGATGCCACGCGTAGTATTGACAAAGCGCACGCTACTTATCCTCAATGACCCCATAGAAGGCTGTGAATGGGGCTTCATAGCAGCATTTTCCCCTTTTTCCACACTGGAATGGACAGGCGTAGGCAGAGACAGAGCTAAGAACTCAGGATGTCCGGCATGAATAGTAGTGTTGCCATCCTTAGATGTATAGCTATAGTCTCCCTGCTTAGCATGACTGTCTGTTATGAATTCCACGTCCTCATAATCAGAAGGGCATGTTCTTGTATCCTGGAGGTGCCTACTTTTAGGTGTACCTGTGGCCAAAACCTCAGTTAACTGACTCCTGTTAGGCATTGGGGTCGGAACTAGGGGCCTGCTTTGTGAAAGATATCTCCCGCATTTTTAAGTTGGGACTTTCTTTTGAGGCCAATTTGAATACTCCCAATCATGATGGCTCTGTCAGATGGTCAATAGCAGGTGACTCATCAAAATGAGCAGAAGTTCCAAATAACATTTTAGTCACTTTGGCTCAGGCCGTGGTGGTAGGCATGAAATCCAAATGATAATCCTAGCAATAATCACTAACGAGCTTTCGCCAGCAATTATTCCACTAGTTCAATGACCTTTTCGTGCCCAAGCCCCCACCGCAAGAGCAAACGGCCACATTAGTGCTGCAACAGCCCCAATAGACACAGCAGCCCAGTAGGCACATTACCACAAAAACAGTGGCAGTAGGGGGAGTAGCGAGTAGCATATGGAAAAACGTGACACAGCGTACAGCAGCCTTACAAGCTACTAA
The DNA here is from genome assembly GCF_040938575.1 of Ambystoma mexicanum. Classification (NCBI taxonomy): domain Eukaryota; kingdom Metazoa; phylum Chordata; class Amphibia; order Caudata; family Ambystomatidae; genus Ambystoma; species Ambystoma mexicanum. Next base: position 381,506,971 of record NC_090921.1, on the reverse strand, counting down.
TCAGTAAACTGTTTGGCATCCTTCTTACCTATGGCAGGGTCAGCCAAACAGAAAAGCAAGCACCAGAAGGCACAGAAACCATGCAAATATCCAGACAAACGTCCCGCACATGGAATCAACCAGGAACACTTACTTTCACTCATGTCCAGCCTAACTCACAATGTTGCTTTATGCTACTCCCTCTTAATGATAGCACAAGCATTATACTGGCTGCCCCATCTGTTCATTTAGTATAACCCTGCCAAAAAGCCACACGTTGCCTAGTTAGGCGCAAACCAGCGTTTTCCATTGTTACCTTGTCCAATCATGTCCTGTGACCTACATGCTGTATGCCTGTCACCCTTAACCTTGATACTTGCTTGCACTAAATCCGTCTTGCTGCTCTGATATACCTAGACCTAGATGGTTCTATACTGGATCAACAACATCTGCTCCATGCTGGATTATTGCATTTAGCCTATGCTGATCTGCCCATGCTGGATCATTGTATTTAGCCTATGTTGATTTGCCCATGCTGGATTATTGCATTTAGCCTACGCTGATCTGCCCATGCTGGATCATTGTATTTAGCCTATGTTGATTTGCCCATGCTGGGTTATTGCATTTAGCTTATGTTGATCTGCCCATACTGGATCATTGTATTTAGCCTATGTTGATTTGCCCATGCTGGATTACTGCATTTAGCCTACGCTGATCTGCCCATGCTGGATTATTGCATTTAGCCTATGTTGATTTGCCCATGCTGGATTACTGCATTTAGCCTACGCTGATCTGCCCATGCTGGATTATTGCATTTAGCCTATGTTGATTTGCCCATGCTGGATTACTGCATTTAGCCTATGTTGATTTGCCCATGCTGGATTACTGCATTTAGCCTATGTTTGATCTGACTATGCTCTGATGCACCCAGCCCCAGGTGGCCCTATGCCTTACTGCCCAACTATCGATAGGGGAAGCCCTTATTAGCCCGTCTCTCGCCTACCATACCTGTCACTGCACTCAGTGCTCCAACTTTGTATCTCTATGTGCCTACCTACACCTGCCTAGCACATACTCCTAGTTGTTGCCTCACGGCATTTAACCTTAGAGTGTATTTTCCAATCTAGGCATTGCCCCATTGTAACCTACCCTAAGAGTGTACTGGACCTGCATTGTGCAACCTTGCGCCTAGACCATGATCACCTGGCTTACTCTTACCATGTTCCCCTTCTGCATCATGCCAGACAATGTACCCTGTAGCGGCAACAACTTCATAACCTTCACCGATGGCCTAACCACTCTTGGATGCCCTAGGCACTACCCGATCCCTTGCCCCACGCCCTTCCCACCCAACCACTACCCTCACCATACCTCCTCTGTAGACAATAGCCCCCTTGGCAACATTCCCAACCATAGTAGACTCAGTGCCCCATGCCACACTGTACCTCCCACACTGAAACCCCTAAATCCGTATGCTCAACCAACCCGGATATCATGGCCCGAAACAACAGACTAGGCACTAGGCTCCCCCATACAGCCAGCAACCACCCTGCAAAACTCAACACCAAAACTAAGAAGAATTTAAAGACCCCCAACAAGCCTGAACCACTCCCCCTAAAAGGAGCCCTACTCAATGTCAGATCCCTGGTCGCACACCCCACAGAAATTGACGATACCATTCTAACCTACGATCTCGACTTCCTTGCCCTAACGGAAACGTGGCTACATGAGGCATCAGGACCACACCTATCGCTAGCTATTCCTGTAAACTATTCCATCCTCAGAGCCGACAGACCTAATGGCAAGGGAGGAGGCGTAGCAATTATCTCTAAAACACTACTAGGCTGTAGACTAGTCTCCATCCTAACACTTAAATCCTGCGAGCTACTCACAGTCAAGCTTCAAACCTCTCCCACAAGCACAATCACTCTTCACCTTATATATAGACCCCCAGGCCCTCCTGGAGTCTTCGAAGAAGACATCTCTGCACACATCACTGAAAATTCCAAACCTCTAGCACAAACTATTATCCTCGGTGACTTCAATCTTGGCTACAACGACCCCAAGGACGCCCCAGCCACATCCCTAGCAAACGCCCTAACTGAGCATGGTTTCAATCAACTGAGTACCTCACCGACACACCAGAAAGGTAGAATTATCGACTGGGTAGCAACCTTTAACTGCAACACCACTTGTAGGGACCGCCAACCTCTCACATGGACAGATCATTACCTTATCCCTCTCGAAATTCACATCAACCATACAGTTCCTAAAAAGTGCCCCATGGCACCAGCCTGCCCAACCAGAAACAAGCGCAACATCACAGCCGAAGCCCTATTACCCTTGGTCCTACCCATCCTTAACGCTCTACTGGACAATGCTGACCTAAACCTCCTTGTTGACACCTTCAACAACTTTATGGCCATGCCATTGACACCATTGCCCCTCTGAAACTACGTAAAAGCAAGCCAATAAGCCACCTAAATTCGTGGTACACCCCCGAACTTAAACTACTTAGGAAAAAGAAGGCCAAATCTGAACTCTTATGGAAAACTAACCCATCATCTGAAAACAAATCCACTCTTAAGAACATCTCTGTGCTATACAAAAGTGAGATAAACCGCACCAAAAAAGAGGCCTACAACGTTATGATAGATCAGGCAGGCTCCTCCAATAAAGAACTATTCAAAATACTAAAGGAGCTAGAAAACCCCAATCCACCTCCAGACACTTGTTCAAAAGATAACCTTGGTGCACCAGCATCCAGAACGCACTTAACAACAAAATCACAGGACTCCAAACCAAAATTGAGGACAAACGTCAACAACTCTTCAGCAACTTGACCATGAACCCAATCCTAAGCTCTCCAACACCTATCAAAGTTAATACAGCCTTCACCTTTAAGAAAGTAACTATTCTAGAAGTCCAAAAAATTATCACCTCCTTAAAACCATCTAACTGCAAAGGGGCCAGCTGTCCTGCACAGATAATAAAAGATGCAGCCAAAGACCTCTCCCCTTTTATCACGAAGCTAATTAACCTGTCATTTGCTAACAACTCTGTCCACAGCAACCTAACACAATCCTGGGTTCTCCCTCACCAAAACAAAACAAATCACTTAACCCAGCCATACCAACCAATTATAGACCCATCATCACTGTCCCTTTCCTGTTAAAAATCCTGGACAGAGTCGCCTACATCCAGATTCAGGAGTACCTAGAATCCAACCAACTGCTAGGCATACGTCAATCTGGCTTCAGACCTCAACACGGAACAGAGACCGCTTTGGTTGACCTCAAAAGCCAGATTGATGAAATCAAAGACAAAGGCAATGCTGCAATCCTACTTCTCTTAGACCTCTCAGCGGCTTTCGATTTAGTCGATCACGAAATCCTCTGCAGCCACCTATCTATCTATGCCCACTTCTCTTCCTCTGCCTCCTCATGGATACAATCCTTCCTGGCTAATAGTACTATGCAAGTTTTCTCCACAACAGCAGCAGCGGACCCTATCCCCATCACATGCAGAGTCCCACAAGGCTCCTGTGTCTCTCCCACGTTGTATAATATATTTACAAAGCCGCTATTCGACAAACTGGACCGCCTGGACGTCACCTACACTAACTATGCAGATGAAACCCAGATCCTCCTCACCATCTCTGGCAACTACAATGCGGACGTCACCCGGATTAACGAGATCATCTCCTTCATTCAGGCATGGATGGCCACCCATGGCCTCTGCCTGAATGATGAGAAGACAAAGCTTCTACTGGTCGGCTCTCCCAATAACCTGGCAAAACTCAGTCCCTGCTACAACAACATTATCATAGATGGCAATACCATCCCCATTGTCAAAAGTGTGAAAACCCTAGGCTTCCACTTTGATGCCAACACCAACCTCAACAAACAAATTAACACGACTGCCTCAGCCACTGCCTATACGGGTAAGCTAATTAGGGCTAGCAGACCCTTCCTATCCTCCAATAGCTGCCTCACTCTTGCCATAGCCCTCATCCAGTCCAAATTGGACTACTGCAATGGCCTGTACCTAGGAGCCAACCAATCCATAATAAACAAACTCCAGGTTCTCCAAAACACTGCTTTACACGCAGCACTCAACATCCCAAGGCGAGAGGACATTTCCACAACCAGGAAAGTGTGTAAATGGCTTTCCATACAGCACAAAATTGACCTCCAAACAATCTGCCTCACTTACAAGTCCCTAAACCACCTAGCCCCACCGTATCTCACTGATAAATGTACTTTAAAATTCGCCACCAGATTATCCAACTCCCTATGCCTGGCAGTGCCTAGATTTGCCCTAAAAAGAGCAGGAGGTGCCAGTTTCACAGTGCTTGCCTCCCAACTTTGGAACACCCTACCACTTAACATTAAAACTATTGAGTCCTTTCCGATCTTTAGGAAACATGTTATCAGCTGGTTACTGAACAAAGAATAGCATTCACCTCCATTTTCCAATATCTTAACTCCCTAAGACCGCAACCATGCCTATACTATATGTAAATTGTTGTACCATGTAAATTATGTAAACTGTTGTAATATGGAAATGTATATCTCATGCCTGTAACCGCATTCTTAAGCGCCCTTCTACCCATGGGTGCGGAGCGCTATATAAATAAACAAACAAACAAACAAGCAGGACCTACTGGGGCAACTCACCCAACGCTCCACAAGAATTCACACTGGAACACAATAGAGAGAAACTATAACCACTCAGCCACTGGCCAGCTACTCAGCGGTGCATGGCCCCCTCTGGTACCACTATAATGCTGTCCCACACAGCAGCCATCCGTAACGTGGTCACCTGGCCTGTGCTGATCAGGAACCCTTGATGAAAGGACTCTCAGACGTGCAGTATGCCGTCAAGCCACACTGACTGAAAGCAGTCAGCCGCTTCCAACAGCGTGTCTGTAGCATGGACAGCATGAACAGATGTCTTTGGAGAGGTAATGAGTCTACAACAGTGATGGGCCAGGCTCGGCTGGTGGCAGTGCTGCACAAGGTGGTTGCCCAGGAGACAAAGCTTTGTCATCTTCTTGAAAAACTCCTTCCAGCTATTCAGTGTCAATCACATGCTCCAAAATGTCCCTGGTAGTCACATTTGATGGTCCCGGCAAAGCCAGCAAAACTTAGAGTTGGAGAGTGAGGATTGGCTCTTTGGATCTCTCAGTGGACCTGACCAGTGGAGGCTCTTGGGGATGATGTGCAGACATCATCAGGATATTTATCGTTGACTCAGTCGTCATCGTCGAAGGTGTCACTGAAGCAGGCTTTCACGGGCTTCACCATTGTCGCTGATGGGAAAGGCGCTAATGAAGCTGCCGAGTGTCGAAGCTTCGTGTACGGAGATTGCACCCTGGAGGCGAGGTGGCTCGTCGGTGTATCAGACGGTTTCGCTGAAGGCATTGTCACCATAGTTTCACTGACGAAACAGGTGATTTATTCCATGAAGAGGATTTTGGCAGCAGCGTTATCCGTGGGTGGAAGAGCATGGGTGGCATCTGCTTTCCTCGCCCTGCTTCCACATGAAGCCTCCTGTGTGCTCTTGACCGCTTAGAAGAGGGAGCACGATCTAGGGGCCTGCTATTGTGCAAGGAGGAATGGATCCTCACTGATGCCAAGTCTGAGGCCACAGTTCCTTCATCCAGCCAGGCCATCAGTCTCTTGTGCTGGTGGTTTAAAGTTTTATTTGAAAATGAGTGGCATATGGAGTTGGAGTTGACATCATAGTCCAGACATAAACAATAAAGACATATATATGTTCTTAAGGTTGCAACTAAAACAGGCCTTACAAAGGATATTTTTAGCCTTGGAGTCAGTCATGGTCATGCGGAGTGAAAAAAGAAGAGACATCAGAGGGCTCGACCCTGGGGGAACACAGGAGGTCTATGACCAGTAGGGGAGCACCAATTGGGAGAAACATGTCAACAGTGAGATGAAAGTCAATTACACTATATTTCGCATTCTAAGACGGCATACTCTTTAGTGTGTTAACATGCACATGAGTACTATTCAATTGTTGAAAGCATAATTAATCATCTCGTCTCCAAGGGGCAATCTTTTAGGACAGAACTGTACTTTGGCTGCACAGAATGGTCTGACATATTACAGACATCCATACAATTATCTCTTTATTCACAAAAGCAAAGGACTTTAATAACAAAAAGAGGACATTTAAATTTGTTATCATAGAAAACGATTCTGTTTTGGATTTATGTCAAATGAATGTAAACTTGGGACCCCTCAGGAAGAGCCTTTTGGCTCGAAACATGTGTTGCCTCTAGGTTTCTATGACAGGTCAATTGTATTGTAATACCTGTCCATTCTTTAGTTCCATTGTTTCATGAAAGGCTTATTGTTCTGAGAAACCTGTCTATTTCTTGCAAACTGCTTTTGTTTGAACTAATTTTGAACACATCACAATATAAGTAAACATGAAGTTTATGTTTCATCTGTGTGTGCCCGAATTTTTGATGCAAGTCCTTATACAACACATGGGTAGGCATGCAGACATTCTAGGCCTCTTTGTGGAACTAATTTCTAGAACCCCACAATAAAAAAATACTTGCCTTAAGTTTTCAAACGGTGTGAAAAGCAAGTTTGTAGAATGTAGAATTCTTCCCAAATGGTCAAGTGAAAGTAGAGAACTAAGAAAGGACTCCCAACACTTGAAAGTGCATTAAGAATCTGAAGATGGCCTCCAGGGGTGGGGCTAGGGGAGGCACTGCCTATTGGCTAAAGTGTTAATGACCCAAAACAACATTAAGAGAACACTATGGTGGTTTCGGTTTCTTTCATTTATTAGTAAATGAAACGTTTTTCTTTTTGCATTTGGTTTATACAAACATTCTTTATAATCTTAACAACACTACATACAATTCTAACATTTTTTTAACACAATCATAACTCATTTGTTTACTATTTTTTTTTAATTTGCTCTAAAATTGAATAAACATTTTTTTTCAGCAAAAGCTACAAGGTACAATTTACAATTTACTGCGTACAGTTTACAGTGAGCAATTTATGCTTTATACTTTAAAAATAGTTGACAGTTCTGATTTCTGGCAGCGCCTCCATCAAAAACCTCACTGTTGCAATTACATGTTTAATCTTTTGACCTGACATCAAGGACACCCACCAGCCTTCATCGTCAGAGAGTTCAAAGTCCGAGAAAAGAATTCTGAAATGTCTTGAACGAAGATCTTTTAAGGCCGGGCAGGATGTCAACAGATGATGAAGTGATTCTACTTTAGAATGGTCATTACAGTAGCAACAATGGTTATCTGGAACGTGACCCTGACTTGCCAAGATCTCGTTTGTAGGGTGTAGGTTCAGGCAAGCTCTCAGGAATTGGTCCCTGACCCGTTTGTCCGGAAACTGTTTCAAGTACTCACAGACTGTGTTTTGTCCTCGTGCTTCCAGAGGGAGATGAGCTACTGACTGATAGCTACTAGCCCTTTCCAGCGTTAAAGCACACTCCTAGTTTTGTAGTTTTTATTTCACCCGTGTTGGGTTAGACAGCAGTTGCGCAAGGAACTTCCAATTTCATCCAACAAGTACATCATAGTTAGGTTCCATCGAGTCAAAACTAGGTTTGTGTTGGAAAACATTTTCTGTACACCATTTCGTAGATGGCCGGTCGTGAAGGGTGATAACATTTCCTGAACAGAACCAATCTGTTCCAATCAACCGTAAATTTCACAGAGTTTAGGCCTAATTCCCTCTGTATGATTACAATTGGCATTAGGGATATAAGAAGGATATAAAGAAGACTCTCTTAACCATGCAATTCAGAAAGCAGAAAAAGTAACAAGAACCAGCCTATTAATTGAAAAACGAAAAGTAAAGAATAAAGAAATGAAAACCCATTTCATTACAACATTCAGTAGTGAAATATACAACATAAAGAAAACTTTGAATAAACATTGGAACATTCTATTCACAGATGATACACTCAGCACCATTATTGAAGAAAAAACATTAATGGTATTTAGAAAAGCTCCAACTCTGAAAAAGAAATTAAGTCCGAGTCATCTAAGGAACCCAGTAAAGGACTCCTTGAGTAGTTTTTTGAAAGTGCCGGCACCAACAGGATCCTACAAATGCAGCAAATGTTAAATTTGTTCACACATGATAAATGGAATCAAACAAATTAAATTACCCACTGGAAAAATGATTGACATCAAACAATTTATAAACTGCAGAAGTCAATATGTAATCTATGCTATACAATGCATTTGCAACAAGAAATACATCGGGAGCACGATAAGAGAAATTAGAATACGGATATTGGAACATCTTAGAGCAATCAAGAACGGGGATGCAAGGTACCCAATGGCCATACACTTTGCAAAAGAACACCAACAATCAGACATCAAGGACATCAAAATCATTGGACTGGAAAAAAATCGAGCAACCTGAAAGAGGAGGAGACAGAGAACTTATATTAAGGAGAATGGAGTCAAAATGGATTTGTATAATGGATACATGCCAAACTGGTCTAAACACAGATCCAGAGATGGCAAACTGGTTATAAAAACACTATTTATTGTATATGTGCATCATCCTAAGTACCTCTCTGTCTACCACTGAAAGCATGTATAAGTAACTTGTTGTTCATTTATACATAGAGCCTACATACTCTATACCACATACACTGAAATATAGTAAATGGAAAGCTGGATCCAACGTGTTGATGCCATCACATACGCATAGATACAACAACATTTAGAGACACAATTAAATTAAAGAAGACATTAGTGTTAGCTTAGGGGTTCTTTGAAAATAAATCCATTCTTTTGCAAAATAGCAATGCAACCTGAAAATTATTTGTACAAAAATGAAGGCTACAACATAGAAACACAAACATTTTTTTTTTTTTTTCCTTCACAAAAAACCAATCCAAGATGGCCGCCGCACGTTTTTTGACGCGTATGATGTCATCGCGGCACATTACGCGATGACGTCATCAAGCGACGTGCTCCGCGATATATAAACAGAAGCAGAATTGAGGTAAGATGCATCCGGGAACCACGGATGCACAGAGGCAATCGTACCGAGAGAAAGGAACATCTTTGAATCCACAAGAATCTACACACAAGGTAAACTCTATAGCAATTTAAAATAATTTTCTCTAGAAATGTAAAGGGCTACCTTATAGAGGGTGCATAAATTCAATCAAACTGAATACCAATGCAAATGCAGAATTTATACTAGTAATAATGGATCAATACTAAAATGCCATTCTATAAAGGCTAGGAAGGACACAGCACACTGTATAGGACAGCAAAGACTGCTTTGCTGTTCAGAAATATAACACATTAATAGCCAGTATTAGAATGTGAACCAAAGCATATGAGCTTTGTGCATTTTTCTTATAGGGAAAAAAAGAAAAAAAGAAAAAAAGGAAAAAAAAGGGAAAAAGAACAAAAGGAAGACAAATAGAGAGCCGATGAGAGAGAAAATTGAATACCAATCAATACTGAATCAGAATTATGAGAAACATGACAAGGGTGAGTGTATGTCCTCTTCTCAGATAGAAGTGGTTATGAAACTAGAGGTTTAATGCACTTAAGTCTCTGTTTATATACATAGAATGTATGAACTTGGGTTCTTTTTTCACTTTAGAATCTCCCCTGAGGAACCGTGGCTAAAGTCATGGGGAAACACGTGTTGGGAGACAATTTGGGAGACAAAGTTTGTTTATTGAAACTTTAAGTGTATGGAGTATCCAGAACCTATACTGAATAAACAAATTGGAATTAACATAACCAAGTGATTGAGTAATTCTTCCCAAGGAGCGCACTAAAGGGTACCAACTTTATTTCTCGGAATTGTACATATATTGCTGCAGCCACAATACAGGCACCCCTGGTGCAGACCCTTGGCCATCTGAGAAAGGAACCAGAGAGGCACATAGGCTTCGCTCTAGATAGGAACTCAAGCCGACATTGGCTGCAACATCTGTTTTTTTCAAAAATATAAATCTAAAGGCTTCCATTCGAGCAGAACCTGTGCACAACTTCAAAATGACAGATATATTCGACAAAAGGGATGCAGAAGCTGAAGAGCTTTTCTTAAGGCATAGACAAACAGGAGTAGTAATGGCATCCCAAACATCAACTTCATTAAGAAATCTTTTCGAATGATTGGAAGCAGCATCAAAGAAAGAACTGTCCAAATGGTGGGAGATTAAAACAATGAAGATGTACATGGAGGTAGGGAGGATACCTCGTGGATTAAGAGTTTGCATCTTCCCATCATTTGAAGAAGAGGACACAGAAGCACTAAAGGACTGGGAGGACTATTTAACAGAAATCTCAAAAGGTTTGATGATAAGGATTATTAATCATTCTGCCCTGATCCATGAAAAAACATTAAAGGAAATCGAGGAACTTAAAGAAACAATAGAAAAATTGAATTTACTAGAGCTGACATTTAAAAACTACCAAATACTAGATGAATATCTTAACAAATTTACTGAAGAGATCAAGAACAAAAAACAGAAAACCTTCATAAGGGATGAAATAGACTACACAATTGGCAGAATTTACACCTATCAGAGGAAATATGACACTAAAGGAAACACTAAATTTAAAACAAAAACAAGTACAGATAATATTACCACACCAACAGAATCGTCAGAAACTGAAACAAAGAGCGAATCAGAAAAAGAAAGTAGTTCCAAACCAAGTACATCAAAAGACTTGCTAGGCCCCTCGTCTTTTTTGGAAGAATTTCGGGGACACAAATCAACAAATCGACCATATACCCAACGAACAATGTTCCCGAAACCATCTCTAAATCTAAACGTAGGCGGAAATACTACAATAGGTTCCACAAAACCAAGAGGGGAAAGAGAGGAGGATCGAATAAACACTGGTATAGGACAAAGAGGAATGCTAACGAGATCCAGGAACAGAGAAACCAGAGGGAACCAGGAAATCTAGTCCTAAACCTTTCCAATCTAAATATTGATGAATCTCTCAAGACAGCACTTAATAGAGGACTGAATTTCTGTCCAGCCAATAGGACGGATTACTTCCAAACACAAGTAGACCTTTTTAAATTTTGTCGGAAACTAAAACTTAGAAAATATTTCGCAGCATCACCTATGAAACTCAAAGAATGCAATATCCAAGACATTTCACCCCTCACTGTGGAACTAGCAGAAGGATCAGTAAACATAATGAATTTAACAGAAACGTATTTCTCATTGGATACCTTCATGGCGGAACAAAATATAGATCCGTTCCAGACTGAGGAAACACATTTAAGATCTAAATCGAAATTCATACCCACTTTAATGGAAAATAATGCCATAGATCTTTTTCAAAAAGCTGTAAGCAATGATTTACGAAAAAAATACCTTGAAAACAAGCAAACCAACATCAAATACAATTTAACGAAAGCTGAGAAAAAGGCAATAGATACACTCTCCAAAAATGAGGAAATAGTTGTGAAGTCAGCTGATAAAGGAGGGAACATTGTGCTTATGAAGAAACAAGATTACATAACAGAAGGAACCAGACAACTAAAGGACAGTAAATGTTACTCACTACTACAAAAAAACCCAATTAGAGACCTACAAGCTCAATGGAATCAAATGGCAAAACATTGGGAAGAAATGGGCCTACTGACGGAAGAAGAAACAAAGTATTTGGTAATAGACAAACCTGTCATGCCAACAATATATTTCCTTCCAAAAATACATAAAAAGTACAAGACGTTTCCACCATGTAGACCCATCATTAATGGGATAGGTTCTTTAACAGAAAGAATCTCAGAATATATAGACTTATATCTACAGCCCCTAACAACAGGGCTAGCTTCTTATTTACGAGACACGAAACACGTGATACAACAAATGGAGTGTATACCGTGGGAAGCAGAATATTTATTTGTGACGTTGGATGTGGTGTCACTTTACACCAGCATCCAACACACAAAAGGAATGGAAACAACGGAATTCTTCTTGAAAACAAGGTCTATTTAATTTCTTAATCAGAATAATATGATTCTAGAGATGCTAAACTTCGTTCTGTCAAACAACATTTTTTTGTTTAATCAAGTCCTATATAAGCAGGAACAAGGAACTGCCATGGGGGCGAAATTTGCCCCATCATATGCAAATTTATTTATGGGCCATTTTGAACTAATCCATGCCTGGCAACATGAGGCATTCATAGAAAATAAAATTGTCTACTGGGGTCGTTACATAGACGATATCCTTGTGATAAGGCATGGAAACAAAACAAGCCTCCTGAAATATATTGCCTATCTTAATGACAATAATCATAATATCAAATTCACAGAAAAAATCAGCTCAGAAGAAATAGAATTTTTAGATCTACAACTGTACACAGATGGTGACAAGATACTAACAGACTTGTATATCAAACCCACAGCAGTCAACAACAAGCTACATGCACAAAGCAACCATCCAAAACACACCATAAAGAACATCCATATGGAGAAATACTTAGAATAAAACGCAATTGCAGCTTGGATACCAGGTACCAAAAACATCTAACAGATCTAAAAGAAAACTTTATAAAGAGGGGATATAAAGAAGACTCTCTTAACCATGCAATTCAGAAAGCAGAAAAAGTAACAAGAACCAGCCTATTAATTGAAAAACGAAAAGTAAAGAATAAAGAAATGAAAACCCATTTCATTACAACATTCAGTAGTGAAATATACAACATAAAGAAAACTTTGAATAAACATTGGAACATTCTATTCACAGATGATACACTCAGCACCATTATTGAAGAAAAACCATTAATGGTATTTAGAAAAGCTCCAACTCTGAAAAAGAAATTAAGTCCGAGTCATCTAAGGAACCCAGTAAAGGACTCCTTGAGTAGTTTTTTGAAAGTGCCGGCACCAACAGGATCCTACAAATGCAGCAAATGTTAAATTTGTTCACACATGATAAATGGAATCAAACAAATTAAATTACCCACTGGAAAAATGATTGACATCAAACAATTTATAAACTGCAGAAGTCAGTATGTAATCTATGCTATACAATGCATTTGCAACAAGAAATACATCGAGAGCACGATAAGAGAAATTAGAATACGGATATTGGAACATCTTAGAGCAATCAAGAACGGGGATGGAAGGTACCCAATGGCCATACACTTTGCAAAAGAACACCAACAATCAGACATCAAGGACATCAAAATCATTGGACTGGAAAAAATCGAGCAACCTGAAAGAGGAGGAGACAGAGAACTTATATTAAGGAGAATGGAGTCAAAATGGATTTGTATAATGGATACATGCCAAACTGGTCTAAACACAGATCTAGAGATGGCAAACTGGTTATAAAAACACTATTGATTGTATATGTGCATCATCCTAAGTACCTCTCTGTCTACCACTGAAAGCATGTATAAGTAACTTGTTGTTCATTTATACATAGAGCCTATATACTCTATACCACATACACTGAAATATAGTAAATGGAAAGCTGGATCCAACGTGTTGATGCCATCACATACGCATAGATACAACAAAATTTAGAGACACAATTAAATTAAAGAAGACATTAGTGTTAGCTTAGGGGTTCTTTGAAAATAAATCCATTCTTTTGCAAAATAGCAATGCAACCTGAAAATTATTTGTACAAAAATGAAGGCTACAACATAGAAACACAAATTTTTTTTTTTTTTTTCACAAAAAACAAATCCAAGATGGCCGTCGCACGTTTTTTGAGGTGTATGACGTCATCGCGGCACATTACGCGATGACGTCATCACGCGACGTGCTCCGCGATATATAAACAGAAGCAGAATTGAGGTAAGATGCATCCGGGAACCACGGATGCACAGAGGCAATCGTACCGAGAGAAAGGAACATCTTTGAATCCACAAGAATCTACACACAAGGTAAACTCTATAGCAATTTAAAATAATTTTCTCTAGAAATGTAAAGGGCTACCTTATAGAGGGTGCATAAATTCAATCAAACTGAATACCAATGCAAATGCAGAATTTATACTAGTAATAATGGATCAATACTAAAATGCCATTCTATATAGGCTAGGAAGGACACAGCACACTGTATAGGACAGCAAAGACTGCTTTGCTGTTCAGAAATATAACACATTAATAGCCAGTATTAGAATGTGAACCAAAGCATATGAGCTTTGTGCATTTTTCTTATAGGGAAAAAAAGAAAAAAAGGAAAAAAAAATGGAAAAAGAACAAAAGGAAGACAAATAGAGAGCCGATGAGAGAGAAAATTGAATACCAATCAATACTGAATCAGAATTATGAGAAACATGACAAGGGTGAGTGTATGTCCTCTTCTCAGATAGAAGTGGTTATGAAACTAGAGGTTTAATGCACTTAAGTCTCTGTTTATATACATAGAATGTATGAACTTGGGTTCTTTTTTCACTTTAGAATCTCCCCTGAGGAACCGTGGCTAAAGTCATGGGGAAACACGTGTTGGGAGACAATTTGGGAGACAAAGTTTGTTTATTGAAACTTTAAGTGTATGGAGTATCCAGAACCTATACTGAATAAACAAATTGGAATTAACATAACCAAGTGTTTGAGTAATTCTTCCCAAGGAGCGCACCAAAGGGTACCAACTTTATTTCTCGGAATTGTACATATATTGCTGCAGCCACAATACAGGCACCCCTGGTGCAGACCCTTGGCCATCTGAGAAAGGAACCAGAGAGGCACAAAGGCTTCGCTCTAGATAGGAACTCAAGCCGACATTGGCTGCAACATCTGTTTTTTTCAAAAATAACAAAATAATTTACACAACAAATTATTTAAAACCTGCATTAATCTAAGAAATATTTCATATAATCATGCTAAGAAACAACTTCTTTTTGGCTAATGTCATCATTGATTATCTTCAAGTACCTACTTAATGCTAAAAGCAATAATATGTTTCCCTCCACATCATTCGTATCCATAGTAAATTAATTTAGAATACTGATTCATCATTTATAAACTTCCCTATTGCAAGCAATCTGGTAACTCTAAAGTGTGGACATGCTATGACTAGATGTTTCAAGGTTTCTTTAGGCTCATTGCAAGTTGAAAATCTGCACTGTGGTGTTCGTTTTACAAGACCATCAGGTCCCCAATGCACAGTTCTTTCATGAGTATGAAATTGATTTAGCTTAAAACGCATGTATAGGATACAAGCCTTATTGCATGGAAAGCATCTCAAATAGGGACATCGGGACTACTCTTTTTAGAAAACTTAGCATTCTCCTTAAACAGACTATATCTATTTAAGTCATCAACAGTAGAGATCCAATCTAGATCATTAAGTTGTTTATTTACAAACCCCGGGCGGGCAATCAGATCTTGAATCACAACATCCAATTTGACCATTAAGGATTGTATTTTTCCACAAAACGATACAAGAGAATGCGGGCAGTCTACCTCCATCATTTCAGAAAGATCAATATACAGTGAGTTTGATGGAGGATCATTGATTTTGGAGTAATCAACATTCTCCATTCATATCTTGAAGCTAGTGTCCTAGTACATGTCGTAATATAGAATTTGGAAGGGAAGCAGCCAATCGCAAAGCTTGCTTCCAGATCCGACCTCGAAGTACATTCAAATACAGTGTGACATCTACCAAGCACATATCCAAGCCGTATAATAATGCAGGCTCTATCTTTAAGATGTAAAAATCTATTGCTGGTAAAATAGAAAATGTACAGTATTTACTGTATATACCTTTCATTTGAGAAAGTAAAGGTCTTAACTTCTGAGTTAGCGTATTCCTCCACATGGCCAAAGAGGAGGCGTCACAAAGATTGTATCTTAAGTAGAGGATTTGCACGGAACGTTCAATAGTGCCTCCCTCAATTGACCATTTGAAGGACCTTATTTTCTTACCACCAGTGGAATTCACAATCTTTGATTTATCTGGATTCGGATGTAAATTGTGCTTATATGCAAAGGATGAGAATATTTGCAATTTATTTTGTAGTCCAAATGGCGTTTTATCTAAAAATATAAGGTCATCCGCAAAATCCATCCAGAGAATATGGATCTTTCCTAGTCTAACTGGATATATATGCGGTTGTGACCAAATGCCATCAAGGTCACTTACATACAGGTTAAATAGAGTAGACGCCAGATTGCATCCTTGTTTAACACCTATAAATGTTGAAATTGCATCTCTAAGTGCACCCTCCTGATTGATTCTCACCTTATACATTGTGTTCTGGTCTAACATAGAAATGATGAGAATCCGAGATTGGGGAATGGCCATTTTGACCATTTTGTTCCACAAGATATTACGAACAACACAGTCAAATGCTGCCGTCATGTCTAGGGAGGCCATATACACTGGAATTGAATCTTTTTATCTTTTTTTGCTCTAGGATATGCACAAGTATGGTGGCATTTAGGCATTTAGCACAGTGCCCATTTTTTTTTTACGAAGCCCCAATCATGTTTTTTAATGTGCTTTTCCAATTCATATAGAATCAGGATTGAAATGACTTTTGCAGAAGCATCAGTGAGTGCAATAGGCCTATAATTATCAGGTATTGCTGGATTACCTTTCCTTTGGGACAATAACAGAGAGCAGCCAAGATTCAGGAATTATTTTCGATTTAAATATAAATTCAAATTTATCTTTAAAAGGCATGGTCCAGTAAAAAAATGTATTGTCCCTACGGGTCGGCCATGTTTTTTAAGCCTATGTGGCTCGATTTTAGAAAACTTTCCTATGGACCTTACCCGAGTTTTCGTCCATTAAACCCACGCGAAAACAGGCACCAGGGAGCCGCCATTTTGTGATAATCCTATCACTTGCCGCATCGCCCTGGCTGACCTGCTTCTGCGGCACTAAAACAAATCCCCCGCCCCTGAGCCTGACATTATCAAAACATTCATATTCCCTGCCTCTCTCCGTGACGTTACTGTGCTGCGTAGGCAAACGCACCCATTCGTCTTCTACGCGACTCCACACAGAACCCGGAAACCAACACAGACCATCTCACAACACAGCGCGCCACAATTCGGAATATGAAACTGTACTTTAAAATCAAACAGCAACATGGTACATTTATTTGACATTAAATGTTTAGAGAATATTCAGCAATTGCCATATGAACTCCGAAAGCCATTTATTTTCTTTTATCTGTATCCGCAAATCCGAATAAGTTTATATTGAGTCACGCGCTGTTCCTTTATGGTACACAGGGTGTTGCTTTTCGTTAAAAGAAGCACTTTGGAAGCACGTTGAACCGCAAGGCTGTTCCATCAACTAGGCACTAGTCCATCGTAAAGGTTGATATGTTGCTTCTAGCCACTAGTACAGCGTAAGGGCATGTGGGCCTTTGGCGATCGTCCCATCATATGGTTAACGTGCTCCAGTTGTTCACACGAAGCTGCAGGTGTCTACTGAAGAATCTGTCTGCCGGTGTCTCAATCCGATGACAGTAGCAGAACGGGATCAAATACCTGTTATGAAAACAAAATAATTATTTTATTTATTACGGCCGATCAGAAACTATTTGCTTGCAAGGATAGTTCAATGGAGTATGTTCGGCTCTAAAATCAATGCGAAAAGTAACGAAATAAATCGAGGCCAACACACAATGAGAAACGACAGTTAGTCTACATGCGTGTGGAATGATATGATATATGATATGGCATTTGGAACGCGCCTATACACAAGTGTTTCAAGGCGCGACGAGGCGGGGGGGGGAACAAGGGCAGACAGACAACGATCCTACTAGGCCAGGTGTCTTTCAGATCACGCAAGGGGAAGGGGAGAGGGGGGTATAAGTGCTGTACATGGTTAGTAGAATACAAGATAAATAAAAGGGCCAGCTGGTGGCAAGTGCAAGGTAAATGCCGGGAGAAGGGGCTGAAGGATACAGAGACAGTCCCGTAGTGCAGGTAGGCAGTGCAGGGAAAAGTGGCTGGGCCAAGGACCGAGATCGGTGAGACCTGTGGACCTGCATGCCCATGTGCCCACTACGAACACGTTTTCCTTGCTTTTCCTAGCTCTTCTTTCATTCATTTATTCATGCATCCATTCATTAATTCTTCACTCCGGTATAAAAGCGTCTAAAGATTTACTCACATTATATTTGAAATTTCCATTGTTTCTCTGCGTAATGCAGTCTAAATCCGACCGTGCTCTTGACAACCATTTTTCGTATACTGAACTGAAATGAAACTCGGTCTAGTTTCTGAATTTTCTGCCTTATCGTCTCTTACGTTATTGCGCACCCCTTTCAAATGAAGTTCTTTCGGCATGGTCCCTTTCTCAAGGTCAAAAAACAATAGACCCTTATACTTCCAGTGCGACTTGTGGGCCTCTTCTGTGCGCGAGCTGAAAATCAAAGCCGCTGTCCTTCGCATTCTTTATTTGCAACATCCCGTAGTAAAGGCATCTGTGAGAACTTGAAGTTTAGAATCCCTCTATGTAGTGCGCCACAATGTGCAAATGCGAACTGGCTTCTCTCCCAAATTCCACGGCCCGCTTGGCGCGTTCTAAGGCCCCCAATTTTGTCCCCGTTGTCTGCGAGCTTTGCAGCCCCAAAGAATCAGAACTATGGAGACATTTAATTTTTGGTGGAAGGTCAGGGAAAGTATAAAGTACCACAGGAGTTGAGTTAAAAGTGAGATTTATTGTTTGTTTGTTTGTTTGTTTTATTATTTGCAATACGCAAGCCTCCCCTCCGTTAACAGTGCGCAACAGTGTGCAGCATTTACATTTACATGAGATGAGACATGAGAAAAATATGTACATACACATATATGAGGTGAATAGAGAGAATTCAAAGATGACACCCAGCTTGTTCGCCACCCATGATGGTGAAGGTAGGGGTTAGGGTTACAGGTACACTGTACAATAAGATTTATTTACAAAAAGACAATCGTATTGCAATTATTTAAACCAGGATTTGTACTTCACAACCAGCTGTGCTTCTGGTGGACATGGCACAGTTACAATGTTCGGTGGCAATGGATCACTGCTCAGCACAGAAACGTCCAAAATTCTATATCTGTGCTTCTCTAACACAGCAACAATAAGGCCTTTCACAAAGTCGAACTGCATTTCATCATAGACTGGTTTGATCACCCATTGCTTACTTTGTTTTGAAAACACCTTAGTGTAGCGAGGCATCCTTACTTTACCCCTAGTCCTAGATTGTTCACGTCCGACATTGCTGTTATGGGCCAAGACTGCTAGTAGAGTGCGATGTTTCATGCCCCGAAAGCTAAAATGCAAGCGCTTTGGCCTGTACTTTAGGCACATATTGTGGAACACCTCCAAATCTCCTGTGTGACAGAATTCCGCCAGTCCTCTCAAATCTCTTGATAGAGTTTTGTCGAAAACAATCTTCTCAATGGCTTTGTGTATCGGTGAAGATGGAATCAACCACTTCTTCTTCCTTGTCTCCTCTGGGGACAAAGGGCCATGTTCACACTGGTGGAAATGTAGGTTTTCTGACCAGCGGTGAACGTTGGTACGGTGGTGCATCAGTGACCGCCATTTTTAAGTAGTATTTCCACTGACCCTTCACAAGTTTTTGAGCTCCACCAAAGATGGTTGGTGATAGACTGGGACCACTGCAAAATACTTTCAAAACCTTTTTTTTTTCCTGCAGCCGAGATTGTCTTACTGATTGATTTAGCAAGATGCCATACGTCAAATTGATGATTAATAAGCGGGAACTGCTCTCTCATTGTCTTGGCAATTGAAACGTGTCTGTCCATGGCTATGAGGTCGATGTGCATTCCCCTTGATTGTAGGTATTCCACTGATTTTATAAATCCTAGTTTCTCCATGGCCACTGAGGATGTACATTGTGTTACCTGCACAACCACCGAACTCACAATTTTCTTACTATCCATGTCCTGAAAGTGGTAGGTGCAGTACTTGGCAGAAAATCCAGGGCTGTCGCACTGTCCATCGCCGGCTAGCCTGAAACTTTTCCCTTCGAATGTACTTGCTAGAGACAATTGTTCAATTTTCCAAGCATCACTAATGGCCGGAAACAGATAATCACGTTGGTATATGTAGTACAGCGATTTAGAAATGAAATGGAGTCCCTCAAACTGAAAGAAAGCCTCTTACTTTCTAAAACTGGAGCCACTAAAAAGTGATGCAGCTGCACACAGTAGATTGCCTGCTGGCATTTTCCCCAGCATCGTTTGTGCAGACCATGAGAACCTATGATTTAATCGACAGGCGGCATTTATTTTGACGTTACTGCCTTTTATTTGACGAGTTACATTAATCAATGGCTTCCCACATACTTTCCCTCTAACTGAATGCCCACATTTCAGCATACTTATAATTTCCATCAAACAACTGTCGAATACAAAAATGTATTTGCTCTCTTTCATTAGACTGTCATCCTGCGTCAACGTTGTTTCGGCCTGTGACGTTGCGGAGATTTCAACACATTGGAAAGTAATATCGCTGCTATCAAGTTCTGATGAGTCTATGGATGCTGCGGCTGGTTCATGCTCTGTCATTTCAACATCTGCTACTTCAACATTGATGGGAGAACACAACAATGTCGACATGTTTTTGGGTGGCAATTTTTTGGCGGGTGTAGATTGTGTGAATTGATCTGCAACTACTTCAGAGCTATCTTCAATACATTCAATATCATCTTCTTGTGGTGGTGTGGTCACACTGTAGCAATGGTCCAATGCAACTTTGCTGTATTCTCCAAACACAGTTAATTCATGTTCTGGCCATTGGACATGAGCATCTCGAGCCTGAACACGCCTCGCCTCAATTAATAGTTCCTCCATAGTGTACATGGTCTGGCAAGCAACATCGCTCATTCGCTTCACTGTCTGTGTATGTATAGTTCTGACACCCACGGGTAACTAGAGGAGAGATTGGAAAAGGGATGTTCAGTTTAAACACAAGATAAAGTGTAGTCCAATTGACTGGAAAAAAACATAAAATAGTCCCCAGCACAAACATTTTTTTAAAGTTATGTACTGTTTGTAACTAACTATTTTTTGTTTTTTTTCTTTGCAACTTTTTTGACTTGACCTTCAACATCTGCACGCTGTAGCTCTGATTCGTTTCCGCATGTCCTCCCTTCCTCTTGCGCTGCAACGACTATATTTTCTGTATCCGCATAGACAGCACGGAATGAGGCTCCATCGTCTCCCTGAAACATAGTACTTTCATTACTATGTATCAAAATATTGTTAGCATAAAACACACGTAAGGACAAACACACAGGTACATCTCAATAGCCAAACACAATTTAAACATTGTGTGCAACAATCAAACGACAAGTATTCGACCAGTGATGATTTATTTCGATGGAACTGTCAGTATCCATACCTCTGGCTCTGCATGGACTGCCATGAATGGTTGTATTGGAGAGGAGGCATCAGCATCTCCCTGAAACACAGTACTTGCATTAGTATGGTTTTCAATATTGGAAACATAACACACACTTGGGGTCGACGGCACAGGTACATATAAAGAGATAACCACAAATGATGCATTGTCTAAAACAATCAAGGAAAATATAAATATGCAGATTTCATCGACTTATTTCTCCGATTCCTTTACATCTGCATCATCAAAATGGGATGTTGTGATTCTAGTGGAAGCTCCGTCGTCTCCCTGAAAAACAGTACTTGCATTAGTATGGTTTTCAATATTGGAAACATAACACACACTTGGGGTCGAACGCACAGGTACATATAAAGAGATAACCACAAATGATGCATTGTCTAAAAGAATCAAGGAAAATCTAAATATGATCACATTTCATCGAGTTATTTCTCCGATTTATTTACATCTGCATCATCTAAATGGGATGTTGTGATTGTAGTGGAAGCTCCGTCGTCTCCCTGAAACACAGCACTTGCGTTAATAGGGAAGAAAGTATAGCAAATGGAATCACGTTATATGATCACGCATGATGGAGCTGTCAGTATCCATACCTCGTGCTGCTGAAGAATATCTATGGATGTTGCAAATGTAGTGCGCACTTCCGAAAGCTGTTGCGCCGATTCGTATACGCATGGTCCCGCTTCCACTTCCCCTGGAATTACTTGAATGTCAGGCTCCGCATCAAGTGCAGGGGTTGATGCTCCATCAACTGCCTGAACCGTAGTACTTGCATTAGTGAGGATTACAATAGTGAAAACATAACACGCACCTGGGGTCGACAGCACAGGTACATATCAATGGCTAACCACGAATGAAACATTGTGTAGGACAATCAAACAACAAGAATTCTAGCTCTGATGATGACGCTCAATGGAGCTGTCAGTATCCATACCTCCTGCTGGTGAAGAACATCTAGAAATGTAGATGTGGCGGACGCTTCAGCATCTCCCTGAAAGACAGTACTTGCATTAGTATGGATAACACTAATTACAACTGAAAACAAACACCAGTGGACGATAACTAAGGTGTATATCAATTGGAAAGCACTAACCAAACATTGGGTAAAATAATTACACGATAGAATAAAACTATTACTTGACATGCATAAAACAAGTCTGTAGCGGATTAGCCTAGTAAGATTACCTGATACGCGTTAGAAGTAGTTGATAACTGCGACCACGTCAAGGATGTAGAAAGTTCTTGCCTCAGATTCAAGGGATAGTCAAGAAGTTGTAAAGGTAAATTAATGATTGATAATGAAATGCCAATATTAAAAATAGCCATGTAAGGCGACAGAATACTTGAAAAATGCTCAATACAGCACAGTTCCCTGTTCCCATATATATACATTTTGTTTGTGGGTTATGAAATCGAAAAATAATATATTGATAAATGTCATTATTCAAAAAGCTATACACTCATATCAATATCGAAATTATTACAAGGGATAGAACACCTACAATATCAATTAATCCATTCGGCTACCTACACACTAACGCAAGGCCTAAAGCTAAATCCGGACACTTGACTCACCGGTGGCGGAATGTGGACGAATAGAGTGGGAATAGCGTTTTCGAGCAATTTCCGTGCCGTTCACCGTTTATTCTTCTTTGTTACCCAAGATGTTGTGTACATGTCCAAGGAAAAGTGCCGGCTGCAGATGTGGTATTGATCACCCCTCTTGTCCTGTAAGACTTGTTGGACTCTACTTTCCAGCTCATCCAGTGGATATCCGCAATGTCTGACCCATTCTCTTATTCGATCAACAGTTTTCGGGAATACATGCATTGTAGTGCCTTCAGATTTCGCATGGGTCTTCGAAGGGCAACCGCTAATCGAAATGGCAGGCATTGTTGATAAATCTGAAAAGTAAATATCGACATTATTATACAATCTTCATGAATAAAGATTTGATACAAAAGTAAATGAATCATACAATGATCAATGCAAGGTTCGTTTTGGTCGCCGGAACTATACCAGTTCATTATGTGCAGCTTAGTATTTGCATAAGTTGTAGAAATGTATAAATGATGTGACTAAAATCTGAACATGTGACTCGTCCCTTGGATGTTCTGTCTTGCACGAGAAGGAAACATGCTTACATTGTAGACTGGACCCCCGAAGGATGCTATTCGATGACAATAGACAAAGATGAAAATAAATAGATCTATTGATAGCATAGCAATGGAAACTCAAGTTAATAGCAATGAGACCAATGAACATAGCACTATTGTGTACTCTACTCGCAAATAGATAGAAATTTAAAAATCTGCGAAATATAACTAGGATACATGGCCTTACCTTGACCAACAAACAATTGGATTCAGCAAGCAGAGCAGTATGTTGCAGGAGAATAGGTGGGTGGCCACAGGTAGCACACTGATGGGTTTGCTCTAAGCGGTCACAGAAGTTCACGGATAGCACGACGACGAGCAGATTAGTGTAGATCTCAGTGGTTGCCAGGTAGCACGTTCAGGAGTTGACTTGCAAAGCACAAGGATGTTCTCATGAGACATATCAAGTGGTTTATAAATTATTGGAAACAGGGGTGTGTTTGTGAATGAATGACGTATGTATGTCGTGGTCTTAGGGGGGCGGCCTGCTTGAAGGGGAGGCCTGGCTGGAGACACCGGGTCTGAGGAGTCCATGTGAGCTATCGCCCCTGGGCGTGGGATACCTTTTGAAGTGTACATGCTGTTTGGCACCTTGGCCGTTTGCACCCGTGACAGCCCCCCATGCCAGCGCTCATCCCCGGGTGCGAACCGCCTTTGATGGAGGGGGTGGCATGGAGGGGCCTGGGGCGTGCAGATAAGGCACAGGAAGACTGCTGAATGGAGACACACTTATGTGGATTGCAGGGGGGCGGCCTGCTTCAAGGGGAGGCCTGGCTGGAGACACAGGGTCTGAGGAGGCCATGTGAGCGATGGCCCCTGGGCGTGGGATACCTTTCGAAGTGTACATGCTGTTTGGCACCTTGGCCGTTTGCGCCCGTGACAGCCCCCCATGCCAGCGCTCATCCCCGGGTGTGAACCGCCTTTGATAGAGGGGGTGGGATGGAGGGGCCTGGGGCGTGCAGATAAGGCACAGGAAGACTGCTGAATGGAGACACACTTATGTGGATTTCAGGGGGGCGGCCTGCTTCAAGGGGAGGCCTGGCTGGAGACACGGGGTCTGAGGAGGCCATGTGACCGATGGCCCCTGGGCGTGGGATACCTTTTGAAGTGTACATGTAGTTTGGCACCTTGGCCGTTGGCGCCCCAGACAGCCCCACATGCCAGCGCTCATCCACGGGTGCGAACTGCCTTTGATAGTATATCGTTGCTTATCAATAACAAATGCCACATACCAGAGATTCTTGTGAGCACAGACCCACACTTCAACCGGTGTAATATAGTGGTCAAGACCCTTAACCTAAGGCCTGTATAATCCAATGGTAATTGTTAGTATAGATATATGTGTGACTTTTATAGAGACATAACCTACTGAAAGACTTTGAACAAGTGTTATTTAGTGCATGCATTATCGAGAATATGTTATGTTAGCTTAGATAGATAGTGACCACCCTGCTTCACAGCGACCAGACCGTCACCCATTCGGAGCACAGATGTCTGACGTCCATCCTTGAATGGAGACACACTTGATTCATTTAAAAAATTGAAACAACCGTTGTTAAAATATATGTGGTGTTTTATTTTGTATCTTATTTTCATGACACAAAAATACAAGAATTTAAAGATTATACAGGTCAGGTTGCAGCACAGCGAGAGAAAATCCCCTGTACTGACCGCTGTCACTCAGGAACGTTTCTCTTATGGCACGAAAGGCACAGGCGGGTATCACTCTTTGAACGCGGTGTCCAAGCCTCCCGTGGAGCCACCATGTAAAGGAACGATAGGCCACCAGCCTGTACCACCTGTGAAAAGGAGTGAAACAAACTGTTTTTAAATGACCAAGATATGTTTAATAAACGTTTATTGTCAATGACAATTCTTGTAACTAATGGTATTCTGCATGGACAAATGCTATCTAGACAATGCACACTATTGAATGACTTTCATGCGTTACTATGATATGAATATATCATTTTGGATATAGTAGAAGAACATGAAATAGGAGTGGCATGACAAGCAGAGTATACTTACTCGTTACTCGGATTACGAGGACGAACAGTTGCGCGAAGTTCCTGCATAAGCACCATCATTATTCTCAACACGGCCCGTGTGAGGCAGGCTGCCCTGAAGTCTGGCAGCTCGGTGATGCATTGCGGTCGTGGCTCGCCTTCCGAAATGTAGGCCAGGCATCCCGAGTTTTCTCGGCAGCAGCAGTTCTCGTCCTCGGTTGGCATTAGCTCGCACCGATTGCATGTGCACCAGGTGGAGACGCCGTCCATGCGACTAGGCTCAGGCCCTTCATCTGTTGAATCGTCCTCCCAACTGCTGTCCGAATCCCCATCATTTTTGCGTGATTCCCTTTCCAGTAGTTCCTCCTCGGTATACTCTGGCTCGTACATGTAGGGCATTATTGTAGCCATTGTGTGGTAAATAAAGTAAAATAATTTACAGAGATGGTACAGGTGTTCACACGGGCTACAAGCGGTATAGGTAGCTGACCAGAGCACAGAAACGAGTCACAGAATACTCAAAGTAACACAGAGAGAGGAATGGAATCGAAAATCTGCTGCTGTGTGTTGGGAAACGGTCTGTTTATACTTATTGAGGAAAGAGGCGTCCTGCCCTTTCCATGGCGACACGTCATTAGCTGAGGCGCAGCGATTGTTGACACAACACATGCTTTGGCGTTGGGAAATGGGCGGTACGAGTCTGCTGATGACAGGCTCAGGGGCGGGGGATTTGATTTAGTGCCGCAGAAGCAGGTCAGCCAGGGCGATGCGGCAAGTGATAGGATTATCACAAAATGGCGACTCCGTGGTGCCTGTTTTCGCGCGAGTTTAATGGACGAAAACTCGGGTAAGGTCCATAGGAAAGTTTTCTAAAATCGAGCTATGGGCTTAAAAAAACATACCCGACCCGTAGGGACAATAAAAACTTTTACTGGACCATGCCTTTAAGGATAGGAGCCCAAAAGTTTGGATCAGATTTGTAAACACATGCCAGAATGTCATTTGGACCAGCTGCTTTTGAGAAATTTAGTTTCGAAATGGCCCATTCAATGTCCGCCAATTCTCATTTGCTATGTCCCATTTTTGTCAGCACATTAAGAGCTGCTGAGTGGCCATTTACAGATTTTGAGTGGATCTTGCCCACTCAGGCCCTACCCTATCTATGCGTCAGTCAGTCACCAGATATTATCACGCTTTGGCAAAGCCACCCTACCACCCCCCTGTGATGTCCACATGACCACGGTCACATGCACATCTCAAATAAAGAATACGGAGCCGTTTAAATGGCAGTTCCCGCTCTAGCCTCTCACGCAGTGTCTGTGTCTTTCTTTCTCCTCCTGTGAAGCTACGTGCGTCACAGGAATAGCCCGGGCCTATTCCAACGTACACAACATTTGGCGACAAAGGAACGGGATCTCCCGCGGAACCGTCAAATATTTGTTTTCAAGAAACAACGCTTCCCCGGCAGCCAAGCTCGCAGAGTTACTCACGCCAGGCAACGCTGGGGAGCGTCTGAAAAAAAACTAAGTTATAAGGCTGTCGTCGCCGACTCTGAAAGTAAGTGCGTGCTGCGCTCCAGATCCCCGCGCAACAGGTTGATGACAACCTTATGCTGTTTTGACCCCCAAGATGCTCAAATAATGCCACAAGTGGGGGAGGGGCCGAAGAAAAAAAAACAAAAAACTGACAGAAGCATCAGTTTTTTTTCTACATAAACTCATATAGAAATTATGTGAGGAAAAGAAAGGCACTGCTTGAGGAGGAAATTCACACAGAGACTTTGTATTAGCCAAAGCGCTTCCAACACATGAAATAAAGGCACAAGCTGAAAAAAAAAGCCAACATAAGCTAAAAGCAGCAATCCAATACGTTCTTAACAATAAGTGTACCATCACATGGACAAGGACAGAATTAAAAAAAAGACATAAACTGGCTATTACAAAGGGTTTTGACATCAAAGCATATGTGAACATTTGAACAGTTCATAACCCTCACAAGGAAACTTATAAGAGTGCAGATTTAAAGTGTACACACAGAAATCATAAGCATTTCAACTTTTGTGTGTGAAAAAAAAATACTAGAGAAAGCATACACGTGGTGATCCCACTGACTTGTTCCCAAATCAAACTGTGCTTGAGAAAAAAAAAAAAAAAAGAAATGTGTGAAACATGGCAGATGACATCACAACACTCCAGAGGGCGCAAAGCCAAAGTCGGAATCCAGACACCAGTACGTGGTTGGATGCTGCACACAGCACATTTATGCAACCTTTTTCTCATGCTTAATCTAGGCACAATGGCTCTTCGCATTTTCAATACCCTACCAAACTGAGGTACAGATGATGACTATGCAACTGCCAGAGATGTCCTTACAAGAAAGTTTAAACCAAAAGAAAGATTCAAGATGAGTCAACCCAGACAACGACAACAAGAAAACATAGATGATTTTCACAGCTGGCTGAGAGAGATGGCACTGTCATGTGATTTTCCAGATGAAGAATGTGCAGTCCGGCAACAGGCCATACATGGATTGTCCTCAGAGAAATTAAGGCGTGCGGTCCTAGCTGAGGAAGATCTCCCGCTTGACACTATTCTGACAATGGAACGATTACGCGAAAGGACAGAGGAACACGCGGCAGAGATGGAGCAGATTATAAGCCGTTTACCATTCGACGCTGATACCTCAAAGAACAATACTTCAACTGTCAATGCCTTAAGACACCAGAGGTCGCAGGGAAAACCATCCAAACCATCCAACAAGAAGTCGAAAGACTGCATATGGTGTGGAGGACAACACAGCAGAAACGAACCATGCCCAGCCTATGGCACCATGTGTCATAAATGTGGTAAAGAGAATCATTACGCATCAGTATGTTTGAGTTCAAGACCAACTAGAGATACTAATAGTCGGGGAAAAACACCACGACACAGGGATGGTGCAGGGAACTGAAAATTCACCACACGTCAAGAAAAACAGCAGCACCGCTGGGAAAGACCAAATGACAAACCTCGGAAAAGTAAAGGCAGGCGCGCACGTGCCATTGGAGGTGAAGAGTCTGACAGTGCTAGTAGCAGTGAAGAAAGTCAATCCAGCAGGGAGACATCTCCAAGTAACACCAGACGGAACTATAATTAGAAAAGAGAGAAAGTACATATGATATCAGTAAAACCAGGAAGCAATGACAATCACAGTGGTGCCAAGTCACAACGGTGTACAGTGCTAGTGGGAAACATTCCAGTGACCATGATGATAGACACAGGAGCGACTGTAAATGTGATGCCAATCACCAGATTCGACAAGCTAAAACCACAGCCGATGCTCAAAAGACGGTCAGTCCCGTTATATGCATATGGCGGCACAAAGCCTCTCCCAGTAACTGGATATTTTAAAACAACACTTTCACATTGTGGTGTCAGTTGCAAAACTCGGATCCATGTTGTAGATGCTGGCATTGAGACCTTGCTCAGCTGCACCACGGCTGAACGCCTAGAAGTAATACAATTCAATCTGTCAGTACAACCTGAAAACATTGAGACACTTCTTAAGAAACATAAAAAACTTTTCAATGACATCGGGTGTCTCAAAGGACGCTCAGTAAAGTTACACATCGACCCAACCATTGAACTTAAAGCAGTGAGACATAGGAGGGTCCCTTTTCATATGAGGGCTGCTGTAGAAGCCAAACTGAATAAACTAGAAGATCAGAAAATCATTGAAAAAACAACAGGAGCTACCCCATGGGTCTCTCCCATGGTAGTCACGGCAAAACCAAAACAACCAAAAGCTGTGCACATCTGTATTGATATGCGTCTACCAAATGTAGCTATTGGTCGAGAACAACACATTAGGCCAACAATTGATGAACTGATTGTAGACCTCACTGGCGCAACCATATTTAGCAAACTTGATCTTCGATCTGACTATCATCAGATTCGTTTGGCTAAGGAATCACGCTACATTACCACTTTTTCATCGCATTTAGGCCTCCGGCGATATCGTCGCCTTAATTTTGGAATATCCTCAGCAGCAGAGATTTTCTAGAATTAAATTCGACGAGTACTTCAGGACCTGCCAGGTGTCACTAACATTAGTGACGATATTTTAGTCTATGGAAGAACAGAAATGGAACACACAGCTCGGTTAGCAGCAACTTTGCAACGACTAGAAGAATCAGGACTCACACTTCATGCTGAAAAATGCGAGTTCGTAAGGAAGTCTCTGAGTTTCTTTGGATATCTGTTCAATGAAAATGGCGTCTCGCCAGACCCCAATAAAGTAAGCGACATCAAAAACACAAAAGCACCATTAACTGTGTCAGAAGTAAGAAGCTTTTTAGGCATGGCTACATACTGTGGCTGTTTCATCCCAGATCTTGCCACTGTTGCGGTCCCACTATGAGAACTCACAAAAACTAACACTACATGGCATTGGGGCATAAAAGAAGAACAAACCTTCCTGAAAATAAAAGAATCACTTTCCAGCGACACCACCATGGCATTTTTTGACATTCATCGCCAGACAGAAATGCTTGTGGATGCTAGTCCAGTTGGATTAGGAGCAGTACTGACCGGTGTGAGTGCAAGCAGGGCACTCACACCGGCAGAACGAAACTATGGTCAAATAGAAAAGGAAGCGTTAGCCATTATTTGGGGAAGTAAGCATTTTCAAGTGTACATCCTAGGTCACCCAGTAACCATATTCACGGATCATAAACCACTCATCCCTATTTTTAGAGGCACAGCTCCACATCCACCTGCAAGAATTGAACAGTGGTTACTGCAAGTACAACAATTTGATTTGAACGTACAATATCGTGCAGGAGCCGACAACCCGGCAGATTATTTATCACACGACCCACAAGCAGCAACAGCATCTGAACAGGAAGCTGCAAAGATCACAGAAGAACATGTCTGCCAAATCATTGAGCTTGCTAGACCAAAAACCATGACGTTAGAGGAAATTCAATCTGAAACAGAAGCCTATCCATGTCTACAGTTTGTGAAGACTGCTATTTTGACAGGGGAATGGAAGACATTCTTATCAGCAGTTGCAGGAAGGACACAGTCGCACAAGAATTCTTACAGGCACTATTTGGGATACGCCATGAACTATCCATATCCTCAGAAGGGTTGATTCTGAAAGGACATAGAATTGTGCTGCCACTATCACTACACGAGAGAGGAGTCCAGTTGGCACATGAAGGACACCAGGACGTTGTCAAAACTTTGGCATACCTAAAGTCTCGCATCTGGCTACCCCATATGCAACAGAAGGTATTGGATCTTGTAGAACCATGTAGTGCCTGTCGTCCTTCTCATCGTCCAGGACCGCCAGAACCCATGGAATACTTACCACGAAGCACTTGTAGATGGGAGTCTATTAGCATTGACTTTTGCACTGTTGCTAATGAAGCCTATCTGTTAGTGGCAATTGACGAGCACAGTAGGTATCCCGAAATAGAACTTGTCCACTCTACAGAAGCCGTAGAAGTCACAACAGCCCTAGAGAAAATGTTTGCTACACATGGCATCCCATCAACGATTCGAAGCGACAATGGACCACCCACCATTTACAAGTAAAGAATTTCACCGCTTTGTTAAAGAAACAGGAATATGCCATCATCATATTACAACATATTGGCCTCAAGCAAATGGAGATGTGGAACGATTTATGGCGTCTATCAACAAAATCATCCGAATTGCAAAGGACAAGGGCCGTAGATGGCTTCCTGAACTTTACAGATTTCTACGCACGTACCGTCTTATGCCACACTCCTCTACACATGTCAGTCCAGCAGACTTAATGTTCCAAGTTCCCATTCAAGGAGGGCTACCTCTGCACCACTCGTGGAAACCAACCCAAGTTAACTGGGGTGACAGTGAGTTGAGGAGAAGATTACGCAACGCAAGAGAAGATCTATCCAGGAGAGCAATGACCAGCAAAATACAAGTCGGTGACACAGTTTAGTGAAAACTCGAAATAAGAAAGGAAAAATGTCACTGCCATATGAATCAGAACCTTGGACAGTAACTCAAAGAAAACACGGCCTAGTGTCAGCGACACAAGGGCGAGAGTCAGTGTCAAGGAATGCCTCCCATTTTCAAAAAGTACCGCCAACACTGTGGGAAGAACGAAAAAGAAAGAACAGTGTAAGTGAAGATCAACCAACACAGACCAACCGAGTCTAGGTGTGTGAATGTAAACGAACGGTCGTGTTTTCCTTCCTGCGCCGCGACGCGCTGCTGACTGGAATTGCTTCCAGTGAGCAAGGTGAGTG
Source organism: Ambystoma mexicanum (assembly GCF_040938575.1). Classification (NCBI taxonomy): domain Eukaryota; kingdom Metazoa; phylum Chordata; class Amphibia; order Caudata; family Ambystomatidae; genus Ambystoma; species Ambystoma mexicanum. The sequence goes on along the minus strand of NC_090921.1, from coordinate 381,475,179 downwards.
CATCCTTGTTCTGTGGCCCCATTTGAGTGTTTTTTTTTCGATCTGTAGGTGAATAATCTCCCCTTCCACCCCCTTTGTGCCCCGAGCCCCTCGCTTCCCTCACTTCCCGACTCCCGATTCGAGCCGCCTCCAGCCCGCCGCCCTGTCCCTGATTGGTGGTTCCCTTGAGCTCTGCAGGCCTACTGACCCGCGGCAGCCCCTGCTCACCTCGTTTGCTTCCAGTGAGCAAGTGGAGTGCATCCTTGTTCTGTGGCCCCATTTCAGTGTTTTTTTTTCGATCTGTAGGTGAATAATCTCCCCTTCTACCCCCTTTGTGCCCCGTGCCCCTCGCTTCCCCTCTCTTCCTGACTCCCGATTCGAGCCGCCTCCAGCCCGCCCCCCTGTCCCTGATTGGTGGTTCCCTCAAGCTCTGCAGGCCTACTGACCCGCGGCAGCCCTTGCTCACCTCTCTGCTCCTGCACTACAGTGAGTGTTTGGGCCTGCTAAGACCCTCTTGGGCCTAATTCCTGGTGCCCGCAGACCCTTCTGGTTGTGTCCCCAGCATGCTTCCACCCCATTCAGCCCCCCCCTCCCTACCTCCACCCAGACCGTCTCTATTCCGTGTTTGTCTTTCCTCCCGCCTCCCTCCTCCCCTGATTGGCCAGACCACTTCCTCCTTGGCCCTGATTGGTGCAGACGAGAAGCTCTCTGTTTCTTTGCTGGTCCTCCCAAGGCAGCCCTCTGCCTGGCAGCCCATCGGCTAAGGACCCGAGGCAAAGGACGGCGCCTACAGTGACGGCTCCACTTCGTATCTGCAGGTATCTGTAGGAGAAGCAAGAAGCCAACAATAAGTAAGTGTGGGAAGGGTGGGGCCAGAAGCAATTACTTCACGCCATACTACCCAACCACTCATCTAACCAAGTATCACCACTGTACACTCATTATATCTGTAAAATATTTGCATTTGAAACTTTGTTCTATACATATGAAAGTTGCATTTAGAAGTATCCCAATAGCCTCTCTGTGAAAGTTGCATTTAGAAGTGTGCCTAATAGCCTCTCTGTGAAAGTTGCATTTAGAAGTGTGCCCAATAGCCTCTCTGTGAAAGTTGCATTTAGAAGTGTCCCCAATAGCCTCTCTGTGAATTTAGAAGTATCCCAATAGCCTCTATATGAAAGTTGCATTTAGAAGTGTGCCCAATAGCCTCTCTGTGAATTTAGAAGTATCCCAATAGCCTCTATATGAAAGTTGCATTTAGAAGTGTGCCCAATAGCCTCTCTGCGAAAGTTGCATTTAGAAGTGCCCCCAATAGCCTCTCTGTGAACGTTGCATTTAGAACTGTGGCCAATAGCCTCTCGGTGAATTTAGAAGTATCCCAATAGCCTCCATGTGAAAGTTGCATTTAGAAGTGTGCCCAATAGCCTCTCGGTGAATTTAGAAGTGTGTCCAATAGCCTCTCCGTAAAAGTTGCATTTATAACTGTGCCCAATAGCCTCTCAGTGAATTTAGAAGTATCCCAATAACCTCTATGTGAAAGTTGCATTTAGAAGTATCCCAATAGCCTCCATGTGAAAGTTGCATTTAGAAGTGTGCCCAATAGCCTCTCGGTGAATTTAGAAGTGTGTCCAATAGCCTCTCTGTAAAAGTTGCATTTATAACTGTGCCCAATAGCCTCTCAGTGAATTTAGAAGTATCCCAATAGCCTCTATGTGAAAGTTGCATTTAGAAGTGTGCCCAATAGCCTCTCGGTGAATTTAGAAGTATCCCAATAGCCTCTATGTGAAAGTTGCATTTAGAAGTGTGCCCAATAGCCTCTCTGCACATTTAGAAGTATCCCAATAGCCTCTCTGTGGAAGTTGCATTTAGAAGTGTGCCCAATAGCCTCTCTGTGAAAGTTCCATTTAGAAGTGTGCCCAATAGCCCCTCTGTGAAAGTTCCATTTAGAAGTGTGCCCAATAGCCTCTCTGTGAAAGTTGCATTTAGAAGTGTGCCCAAAAGCCCCTCTGTGAATAGACAGACACATTTAAAGTGTGACCAATAGCCTCACTGTGAAAATTGAATTTAGAAGCGTGCCCAATAGCCCCTCTGTGAATAGACAGACACATTTAAAGTGTGACCAATAGCCTCACTGTGAAACTTGCAGTTAGAAGTGTGCCCAATATACTATCTATGAAAACTGCATTTAGAATATGCCCAATAGCCTCTTTAGAAAGCTGATTATAGAAGCGTGCCCCCAATAGCCTCACTGTGAAAATTGAACTTAGAAGTGTGCCCAATAGCCCCCTGTAAAAAGTTGCATCTAGAAAGTGTGCCCAATATCCTCTGTGAAAGTTGACTATAGAAATGTGCCCAATAGCCTCCCTGTGAAAGTTGCATCTAGAAGTGGGACCAATACCCTCCCTGTGAAAGTTGCATTTAGAAGTGTCCCTAATAGCCTCTCTGGAAAGTTGCAATCAGAAATGTACCCAATAGCCCTTCTGTGACAGTTGAATCTAGAAGTGTGTCCAATAGCCTCTCTGTGTAAGGTGACTATAGAAGTGTGCCCAACAACCTCTCTGTGAAAGGGACTATAGAAGTGTACCCATTAGCCCTTCTTTGACAGTTGAATGTAGAATTGTGTCCAATAGCCTCTCTGTGAAAGTTGACTATAGAAGTGTGCCCAACAACCTCTCTGCGAATGTTGACTATAGAAGTGTGCCCAACAACCTCTTTGTGAAAGTTGACTATAGAAGTGTGCCCAACAACCTCTCTGTGAAAGTGACTTTAGAAGTGTGTCCAATAGCCCTTCTGTGACAGTTAAATCTAGAAGTGTGTCCAATAGCCCCTCTGTGAAAGTTGACTATAGAAGCACTTCCTAACGGCTAGCTACACCTCAAAACGGCCTAATATCTGCAAGCTAGTACAAATAGTTCACCAAAACCTAGCATAAGTGAATAATAATCACCCAGCTTTGTGGAACCCTGAAATCAAGCTCACTCTCAGCCAGTGATATCACTGAATGTATATAGTCCAATAAACTATAAGCTGCACTTGAAACTACACCTAACTTCTACTAAGCATGAGTGCACTCACTCCACCAATGTTTGCTGGAAACGAGCACCATGGACCGCCCCCACTGCACGATCTGCCTTCCCTCCCGTCCCGGCCCCCCTCTTCCCCAATCAACCCACCCTCCTTCGCTTTCCCTACCATTCCCCTCTCCAAACACCAAGCCGGTGGCGAGCCAACCACCCTAAGACCACTCCTCCCCCAAACCCCACCACCGACCAACCAAGGATAACCATGCCCGCTCCCCTCACTATCATACCGGGGACATCCCGCCCTGCAAACATCCACCCTAAGACCACTCCTCCCCTGAACCCCACCACCGACCAGCCTAGGATAACCATCCCCGCTCCTCTCACTATCATACCAGGGACGTCCCGCCCTACAACCTCCCACCCCCCGCCTTGCCCACAAACCCCCACCACTTTCCACCACCTACCATAGCCTTTCCCATCCCTACAAACTGCACGCCTGGCCCTAGCAAGAACCGAAGCCGCATCCCTCTCCCCCTCGGACTCCCTACCCTCTCTCACACTCCAATCGCAACAAAGAAACTAAAGAGGAAACGTACCTGGTCCCCCTCAATCCCTCAACATTCTTCACCTCCCCTGTCTCGACCCACCTCCTCTATTCCCCAATCACCTCCTTCCCCCGTGGCTTCACCCTTCCTGAAACCCATCTCCCTCGACTTCTCATCATCTGCAACTGAAACGCCTAACCGCCCACAACCCACCTTCAAATCCCCCGAGCCAAACCCGATCATCCTAACACAGGCAATCACCGAAACCGGCCCGAAGCGCACCATTTTGTCAGTGTGTCCACTATTCCCAACGATCATCACCCACACTACCCCGCCCCATCTCCAGATTCCACTCTCTCCGCCAACATCCTCCTCCGCTCCAGCCCCGAGACCATCCTCGCCTGCCAATGTGAACTGCATCCTCTTTAATGCCCGATCCGAAGCAAAAAACAGACACTGCATCTTTGACCTCCTCGCCTCTGACAAACCAGACCTGGTCTTCATCACCAAAACTTGGTTCTCGGACGACTTCGCCCCAATCGCCAATGAAGCCTTCCCCCCCCGACTACTCCCTCATCCCACTGAACCATCCCTCTAGAGGAGGGGGAGTAGCTTTTGTCTTCAAGTCTCTCTTCCGCGCCTTAATCATCGACAACCAACCTTCCATTCCTTCCTGAGAATCTCTCCTCGTTAAACTATCCCTCTCCCCGTCCCTCTCACACAGCTTCCTAATAATCTACAGACCCACCTGGCTACGATAGACAATTCGCAAACAACCTCTGTGACTCTATTGCCACCCTTCAACTAAACCATCCCAATCTCACCCTTCTTGGAGATTTCAACATATGGCTTGACATCCCCAGCAACCCAATGACACACTCTCTGGTTGACGGTTTAGACGCGATGAACCTCCAACCCCACATAAATGGCCCGGCTCACTATAAAGGACACACTCTTGATGCCATCTTTAGCTCCAACACCCGGATTCATTTAAACTCACCCACCCCTATCATCTGGTCCGATCACTTCATTCTCTCTTTCAGCATTCGCTCACCTGACCCCCTTTGCGTACTAGATTCCGAACCTCCGAATCTACGCAAATGCTGGAAAAAACTAATAATCGTGCCGGACCTAGCCGACGCCCTCCTCCATTCTCCACCACCTACCTGCCAACTCAATAAACAACTAACCCCGGGCGCCTTTGACTCGTGGCTCAATGCATCTCTGATGCGGCTCACTCCCTCTTGCAAACCATCAACACGCCTTGGCCTTTTCCCCAGATGGTTCACTCCGGAGTTGAAGACCACTAAACAACTATATAAATACCTAGAACGCAAATGGCAGAATAACAAAACCCAGGAGAGCAAGGCCACCTTGGCCAGACACCTCTATCAGTACAAGGGCGAAATCCTGAAAGCAAAAAAAGCCCACTACAACTCCCGAATCCTAAACTTCAAAAATCCAAGCAAAGAACTCCACAAAATCATCTCCGAATTCATCAAACCCGCTTGCACCACCACCATCCCGACCCCCTCCCAATCACTGTGCGACTCACTCTCCCTCCACTTTTACACCACAGCTCTCAAAAGAACAAATACTCTAGCCACCAAGCTAGCTCTCTTACATCCACCAGACAATACTTCCCCCATACCGCTCAGTCCATCGGCTGCGACCACTACCCGACCAACGTTCGAATCCTTTAGTCCTGTGGGATGTTTTTACCCATGCATCCGAGCCCTACCTCAAAAACTGGGCAGTACTGGCGTTGAAAACATCATGATGGCCAGAACTTCCCAGAAGATGCCCAGGGAAGGGCATGAAGAATAGGCTGCCACCCATTTTGCCGATGTTATGGGCACAGAAGGGCACTGCCTAAAACCACCATTGGACTACCCGCACAGTAGTCTGAAACCATTGGGAATGGCAATGCTGATTGCCAAAAGCCACCTAGAATTGTGGGGAATTCATTTTTCTTGAATGTCAAATATGGCAAAATCATGGGCACAGAATTACTTTACTTCAGAAACACACCAATGCCATGTCCTGAACATGGACAATATACTCCATGTAATATCACTTGCTGAAATGAATCAATCTAAAAAAAATCCCAAGGAGGGATGCAGTAACCGCAAAATCCTGAGGGTGGCGCTGGCGGTCTAAACTCTGACAGGAGAGCTGTCTTGCAAAACTGTCTAGTGCAAAGAAAGGGGTCTCATTTCATCAAAAGTTCAAAGGGGTTGCCTGTCCTGAGAACTCTTGACACTTCAGAACTCAACACAAGAAGCCAGGAAATCACAGGGTTCTGTTAATTAAATGCAAAGTGGCTCCCTGGCCTCCTGATGTCAGCTTCCCAGAGACCACACAATGGCCCCTCTCCTCTGAAAGGAATATGTTGATTTTTACTGTTTTACTGTCAACAAAGGCCTGCCTGCCAGAAGACATGTGACTGACCCACCCAAGTCTTGGAGGCGGACTCCAACACTCTGAGGACTGAATTGAAAGTAAAATATATATTTTACAAAAACACTGATAACTCTTTGTAATCAAATGACAGAAATGTATAACTTTGAGAGACTTAATTTAAAAAATGTACCTTTAATTCAAGCCCAAACTCCAAATTGTGGGATATTCTGGGACAAAACCCTGCTGTTTATTAATATTACAGACTCCCTGTTTCAGCTAGACAAACGAAAATGCATTGGTATGTGGGTAGATATGTGAGGAACAGTTGTATAAAATTTAATGAAGATCCAATGTTGTTTAGCACATTAAAAAGTGCTAAAAGTTGCCATTTTTGAATGCAAGCTCTTAGAAACAGCAGATTTGGGACAGAGTATACCTCATGTGATATGTGACATGGGTATGTAATTTCAAACAACTGTGTAACTGTGAAATATGTATTTTGATCATATATAGATTTGGGTGCACAGATGACAGGGGAGTTTTTTCAAGAGATCATAAATGGCTGACATCACTCTGACACAACTTAGCTCCCCCAATCAGGGGAGAAATGAAAGCTGGACCAATGACAAGTGAGAGGGGCAAGTTTAGTTATGACCAACACACACACCCACTTGCAGAACATATAAATGGACCACTGAAACTTAGGTAGAGACATTCATTTCCATCTGCAGCGGGACGCTCTGCCGGAAAAGTCCATACTTACCTCCATCAACCTTCAAGGAGCCAACACTTAGACTCCAAGATAAACAGAGACTACAGAACCTTAACCAAAAAGGCCACTGCCAGCAAGAGTATTTGTCAACAGGCCTGAAAATCTTTTTGCAACTGAACTCTTCAGACAGCCGGCTGACGCCGTCTGAATTTTGCCAAGAACTTTTGCAAGAACCCGGTGACAGAAATATCCAAAGAGAAGGCAGGACCCGACCCAGAGAACCGGTGCCTAGCAGAGACCAGGCCATTGTATCAAGAGTGCTGACCCCGATGCTGTGAGCAGTTCCAGAGGCCAGGCGCTGTGAGCGGAACTCGGGAAGACCTGACCAGACTGAAGTCCGTGACCAAGTCGCTTTCCGGTTCAAAATCTCTTGTGAGTACTCAGCAAAACTCAGAACACATCTCTTAGTTAAAATCATATAATTCAATCCAATTTTAATCTAAGTAGAACTGCAGCTTAGCAATTGTGTTATTCTGCCATCATTTTTAAAGCTGAAAAAGTGTTGCGTTTAAAATTTGCAAAACCAAAAACGACCTTCACTAAATCGCTCATATCTCCGCGACCGTTTGTCTTAGAGACTTGCAGTAACTTTCATCTGGAAGCTGAGATCCTAGGCTTTCCTAGGACCCCAAAACGATAGTGATAGTCCTTGTAGTTCCTCTGTAATCACGCCAGGCGCATTCGCAAATTTAGCCGCGATTTGACATTTTACCGCGATTTGCAAATTTCTTCACGTGTAAAAATCTGCTGCTGCTTGCCTTCCATTTGCCAGAAATTCGTTTAACCTGCTAGTTACTCCTAGATACTTGCTAAAGTGAGCCTGGACTAATATTAACTTGATTTCACTCACCCTGAACTCCTAGAGGGAATTAAAAGCATTTTAACATATTTTCACTCCATTGCCAGCACATATCAAAGCATTTTGCCTGTGGTTTCAACGTCTGTAGTCTAAGTTGCTGGGTGAACTGAATCACATTTAATTGAATTTCTGAGAACTGTGTGCCTTCCTTCCATTTCCTTGCATTGCATAAAAGGGGGGGTGAATTGTACAAGAAAATGATTACATTGTTTTTGCTGAAATCCTATCAAGTTATTTTCTGTACTGCATTTCATTCCACATTGCATCCATTGGAAACCATAAAAGTATTGTTGCTATCTTATCCATTTCATGTCAACTCCTTAGTGATTATCAAGAAGTGTGCTAGTGCCAGATTCTCCGTTGTTAATCTTTATCATACCAGATTGAGTGTGATATCCAATTATTAATTTATTATAAAGCGTGATATAATATATATTGTTTAAGTTATCAAATAAACCTTTAAACTTGCAAAACAGAACTTTTTCTTGGCTCAGTGGGGTCAGGAGGATTCCAAGAGAGGGGTGTTATATAGGGGTAGTCATCCAGAACGCATGAACTGGACATAAAGTTATATCAATAAGAGTTTTCATTCAGTATTATAGACTAGGCGTTGACTTAGCTGTAGTGTTGAATTGAATCCTCTTACAAATTGGGGGCTCGTGCCGGACGTTTGGGTTAGATCTACCATTTGTGCAGATTAATACAGCGTGCCAGCTGACCAGATACACATATCCGGTCGGATCACCACGCTGTGTTACGCTGTAAAGCACTCCTCATAGGAACGCTCTAAGAAAAAGGTCTGTTTTGCAAAAATAAAATACAAATTTCTGTAAGTCAGGACAGAGACCAATTTCTAGAATGACGACCTTAGTAGACATGAAAATAGCCAGAGAGCACCTCTTACATAAACTATTTGTGAGAGGTGAATGGACTGAACAGGGCCAGGATGCCTGGTTGCAGGCCATCACGCGACAGGTCACTGAAACAGGGTCAGACCTATGGAGAGATCAGGGTCCATTACATGTGGCCCTGAGTGAACTATATATGGCTCCTAAAGCCAAAGATGAACACAATAAGATTGCCAGGATAGCAGCATACCTGTACCTATATATGGGAGACATGCAGGATAAATTCACTGAAAGCCAAGATCTGGCAAATAGGCAACAGATAGCAGTAGAGAAGGCCCGATCTGATCTGGCCTCTTCTGAGCAGAGGCTGCAGAGGAGCCAGGAGTCAGAAAATGATAGTAGGCAATATATCACTAAAAAAAGAGGATATGGGCATCCTACAACAGGAAAAGACAGACCAGGATACCAGATTTCTGGCCCTGCAGAAGGAGCACCAAGACAGTTTGGATTCCTTACTGCAGAGCCAGAAAAAGCTGGAGCAACAGATCAATTTCAACAGGGCATGCACAGAGCAGGTAGCCACCCTGCAAATCCAACTAGACAGAGAGAAAGAGGAGAGCAATAAACTGATCCTGAAAGACCTGGATACCCAGGCAGAGTTTGATCAGGAGCGCCAGAAAGCCGGTGCCTTCCAAAGGCAAAGGGACGACCTGGCGGCACAGATGCAGGCTCTTAGTCAGGAAAGAGACACTTTAGGCCAGGAAGTCTGCCACTTAAAAAAGGAAATGGAAGAAAATCACCTGGCCCTCCAGGGGCTGGGTGACCTCCAAAAAGAAAACCAGAACTTGGTAGAGCACACCAGAAGGGTGGAAGATGCTCTGGCAAGAAAGGAGCAGGCCAGTAGGGATGGGACTCAGGAGGTAAACCTCCTGCAGCAAAGACTGGCCCAGTTCTCCAGGACCAACCAGGAAGCACAGAGGGAAAATGAGGCCCTCTGTCAACACAATGATAGGCTCCAACAACAGGTAGCGATGCAGGAGAGACTGATAGAGTCTAGTAAGGCCTTGACTGAGGAACTGAAAGCACAAATGCAGGCTCTTGCATTGCAACAGGGAGCAGGGGCGGATAGAGATGAGGTCCGCTGGGAAAGAGAGACTCCTGACCATAACCTCTGGAGCCCTAACACCAGGGGCCTTCATCTCTCCCAGTCCTTGGACTCTACCACCCCCATGTCCCCTGGCGCACATGAGCACAGGGCCACAGGGATGGCAGATTACTATCCAGCTAAAAGTATGGGGCTCATAGGCCAGTACCACTCAGGAATGGAGGGGTGGGCATCCGGGTATGGGCACCCAAGTACAGTACAGTTCAGTGGGGAACCCCAGGAGAGTAGGCCCCTTAAGGGCATCCTGAAAACCTCTGCCCAGTTAGGTCAGTGGGGGGGTACCCAGCAAATCCTGGCAGCAAGGAGGGATCTGAGGACTCCTCTGAGCACCACAGGAATCAGGAGACCAGGTCCCCACATTCTGCCAGCCATTCCCAGGCTCGCAGAATCCGGGAAAACCTGGAAGAACAGACAGGAACCTCTGGGAGCAGTGCCTCTGAGTCAGAGGATGAATGGACAAGGGTTACCCGAACCAAAAAGGCCAATAAGGCAAAAAGGGCCTTGCTTAAGGACCCCTTAAAGCAGATTAAGGCGATCAGGAGCGTCATCACGCCTTACCATAAGAACGCTAAGTATTCTGTTTGGGAGCACTTAGAGTTGTTTGAGCAAATGATGGAGACTTTCCATTTGAAGGACAGCCAAAGCTGTATTCAATATGTAAAGTGGACCTTCTCCCCGGAATACTCCAGTTTCTTTGCGGGGCTGGAGGACCAAAATCATTTAAGATGGTCCACCTATAAGGCGGCCATCTTGAAACACTTTTCTGTTCACAGAAATCCTCAAGAGGCTCGCAAGGCAGCCTCTTGAGGATGCAATGTGGGGAGGATCAGGCCCCACAAGAATTTGTGCAAGATCTGAAACGTGCTTTTGCGCAGACCACCAGAAGGGTGCGCACAGACAGTAGAGAATTCATCAATACATTTTTTCATGCCTTGCCCAAATACATAATGACCCAGCTCGTGAGGGATTTTCACGAGAAAAGATCTTTAGACTGGGTCATTGAACAGGCTACCCAGATCTATGAGGTGCAGAAACCGGTAGATAGCAAAAGTAATGCCCAGAAAAACCCCAAAGCCAACAGCACCCCTGCTGCTGCCAAGGTGGCAGAGGTAAAGGTCACCTCCGTTTTGGATTTGGAGATGGGGGGGCCTAAAAACCTACCTGCACCTAATAATGCTAGGCCCAGAAGGTCCTCGGGCCAGTCACAGACAGGGAGCCAGGGAGGCAGCCCCACAAATGGGGTCCCTCGCTCTCCTGATTATGTAAGCCCCCGTTACAAGGGAAACAGACCCATCCTGGGTTATGTGTGGACTCCTCCAGCCCAAGGGGGGAGATCCAGCCAAGAACCTAACCCAGGGAACTTTCCTCCTAACTTCCCACCGGAGGGCAGAAATTCTCTGAATCCTGGGCAGAACTTTTTCCCCAGGTATCCACCCAATTTCCAGCCCCAAAATCCTCCACCCTTCTTTCCCCAATTCCCTGAGCCCAGACAACCTAGTCCGGGAGAGGGGAGGCCAAGGGTGGAGGGGTACCCAAATCTTCCCAACCCGGGGTATTACCAGAGGAGGGACAGCTACCCTTCCCGGGATCAGCCCAGGGGAGAAAACAGGGCCCCGTATCAGCCTGAGCGGGTTTCCCAGTTAGAGCGCCAGGTTCAAAACATGGCGCGGGATCTGGGTCACATACTGAGGGCTCAGCAGAACCCTCAGATCGGCATGCCGGCGCAGAACGCACCCAACTCTGGACCTGGTGCTCCAGAACAATGACAGGGGCAGCACCCCGATAACTCACCGGTTCCCAGGGAGGAGGCACAAGGGGAAGGGGGGTGTAAAGCCTTGGAGGAAGCTTCCTTCCTCACTTGTAAACAGCCCCTGGAAACCCAGGAACCGGAAACAAAGTCTCTTGCCCCTGAAAGTCTGCCTCCTAAGGAGCAGAGGGGTGGTAGGAGAAACAAAAGACCCAAACAGACTCAGTTTGAGGAGGAGGTACAGATCTTCCAATTTGAGGGAGAGGGATCCTCAGAGGATCCTGGGAAAAGGATCTTCTCCTTTAGAGAGGGGGGGAACTCCTCCCAAAGAAAAATGGGTCCCTAGGGATGCAAATCCGGACTGGGGAGATGTGGAGACTGAGCTACTGCCGCCCACCATCTCATCCCAGAACCAACAGCAAGAAACTCCGCTGGTTCAAACCCATCCTGGTGACTGCCTCCAAAAAGGGGGGGGGCGGCCCAGAACCAGAGCCAGGGGAACCCACAATGGCTCTGATCTCCAGTTGCCAAATTTTTCTTTCAGATTCCCAAGGCTCTCCACAGAATTCTGCCCAAATCTCTTCTCTCGCCATGTCCAAAACCAGAAAGTTAGCCAACCAGTTGTCCAAAAATGTGCATTATCTGTGCCCCCTTGAGGAGAAGGAGGGAAGATAATATGCCCCGGTACAAGTACAGGGGCAGGGTACAATTTTGGCACTGGTGGACACTGGATCTCAAGCTACCCTTCTGTCCAGAAGGGCCTTTGACGAACTGAATGCAGGAAGGGGAGAGAATTATCGTATTCCTCTCACCTCTCTTCCTGGACAACTCCAGAACTTCGATGGGAAGGAAATTCCCGTTGAGGGGACGGCAGACTTGGACATTAAAATTGGGCGACACAAGTTGAAACACCCGGTCATAGTTGTGACCCCAGAGGGCACCCCTTGTTTACTAGGGAATGACCTCCTGAGAAGGTTGTCACCCCTAATAGATTGTGTAAACAAGGTCCTCTGGACCCAGACTAGCCGACCAATAAAATTAAAACAGAGTGTCAACCATGTTAGTTTAAACGGCACCTGCCACATGGTTGAACAAAAACCTGACCAAGTAGAATTTCACTTCCAGAATAGCCAAATTCCAGACGTGACAGTAATAGCAGTAGGACAACAGACTGGTGATGGGGGGTCCTCTCTATTTCTGAAAATCAACCTTCCTTCCAGTTTAAGGTGGTATTCCACACTGGAAGGAAACACCCTGAAATTCCTTACTAATCCACAATCAGAAACTCCCACTCCTACAGTCCAGAAAGATGTGAAATCAGCTCAAAGCCTGGCTGATATTCAGCAAATTGGAGAGCAGTTGTTCATCCCTGTTCAGTTAAATGATGGGAAGGACTCTGTTCTCGCTCGAGTGTGTGTGAACAACGGTAAGAGCTTCATCAGCGAAGCCATGTTCCGCCAACTCCCAAAAGATCCAGCCATTCCCACATTCAAACTGATAGACAAATGGGAAATGGACCTGGAAGCGCATAATTCCAAACATCTCCTGCCAAGCAGGTGTATGCTCAAAATCTCCATTGGCAACAAGAGCATAGTCCACAATTGTTGGGTCGTGCGACACGTCCCTGCCGCCTTTTACTTAGGCAGTGACATTCTCAATCGCTTTGCCATTAGTTTGGACCTAATAAACTTCAAAGCTTGGTCCCAATTAGCGGATAATCCCATGGGCTTTGATGATCCAGAAAAAGCATTTAGGTCAGCTCAATTGCTACCTTATGCAGTTGAAATTCAGGTTAAAAAGGAAGTCACCATCCCAGAAAGGACCCGACAATTCTCCCTGGAAGTGAAAGTTAAAAGGGGACAAGAGTTGAAAAACCCTGATGCTTACATACATCTAAATGCTTCTCTCCAACAGCAAGGGTTGGGGGTAAACCCAACTCCATTAGTCAACATAGAACATGACACCATTCTAATAGAGGTGGATAACAGCGACTTAAAGAGTATTACTCTAGCCGCAGGCACCATTATTGGAATGGCGGTTGATGACCGACATTTTTCCATCGACTTAGTAAATGAACTGTTAGGACCAATCCCCAAGGACTGTTTTGACAGTGACAGTGAGGACAAAACAACACCAGACAGGATTTTTACCCGGCATGGGGGGAACTTCCTGGTGTACACTTCCTGCCCCTATGATAAGGAAGATGTGACTTGTGACTTCAGGAGGGATGAGGTGATTTTCCAGGTCCATGAGGGCTGCCTTTCCCACCTGAAGCCTCCGGTCCAAATCAGCACTCTGACCAGGGACTTCTCCACCCAGCTGGAGGAGGCCGTGGAGATAGCCAAACCAGAAGTCTTTCCAGGCTTCAGGCAGATGGTGGAAGAGAGAGTCAACCTAGCTGATGCCTGTGTGACTCTGGAACAAAAGCAAAAGTTGAAACAAGTTTTCTTGGATTTCCAAGATCTCCGCGGTAGACTCATATGACTGTGGTCGCACTGACATCCACACAACAACAATCCCCACGGACCCTGGCATGACTCCTGTGTTTGTGAAGCAATATCGCTTGCCTCTCGCATCAATGGAGTCCCTTACTGAAAGTAATTAAGAACCTTGAGTCCCGGGGAATAATCCGTCCAATCCACAGCACCTTCAATAATCCGGTGCTGGGAATATTAAAGCCAAACGGCCAGTGGAGACTCTGCGCTGACCTTAGGGAGCTCAACAAACGGGTCCATACTTCCCGATGGCCTCTGCCCTACATTGACCAAGGGCTGGCCCAGGTCCAGGGGTCACAGGTATTCACTGCAATAGACCTGACCAATGGATACTGGACCGTGCCTGTCAGTAGGGAGGACCAATACAAGCTGGCTTTTACCTTTGGGGGCCAGCAGTATACATGGACCCGGACTCCCTTCGGATACCTCAACTCCGGCAATGAATTCAACATTTTTCTACACAAGGCCATGCCCGACTTGGGTGCGAGGGGTAACCTGGCTTATGTAGATGATGTCCTCATAAAAAGTTCATCTGTGGAGGAACACATAGCGGAGATCCGTTATGTTCTGACGCAGTTGAGGGCCGCCGGAGCAAAACTTTCCTTTCAGAAAGCACAGTGGTGTAGAACCTGTGTTAATTTCTTGGGGCATGAGATTACTCCTCAGGGTCTCTGTCCCCAGGAAAAGAAAGTGGAAGCACTTCAGAAACTGAAAGACCCCACAACTCTGCGAGAACTAAGGAGCCTCCTTGGACTGACTAATTACAGCAGAAAGTTCATTGAGGGCTATGCAGAGATTACCAGACCCCTGATTCATCTCCTGAAGGGGGGGGTCAAGTGGGAATGGGGTCCAGAACAAGCCGAGGCAGTAAAACAACTCAAAAGAAGCCTCTCACAAGCGCCTTGCCTAGCTTACCCCGTCAGAAACAAGGAGTTCTTCCTGGAGACGGGCTTCTCTAATACGTGCTTGACGGCAGTATTATACCAAAAGCATGACAAGGTCAATAAAGTAATCTCCTATGCGAGCAAAACTTTATCCTCTGTGGAGGAAAAATTCAACGATTGTGAGAAGGCACTCCTGGCAACGGTGTGGGCATTGAAGAATTACCGCCCGTTTATCCAGGGGGAACACATCATAGTGGAGACTCCACACCAGCCTCTGCAATATCTCCAAAGTGATAGAATCCGGGCCGGAAATGTGAGTAATTCCCGAATTACTTCCTGGATTCTGTCAATGCAAGGCTTTCCTGTGGAGGTCCGATATGGCCAAAACAAGAAGAGTCCCCTCGCGCAAGGTCTGGCTGACTTGCATGATTGTGCCAGAGAAAACTGTCTCGAGGACGAAAGTCTAAAAATAAAGGACAACACGGAGGCATACCTTAATTCCCCACACAAAGTCTTTGAAGAGGACAAGTGTGAGGGAATGCCCACTGTCTATGTGGATGGATGCTCTTACCATGTTGACAACAACGGGGAGAAAGAACTGGTGGCCGGCGTAGGGAATGCATGGGTGGACGAGTCCCCAGAACCCTCCGCTGGATACAAAATTGGTCCCCGAAGTAGTCAGGTGGCAGAATTGATGGCTGTGCATCAGGCCATCCTCACTGCTGTCCAGCATCAACTCCACGAACTGGTCATAATCACAGATTCGGATTATGTACGGAACGGGTTCGTGGAGCACCTGGTTAATTGGAAAACCAGAGGCATGTTATGTGCTAACAACAAACCCTTGAAACATGGGAAGTTGATCCAAAACATTGATGATCTGGTCACCTTGAATGAGATGACCATCTATTGGAAGAAGATCAAGGGTCATTCCAAAGTAGAGGGACCAGACAAAACTGGAAATGACTTAGCTGATCAGTTGGCCAAAACCGGGGCCATCCAAGGGGATCTAATTGAGATTGAGTCCCTGTTGGGGGAAATCCAGGTCACTGTTATCACTAGGTCCCAGACAAATGCTCACAGCGACCTTTCAATTGCACAATGGAGTAAGGAGACCCCTGATGCTGATTTGATTACCGCTCAGAAGGGGGATCCAATTATTGGTAAGTTTTACCAACACCTTGAGGACCCTGAGAACTTTCCCCTGACGGATACCGATTACACTGGGAAAGAGGACCTAAGAGTGTTGATGAAATGTCCAAAAATGTTCCGAATCCAAGACGGTTTGTTGGTAAGGAAATCGAAAGCTGGCCACGATCAGTGGGTGGTTCCTACCTCATTCCGAAGCCTGATGTTAAGTCACGCCCATGATGCGGCCACCGCCGGTCGTAGGGGGTTTCACACAACACTGGAAATCTTAAGAGAGGTTGCATACTGGCCACACATGGGGCAGGACCTCGACCAATACTTGAAGGGGTGTCTTGTGTGTGCACAATTTCAGCCATCATCCCTCACACACCGTGCGCCTCTACAAAAGAGGGGGATGACACTGCCATGGTCAGATTTACAAATCGACTTTGTAGGCCCCGTGATTCGCTCTGCTAGGGGGAATAAGTACATGTGTACTGTGACATGCTTGTTTACCAAGTGGGTGGAATGTCTCCCAGCCCCAAATTGCAAGGCAGAAACGGCAGCTGCCCTGATGATTAACCACATCTTTTCCCGTTTTGGTCTACCTCAAAGGATTGAGTCAGACAGGGGTAGCCACTTCACCAGTGAAGTAATGACAAAGATGTGGGAGATACTGGGGGTCAAGAGAAAGCTACACATTGCTTACAGGCCAGCTTCTTCTGGAGCAGTGGAACGCTACAACCGAACCATTGTGAGCATCTTAAAAAAGTTTGTGGCAGATTCTGGGCCAAGTTGGGATATCCGATTACCTCTGGTCCTAATGGCCATCAGATCTACCCCTTCATCTGCCACCAAAATGTCACCATTTGAGTTGATGACTGGGCGCAAGATGGTGCTTCCGCAGCATTTGCTCTACAGGACCCAAGAGCAGACACTGATAAATGCCTCCACTACTCATGAGTATGTGGAGAATTTAAGGAAACACCTCCAACATGCTTTTGCTTACGCTCAGCGGAATCTAGAAAGATCGGCTGATAGCATGAAGACCCACTATGACCTGAAGACTTCCAGAAAGGAATATCAGGTGGGGGACCGGGTCTATCTATACAACTTCCAAAGAAACCAGGCAAAACAGCGGAAATTCTTGCCTACATGGAAGGGACCCTTTGAGATCATCGACAAGATCTCCCCTGTGGCCTACAAAATCCACATCCCCAAAGGTCCTTTGGCAGCGGGGGAAGACAAGTAGGTCCACATAAACCAGTTGAAGTGTTGCCATCCCAGACACACCCTGCAACAACTGGAGGAATCCTCTGGAATCCTAGCGGGTACTGTATCAGACTAATTCAGTTCCAATCATAAAACATACCACATCTAGTCTCTAAAATATTGTGATTTGCATGAAACTGTCTCTTAGTTATACTGTTTTTTATCAAAATAAGAATGTAATGTTTCGTTATGATGAAATGCATATGCTGCCCCACTATCTCAACAGTGGTGGAAAAACATCTATGAGTAGGTATTGCCGCTCTTCCTTTGTCGTCCTAGGAGAAAGAAAACCTGGAGACGGGCCAAGGAGGACGATCCGGAGACCGGGAGCAGAGACGCAATGGGCCGGGGTACCGCCCAATATTCCCATCAGGACCGGCGAGGAGAACCGATCGATCCACCGGATGGAGGAAAAGATGCTGAACTGTGCCATCTATTGGAAGAAGATGAGGAAACATCCCAGGTCTTGCGAGTCCTATCAGGAAACAGAATGGCCATCGCAAGAGGGGGGCTTGTGGGATGTTTTTACCCATGCATCCGAGCCCTACCTCAAAAACTGGGCAGTACTGGCGTTGAAAACATCATGATGGCCAGAACTTCCCAGAAGATGCCCAGGGAAGGGCATGAAGAATAGGCTGCCACCCATTTTGCCGATGTTATGGGCACAGAAGGGCACTGCCTAAAACCACCATTGGACTACCCGCACAGTAGTCTGAAACCATTGGGAATGGCAATGCTGATTGCCAAAAGCCACCTAGAATTGTGGGGAATTCATTTTTCTTGAATGTCAAATATGGCAAAATCATGGGCACAGAATTACTTTACTTCAGAAACACACCAATGCCATGTCCTGAACATGGACAATATACTCCATGTAATATCACTTGCTGAAATGAATCAATCTAAAAAAAATCCCAAGGAGGGATGCAGTAACCGCAAAATCCTGAGGTTGGCGCTGGCGGTCTAAACTCTGACAGGAGAGCTGTCTTGCAAAACTGTCTAGCGCAAAGAAAGGGGTCTCATTTCATCAAAAGTTCAAAGGGGTTGCCTGTCCTGAGAACTCTTGACACTTCAGAACTCAACACAAGAAGCCAGGAAATCACAGGGTTCTGTTAATTAAATGCAAAGTGGCTCCCTGGCCTCCTGATGTCAGCTTCCCAGAGACCACACAATGGCCCCTCTCCTCTGAAAGGAATATGTTGATTTTTACTGTTTTACTGTCAACAAAGGCCTGCCTGCCAGAAGACATGTGACTGACCCACCCAAGTCTTGGAGGCGGACTCCAACACTCTGAGGACTGAAATGAAAGTAAAATATATATTTTACAAAAACACTGATAACTCTTTGTAATCAAATGACAGAAATGTATAACTTTGAGAGACTTAATTTAAAAAATGTACCTTTAATTCAAGCCCAAACTCCAAATTGTGGGATATTCTGGGACAAAACCCTGCTGTTTATTAATATTACAGACTCCCTGTTTCAGCTAGACAAACGAAAATGCATTGGTATGTGGGTAGATATGTGAGGAACAGTTGTATAAAATTTAATGAAGATCCAATGTTGTTTAGCACATTAAAAAGTGCTAAAAGTTGCCATTTTTGAATGCAAGCTCTTAGAAACAGCAGATTTGGGACAGAGTATACCTCATGTGATATGTGACATGGGTATGTAATTTCAAACAACTGTGTAACTGTGAAATATGTATTTTGATCATATATAGATTTGGGTGCACAGATGACAGGGGAGTTTTTTCAAGAGATCATAAATGGCTGACATCACTCTGACACAACTTAGCTCCCCCAATCAGAGGAGAAATGAAAGCTGGACCAATGACAAGTTAGAGGGGCAAGTTTAGTTATGACCAAACACACACACCCACTTGCAGAACATATAAATGGACCACTGAAACTTAGGTAGAGACATTCATTTCCATCTGCAGCGGGACGCTCTGCCGGAAAAATCCATACTTACCTCCATCAACCTTCAAGGAGCCAACACTTAGACTCCAAGATAAACAGAGACTACAGAACCTTAACCAAAAAGGCCACTGCCAGCAAGAGTATTTGTCAACAGGCCTGAAAATCTTTTTGCAACTGAACTCTTCAGACAGCCGGCTGACGCCGTCTGAATTTTGCCAAGAACTTTTGCAAGAACCCGGTGACAGAAATATCCAAAGAGAAGGCAGGACCCGACCCAGAGAACCGGTGCCTAGCAGAGACCAGGCCATTGTATCCAGAGTGCTGACCCCGATGCTGTGAGCAGTTCCAGAGGCCAGGCGCTGTGAGCGGAACTCGGGAAGACCTGACCAGACTGAAGTCCGTGACCAAGTCGCTTTCCGGTTCAAAATCTCTTGTGAGTACTCAGCAAAACTCAGAACACATCTCTTAGTTAAAATCATATAATTCAATCCATTTTTAATCTAAGTAGAACT
Organism: Ambystoma mexicanum; assembly: GCF_040938575.1. Classification (NCBI taxonomy): domain Eukaryota; kingdom Metazoa; phylum Chordata; class Amphibia; order Caudata; family Ambystomatidae; genus Ambystoma; species Ambystoma mexicanum. Next base: position 381,455,628 of record NC_090921.1, on the reverse strand, counting down.
GCAGCTTAGCAATTGTGTTATTCTGCCATCATTTTTAAAGCTGAAAAAGTGTTGCGTTTAAAATTTGCAAAACCAAAAACGACCTTCACTAAATCGCTCATATCTCCGCGACCGTTTGTCTTAGAGACTTGCAGTAACTTTCATCTGGAAGCTGAGATCCTAGGCTTTCCTAAGACCCCAAAACGATAGTGATAGTCCTTGTAGTTCCTCTGTAATCACGCCAGGCGCATTCGCAAATTTAGCCGCGATTTGACATTTTACCGCGATTTGCAAATTTCTTCACGTGTAAAAATCTGCTGCTGCTTGCCTTCCATTTGCCAGAAATTCGTTTAACCTGCTAGTTACTCCTAGATACCTGCTAAAGTGAGCCTGGACTAATATTAACTTGATTTCACTCACCCTGAACTCCTAGAGGGAATTAAAAGCATTTTAACATATTTTCACTCCATTGCCAGCACATATCAAAGCATTTTGCCTGTGTTTTCAACATCTGTAGTCTAAGTTGCTCGGTGAACTGAATCACATTTAATTGCATTTCTGAGAACTGTGTGCCTTCCTTCCATTTCCTTGCATTGCATAAAAGGGGGGGGTGAATTGTACAAGAAAGTGATACATTGTTTTTGCTGAAATCCTATCAAGTTATTTTCTGTACTGCATTTCATTCCACATTGCATCCATTGGAAACCATAAAAGTATTGTTGCTATCTTATCCATTTCATGTCAACTCCTTAGTGATTATCAAGAAGTGTTCTAGAGCCAGATTCTCCGTTGTTAATCTTTATCATACCAGATTGAGTGTGATATCCAATTATTAATTTATTATAAAGCGTGATATAATATATATTGTTTAAGTTATCAAATAAACCTTTAAACTTGCAAAACAGAACTACTTCTTGGCTCAGTGGGGTCAGGAGGATTCCAAGAGAGGGGTGTTATATAGGGGTAGTCATCCAGAACGCATGAACTGGACATAAAGTTATATCAATAAGGGTTTTCATTCAGTATTATAGACTAGGCGTTGACTTAGCTGTAGTGTTGAATTGAATCCTCTTACAGTCCAATATCTCCAGAGCAATTTCTCAAACTTCTGTCTGCCCGCAAACCATCCGGCTCTCCGCTGGACCCTTGCCCAGCCACAACCCTCAAAGAAATTTCCGCTTCCACCTGTGCAGGAGAACACGCAAGATCCATCATAAATGCCTCCTTATCCTCTGGTATCTTTCCTGACGCATTCAAAACGGTTCATGTCAAACCTCTAATTAAAAAACCTTTGCTCGACCCTCTCGAGCCCAAAAACTACCGCCCCATCTCAAACACCAGGTTCCTTGCCAAACTCATTGACCGAACCGCCTTCTCCCAACTAAATGCCTTTGTCGAAGCCAACAACCTCCTTGATCCCGCACAATCAGGTTTCAGAGCCCGTCACGGAACTGAAACCACCCTAACCTCAATCTGGGATGACCTTAAAATGACAGCAGACTCTGGAGGATGCGCCACACTAATCCTTCTTGACCTATCCGCCGACTTTGACACAATCAATCACTCAATCCTCCTAGACCGCCTCCACTCCCTAGGAATCCGTGGAACCGCTCTTAAATAGATAGCTTCATTTCTCAAAGATAGGTACCAAATAACAATACTCTCCACCTATACCTCCCAAGCCAGACCAGTCGACACAGGAGTCCCACAAGGAGCATGCCTATCCGCCCTCCTATTCAATCTCTACTTGATCACCCTCCCACTGATAATTTGTTCACACAGCATCCTGTGCTACAACTACGCCGACGACACTCGACTAATTCTAAAACTCCTGAACTCAAAACCCAACTCCCGACCTGACCTGGCCTCCTGCCTCCTTGACATAGAACTCTGGATGTCCCAAAGCCACCTCCTGTTAAACCCCTCCAAAACGGAAATCATGGTATGTGGCAACTCAGAACTTCTTCCGCACCCGCTACCCTGGCCATCCGCCATGGGCAACTCACCGACCCCCTCCAACTCAGTGAAAAATCTTGGATGCACTCTTGACTCTGATCTAACACTCTCGTGCCAAGTCAACAACGTCTCAAAGTCCTGCCACTACCACCTTAAAACCCTTAGGTGCATCTTTCCATATCTCTCCTTTCCCAACAGACTCTCCGCAGTCCAATCAATCGTTATATCAAGACTAGACTACGAAACCCGCTATACCTCGGAGTCCACACATACCAACTGAATTACCT